>NC_136281.1:13208435-13720935 GCF_964198595.1 Lampetra fluviatilis
ATCAAGACGCAGATCACCTTTCCAGCGCCGCGCACAATGTGTTTCCCCCACGTAATATTGAGTCGCAATGCTCTTTTTTCCCCAGAAGATTCTGCTTTAGGAGTGTTAGACCGTGGGCTTTTTCTTGTTTGGGTTTTTTTGTGTTAGGTTCTGGGAGCAACACTGCAGTGCTCAGATAAAAACCCTGTGCCTAAGAGGGGACAATGCGAAACACGTTACGACCCAGACAAGCTGTTAAGAAACATTTCCGCTGTACCGCCTGTAAGACGTGAACCACTGAAATAGATCAATTGTTCCGGCACGACCCCCGAGTCTGGATGGCGGTGGGGGGGGCAAGGGGATGTGTGTATGTTGAACTTCTTTTTGCACCGTACGTAGCCAACCGCGCTGATCTAAGGTGCTGGGGGAAGGCCAACAAAATAAAAGCAGTTCCAAAAAAAAATTAACCCGTAAAAACAAAGTTTTTCACTCTAAATCCTTTATATGCGTGGCATCGGGGCGGCTAGAGTCCTCTCGTCCTCTGGCTTGAGATGGCTGCCACCTATGGGTCAGATGATTGTATGCCAGCATTAACCAATTGGTAAATAAATATTTTTAAAAAATTCCCTAAACAGTGTAAAATTTTGGAAAAAAATTTTCACGAAAATTCATTGTCACGCACAACGAGTCTGTGTGCAAAATGTCAGCTCGATTGGATCACGGGAAGTGGGTTAAAAAACGACCGAAAGATTTGCACGGTCCTAAGCAAGCAAGCAAGCGAACTTAATATAAAGGATTTAATAACGAGTTTTCAATGGAGGAGATTTCGGGATGGGGAGACAGGGAGCGCTGCTGGCAGCTCGTACCTGCGGGATCGCGGGGTCCCCCTCGCAGGACCGGGCCCCCTTCCTTCGCCTCAGGCTGCCCAGGAACGAGGAGAGGAGACCCCCTTTGCCCCAAAAGCGCCCACGGGCTGCTTGCTATGGGGGTACATCATCACCATCATCGCCATAATCACCATCATCATAATCATCACCATCATCATCACCGTCATCATCGTCATCATCACCATCGTCATCATCACCATGATCATCATCACCATCATCATCACCATAATCACCATCATCATAATCACCATCATCATCATCACCATCATCAACACCATCGTCATCATCACCATGATCATCACCATCACCATAATCATCATCGTCATCACATCACTCATTATATATCATTGTCGTTATCAGCTCACTCATCATCATCATCATCACTGTTCTAGTAGTGGTCATCGTTGACTGACCATGATCAGTCATTATTATTATTTACACCGCACTTCCCATGCGGTACAGCTGATGAAGGCGCCAGAACAAAGGGGCTTTTGAGATACTCCGAAAGGAAGAGACCAGGACTACGACGTTCACAAATCAATGCAGTAGAGACGACACACACACATACAAACTTTAAACTGCTAACACGTGCTTGGGAGTGGCACTCCTCTTAAGCTGTTTATGAGCCACGTGTTGAACTGATGAATTGCGAGAGTGCGTTAATGATCACGGAAGTCCATTGTCATCATGACCAGCAGAATCACTTCCAACACTGCCAACACCATCAACACCAACACCACAATCATCACCCAGACAACCACCACCACCACTCTCCTCTGCATCATTATTTGCCCTCATCAATATCAATCATCCTCAATCTCAATCATTGGCTATATACGCATGTTGGACTTCTTTCGCACCGTACGTAGCCAACCGCGCTAATCGTAGGTGCGGCGATACGTATTCATTATGAATCCTCATGTCGTTACGGCTAAAATCATTGGCGAGTGACATCTGAACCGGTCTTGCCCACCAGTATGATCAAGTAGTTTGGTCAGACAACCCCTATGACCGGCACATTTCGGGGAAGCCTTCATCCAGTGGTGACATTGAAAATAGCTGGAATCAATTTATTTTATTTTCCCATCATCCAATCACCTTGCCGGGTTCCTCCACGGTCTCGCACGGCGAAGACCCCAAATCAAGCGGCGGTGGTGATTTCACCTCCTTCACCTCGTCCTGCTCCTCCTTCACCTCCGCCTCCTCCTCGGGGCGGAGGAGATGACGTCCGCCGCGGCTCGCCGTCGTCCCAGCCGCGTGCTCTCGGCGACCTCTGGGATCTCGGGGGTCACCGCGGGGGGCTGCGGGTCCCCGCAGCTTCGTCACGACGCACCCCACGCGCGGCGGCAGCACCACGAGACCCCAGGAGGAAGCTCTCCGCCCCCCACCGCTCGCGGCGGCGGCGGTGCGGCTGCCGCGCGGGTCCAGGGGCGGCAGCGCGGGCTGCGAGCGCGCGGCCGGCAGGGGTCGCGTCGAGGTCATGGCGGGGTCAGAGTCCGACGCGCGAGGGCGGCTGCCCCCGTGCAAGCTCGCGAACCTTCCCCGTGCCGAGCTCGAGGCCACGGTGACCTCCGACCCCTCGCTGTCCGCTGGCGTCCGTCCCCCGCTTCGGTCTCTTCCCGAGGGGTCGCCGCAGGCTTCGCGGGGGTCCTTGACCGGCCCCCGCGAACGTGATGACGACGAGGAGGAGGATGAAGACGACGACGACGACAACGAAGGAGCCGTCTCGTGAGACTCCGCAGACCGATCGCCGCTGCGCGCTCGCGGCTCAACGTCGCCACCAGCATCGCGGCCGCCGCTCTCGGCTTCGGGTCGCACGCGCTCGTCCCCGGCCGTCGCTTCCTTCCCTGCGCCTGGAGGGTCGCCGCTGGGGGTTGGCGGCGGCTGGGTCGTGGGGGCCCCCCGCGGGTCCTGCCGTCCGCCCCTTCGCGCCCCCCACAACGGCAGCAGCGGCGGAGAGCGAGCGGGGGCGAGGGGTCTCCCTCGGCGACCCTGCGGGAAGGCATCGTCGTCACCACCACCACCACCATCTTCATCACTATCATCGCCTCCGATTAGCACGGTTGGCTACGTACGGCGCGAAAGAAGTTCAACATACATACATTGTAATCATGCAAAAAATCGTCGTCGTCGTCATCGTCAACAGCGGCAGCATTTGCCCATGCCCGAATCTCGCTGACCGCGTGACGATTTGTGGCTGACCTCGCAAGCCAAGCGGGTTTGAGCCTGGTTAGCGGTTGGGACAGCAAACTGTCTGGGAATACTGGGGTTGGTCGGCTTGGGCTGCTCGGTCGCCAGGAGATGGCGGCAGTGCAGCAAGATTCCTGTGTGCAGCGTGCCGTGGTCCCCCTGCTTGTTTGCGGGAGCTCTGGGTCCCTCTCCCGCGCGAAGCCAAACGCTCATTGATGTGCGGTCGCGAGCAAGGCACAATCTGACACCCCATGCCCTGCTAGCTCGCCATGGTGGATTCCTTTTGTGGGATGGTGACGCCGTGAATTGGTAGCCCACCGTCGCAATTCCTGGGGTCTCGTCCGTTCCAGCTCCCTCTTCACATTCTCATTGCGAAGTCAAGCATCATCACAGATTTGCCCCCATTGCTTCCTCTCATCTATTTTATTCACCTCATATCCACCATTACATTCACATGTTGTAGCGTTCTGAATTCTCTGTAAAGCGCCTTACTTCAGGCGCTATGTAGATTCCCTTAAAACAAGATATTGGCCGAGCATCCTTAGCATTGCAGAACCCTCCTGAGAATTAGCCCCAACACTCAGTGAGGCTTTCCTGGGTAAACTAAAGTGCATCATCATCATCATTATTATCATTATTCTTATAACCGGGGACGTGGAAGTGGGGTCATTCTCAGCAATCCTGTCTCTCACTGTGACCACAGGCACGCAAGCGGGCAAATTCCACATCCGCCGTCGGGGACAAAGTCTGCGCGCTTCTCCCATCCCTCGCCTCTGCGTCTCCTCCCGTCTCGCACGGAGGCACGGCCACACGCGTGAATTCTCCTCCACTCTCGGGGCCAGTGTCTCGCTCTGCGTCTCTCTCGCCCCCCCCCCTCTCTCTCCCACTACTCTCACGGACCCCCCCCCCCCCCGTGTGTGCGCGTGTGTTCCCGCTCACTGTCTCTCTCGCTTTCTCTCTCTCTCTTATCTCTCCCCGCCTCACTCTCTCACGCACTGACACGTGCGCGCAGCCACACACACACACGCGCGTGAATTCTCCTCTCCTCTTGGGGATAGTGGCAGGGCCGGCACCTCCGGCACGCGCTCCCAATTAGGAAAGGGAGGTGGGGGTGGGGTGGACTTGAAAAGATTCCCACATTTTCTCCACATACCCCTCCCGCCCGGCCTCCCCTCCCCTCTGGCAGGGTGATGGCGAGTGTCAGTGGTAGTGCTGGTTCTGGTAGTGCGATGGTGATGTTGATAATGCTAGTGGGGATGTGGTACGGGTCGCCAGGAGATGTTAACTTCCTCGCCAGGGATGCAGGAGGTCTTGGGTTCGATCCCGAGCCTGACGCCTGCTGCTGTATATTTGGAGTTTGTGTGTCTCTCTCTCCCCGTAGTGGCGAGGATTTTTCTCCATGTCCTCCGGTTTTCCACCTCCGCATTTAGAAACGTGCCCTTCGAGTATGCGGCCGCTGTAAATTGCCACGCGATAAGCCACTCATCGCTGAGCGATCGTTCGTGGCCGGGTCACTTCTGAAAAAGAGCTTTATCGCTCAGTGGGCCTTACCTTGTAAACAAATAAGAAAAACACAGTTTAACGGTAGTTTATAATAGATATTTAAAGTAGATTTTTGATTTGTTACACTGATGACACGGGCATGGCCAGTTGCCTGGCTAATTTTACACGGGAGATCCTGGGGGGGAGGGGGGACGCGGGGGGGGGCGTCTCCCTCCACCTGCCTGGCGATGAGAGACGTCTGCCAGTTGCTCCGCCGTGCGATTTTTGTTTCTTCACCCCCCCATCCCTCCTCTCGGAATATTTATTTATTTACATATTTGCTTCATGTCTTTACCCCCAATCCTCCCCCCCCCAATTTTTTTTTACGATTGTGCGTTTCGGGGGGCGACGCTGCGGAGATGCAGAATCCCCGTCTGGAACCCTCGCGGAGGCCGTGAGTCACGCCCCCCCAACTTTACGATCTCTCCAAACAAACCTCCCGCGATGACCACATCCGTAAACAGCTGTGTGTGGCCTTAACATGCAAAAACAAGATATATAACAGGTGACGTTTCTTCATAACAAAAAATACTACTAAGAAATTGATGTATTAATTTGCTGTGAACAAGAGCCATTGCCCGAAACGTCGCCTATTATGTTATTTTCCACTGATGCGGTTAATAAAAAAAATTGCTCTATCTTTTCAATTTGTGCTGCAATAAATGTAATTCTTTCGCCAGATTGAGAAGATAATGCAAAGAATAAAAAAAAATTAAGAGCTAGTTTGCAGAGGTCTGTTCGTCAGTCGATTTGTCCGTAAGTCCAACTTTACTCCTGTCGATTGCAAACATGTTGTAAGGCATGTACAATAAACACGGGGAGTGGCTTTTAAAGTTGTATAATCTCCTGTATATGTAGATGCCACTGGTTCTTCACGTTCTGCAGATGTAGATGCCACCACCATCCTATATTGCGCGGCAGTTGAACTCACGACTCTCGGTCAGAATTGGTAACTGGACATATGGACAGGTTTGTTCGTATCTCTGACAGTTCGTAAGTCGAATGTTCGCAAGTAGAGGAGTCTCTGTGCAGGACTTTACATACAACATTTCTCACGTAGCAGTCATCGATGATGAGAATGATATTGGTGCTGTTGCTATTGGTGCTGTGGATGATCATGATGATGATGATAATGGTGCTGATGATGATATTGGTTCTGCTTCTGATGATGATATCGGTGCTGCTGATGATGACGATGACAATGGTGCTGATGATGATAATGGTGCTGATGATGATGATGATAATGTTGCTGATGATAACGATGATAATGGCGCTGCTGATGATGACCATGATAATGGCGCTGCTGATGATGATGACGATGGTGCTGCTGATGATGACGATGATATTGGTGCTGATGATGATGACGATGATAACGGTGCTGCTGATGATGACGATAATAACGGTGCTGATGATGATGACGATGACAATGGTGCTCATGATGATGATGACGATGATATTGGTGCTGCTGATGATGATGACGATGATAATGGTGCTGCTGCTGATGATGATGACGATGATAATGGTGCTGATGATGATGACGATGACAATGGTGCTGATGACTATGATAACGATGATAATGGTGCTGCTGCTGATGATGACGATGATAATGGTGCTGCTGCTGATGACGATGTTCTCACCTGCTTGCCTCGGGACCTGGTGAGCCAGGAGTAGGCGCACGTGGGGCCGTTCGGCGCCCCATCGCGCCCCTTGCACGGGGCACCCTGAGAGAGAGAGAGTCACGTGAGGAGCAGCGACAGCAAGTGGAGAGAGGTCATCAAGCAGACTGCTTGTTGTTGTGTTTAGTTTGTTGTCCTCTCGATTAGCACGGTCGGCTACGTACGGTGCGAAATAAGTTCTACGCACGTTCCTACAGAACAAATTCAGGCCCCAGGTGCAATCAAGGGGACTCATGAGAACGCGGGATTGTCGCTGTTCTACTCAGAAAAAACTTCACCGAGTGTCTCGTGACACTTGTTTTCAAGAGGGTCCTGCCGAGTTGTTTTGTTGTTCTTGTTGTTGTTGTTGCTGTCGGGGAGCGATGGTGGTTGCTGTTACGTGCGATCCCAATTGAGCAATTTTAAGGTATTTTTTTTCTCTTTCTTACATTTGGCAAATTTGAAATTGTCATTGGGATCTTTGGCCAATGCCAGTTACGTTCACAGAGGTGCACACACATCAGCTCAAATGGACAGGCATATAAACACTTACTCAGCGAAGCGTCATTCTAATAACGCGATTCTGTGTAGACTCAGCCTCAACTGAAAAGCTGCTGCCGCTGCAGCTGCGTGGTGTCATACTCTTAGGTTCTTTCGGTAAAGTCACGTAGGTAAAAATTTTAAATAAAAGTTAATAAAAGTAATAATGGAAATAAAATAAAATAATAAATCACGACGTTTCGGAGGCAACACAAGTCTCCGTCATCAGGTGGGACCGTCACAGCTAAAATTACTACACCGCGTGGTGCAGTGCAAGTCAACGGAAACTTTGCCTCCAACATTCTGCTCAGGGCTACACGGGGCATCTTTGTTGTGGGGTTGGAAAGAAAGGGGGGTGCAGCGGTTAGCGCTACGAACCCGGCGACCAGAGTTGGATTCCCGCTCACGGCCAACTCCGGTGACGATTATTCTGAACCGGTCCTGGGCCTCCCCTAGGTCGACTCAGCCTCAAATGAGTACCTGGTGCGGTGTGTAATAAACATCGCTACTGGCGAGACAAAGGCGGCCGGGCGTAGTGCTGGCCACCCACCCACCCCCAGACGCACCGTGACGCAGACTCCAGCCGCGCAGTCCAGAGCCCCCCCTCCGACCCCGTCCGCGCCCCCCAAAGGGGGCCGCGTAGGGGGCGAGGGGAGGGGGCGGCTGGGCCCCCGCGGGAGCCCCGAGAGGTCCGTGCCGAGGGGGGTTCCTTCTGTCGTGGATTCGACTGTGGGGTGCGGAGCCTCCCGGCCGTACCCGAGGAGTCCCGTCATCAGCTCAGACCAGTGGACTGGGGGGAGGAGGAGGGGGGGGGGCATGAGTGCAGTGCAGTAAAATCAACTGTTGTACTGTATCGCTACGCTCCCGCGTCTGTAATGACAACAATAACTCTGAGGTGGGCGGATCGAGATCTCCTCCTCGGCATTCCCAGAAGGAAGCTCAAGTCAATGGGTGATCTTCTGGGCCTTCTCTCCCGTGACACCCGAACTGTGGAACTCGTTGGGCCTTCTCTCACGTGACACCCGCAATGTGGAACTTTCTGGGCCTTCTCTCACATGACACCCGCACTGTGGAACTCTCGGATATCTATCTGACTTGGGTAATTTAAACCATGTAGCCATGTTCAAGTTTTCATCATCGCACGTTGATGGTAATAAGATGAATCTGCTTTCCCCGGTATTGGACATTTGTGGGAATAAAATAGAGATTCGTAGCTCATCGGATTTCTCCAGGATAAATAAAGATGTCCCATTCTGAAAGTAGTCTTATTGCCCAGTTGAGATGGACCGAGACTGGGTGCCTCGCCCGTGAAATGTTCGCCCCCGCGTCCCCCTGCAAGCTCTGCCGCTTCCTCCTCAACAACAAACAGAGGACACAAGGCAGGCGTTTGACTGCCCCTTTTCTTCATGTCTAGGGGACATGACACGTGCTCTTTCGTCAAAAGTCAAAGCGGGTTTCTGCTCAAACGAGCAGCGAGGCTTTGGTGTTCATCTCCTGCGTCACAGTCTACGAGCTAGTGCGTGGACATCCCTCATTCCTATGACGGCGACGAGTCTGTCCATTTGACAGCCACAATACGGTGCTCGTTTTATCGATCCCCAGAGAGAGAGGGGGGGGGGGCTGAGTGAACACCTCCAACTCGCTATCCCTCTGAGCCGCCTGAGCTGGCTATTTAAGTAACAGATTACTCGAATAATAATCATCGGAGAGCACGAAAACAGTCGGTACTCTTAAAGTACCGCATCGGGCTTAGCACGTGCACGGGAGCCGATTGGTGAGGCTTGGTGACGTCACAGGGATCATCGGCCTCGCGTCACGCCAGACGTCACGTGTTGGGGGTTTCTCGCCTTTCTCGAGGCAGGATGGGTTGGGCGGCCACCGATATTTAAAGGGATCCGAGTATTTGACCACAGAATATATGCAAGTACAGTGTCATCATCATTGTTATCACAACCAACACCACTACCGACATCATCACCAAGACAACCACCACCATTACAACTCTCCTCCTACGCATCATCATCATTTGCCGTAACAAATACCATGCACAAATCTCAATCAATGGCTATATTAATTGTCATCCTAATCAATACCCACAATCGTGATTAATACCATCGTCATCAAAAGCAGTCGCCTCCAATGTTAGTCGATTAATCGACCGAAACGAGTAATCGTCCCGGCTCCACCGTGTGTGTGTCCGTGATGCCAGTGATCCGATCACAAGCAGTATAAGCAGGCTGGTGGTGGTCACCGTGATGGTAGTCACTGTGCTGGTGGTGGTGGTGGTCACTGTGGTGGTGGTCACCGTGGTGGTGGTGGTGGTCACCGTGGTGGTGGTCACCGTGGTGGTGGTCACCGTGGTGGTGGTGGTCACCGTGGTGGTGGTGGTCACTGTGGTGGTGGTCACCGTGGTGGTGGTGGTGGTGGTCACCGTGGTGGTGGCCACCGTGGTGGTGGTCACCGTGGTGGTGGTGGTCACTGTGGTGGTGGTGGTGGGTGTCTCTAAATACAACAGCTGTTGGCAATTCCCCAGACTGGGCCAGTGTCGTCACTTACGTCCGTGCGAGTGCAGCCAGACTTCAAATATAACTTCGGCTGCACTCAGTAGCGTGACTTAGAGACACAGAAAAAAAAACATATACGGTATGCACACCCAAACACATACATACACACACATATACAATACTACATATACATGATATATAACACAGAGCAACGTGGTCACAGAAATACTAATTCAATGATCCCCTCTTATAACCTTAACATTCTGTTGGGGCAAGTGTTGTTAGCGAGAAACTATGAAGGCCGGCACGGCACACAAGGGGATTAGTGACCAGCACCACGCCCGGCCGCCTTTATCTCTCTCGTTGCAATGTTTACACATGCACACGCGAAAACACACACACACACACACACGCAAGCGGGTAAATAGTTTCCTCGCCGCAAAAGGTGATTGAAGATGGTGAAAGCGATGGCCGCAGATCTTACAGCTGGAGAGCGATGGATTATTTTGAAAGTGCATTGACATTGGTAAAGATAGCAAACAAACACAAATCATCACCGTCATCATCATCATCATCAGAAACGCCCAGGCAACGAAGGCCGGCGTGTGTCTACGTGTCACCGCCGTGTTCTTAGAAGGCCCTCCTGCGAAGGTCGCCCTTCGTGTGCGTAGAGCGAGACACACACGGAGGGGCTTTGAAATGAAACATTCCGGTAGAGGCGTCTATAAATGGAACAACCCTGCATGACTTGGCTGGAGTCAGCAACCGTGGGCTTTAGATACACAGAGGAACACACACAGACGAACACCCCCCCACGTAGCCTTTAACAGATTTTTAGGGCAAGTGCTGTTAGCGAGCACCTATGAAGGCCGGCACGGCAACACAAGGGGGTGGGTGTCTATTACCACACCCGGACGCATTTGTCCCCCCCCCCACTGTGTACACACCGCGCGAGGTACTCATTTAAGGCTGAGTCAACCTAGGGGGAGACCAAGGACCGGTTCGGCGCGCAGTGCACTCACGACCGCGCCACCGCTCCCAACACATACACGTGAACTTACCTAGCCCCCCCCCCCCCCGTGTCCAGGTGTGAAACTTGTACGTATTGACTCACAGGTCGCGACCACGTGTCCTTCTGGATATCCATCGTAGAACGCCACCCGCGCCGTTAGCGAGCACCAAATTCGTGTCCAGGAGGTCGATCCCCTTCCATCCGGTGCGCGTCCCTCCTCCCAACCAAGGGAACCGAAGTCGACAGCCGCGGCGTTTGCTCTCTGCTGAGCTTTATAGAGGAGGAGGAGGCGCGGGGGGGGGGGGGGCTGTTAGAGAGCCAGGGGGGGGGGGGGGGGTGAGTGTGGACAGGAGAAGGAGGGGAAGGCGAATGATGCTGTTGGTGATGATGACGGGAGGTCGGTGATGGGTGATGCGAGGACGGGCGTTCGTGGGTCGCCATCCCGGGAATGTGGGGATTGCAGGATGGGGGAGTCCAACAGCCGTCGATCCCCGAGGGGGCAGCAGTTCGAGTGTTGCTAAATTAAAATCGGCTCAAGGGGTGTCTGTGATGAAGACACCAGCGCCCATTCGTCGCCCTCACGCTCGACTTCGGATTCTCGGCTCCTCCAACGCAGTCGTGTCTGTACTCGCCCGACGTCCATCCTAGACGATACGTACACGACAAGTGGCGTGAATACCACCCCCCCTCCCCTCTCTCTCTTTCCTCGCCTTGGCCCATATAACACGGACACTGATGGCGCTCGCTCGCGATTCGCTCGGCGTGTGCTTCTATTGCGTTGCCACTCGCAGATGGCAGTGAGGCGGTGGCCGCCGAGGTTTTTGGGAAATTTTGGACAGCGGGAATATTCCTCGTCCATGTGCTGTTTTTGGTTTCATTGCTTTTGAGTTATAAGCGAAATAAGGTTCCACGAGGAAGGGTCTTTGCTCAAAACGTCGCTTGTTATATACTCATTTTCTTTTGAGGTAGTTTCTGACGCATGTTAGAAACTAGCTCTTCTTCCTGCTTGTGCACCACTGCCAACTCAATAGCACAAAATTATAATCATCATGATCCTCATCATCATCCGGTAATCCTCGCAGCGGAGGCTTTTGGCTCACCATCAAACAAAGACGGCGGTCACCGCATCGCGTGGCGCTTTTAGATGCGATTCTGCGGCCGTCTGGAACGCTCTTCCTTCCGATATTATGAAGCCACTGGAGCTATGCATTTCTTAAATCATCTAGCTTTACAACTCATTTGTTTAGAGCTGCTTTGTGTTTAGGTTGTTGTCCTTCCCCCGCACCTCCGATTAGCACGGTTGACTACGTACGGTGCGAAAGAAGTTCAACGTAACATACATCAATTGGTTGGGAGTGGTGTCCGCTCTGACAATGGGAGAGGGAAGCCAGCATCCGCGGCTCGCGTTCCAGAGGGCCTCGTCGTTTCTACGGAGTGATCTTGCCAGTAGCATCGGGTAATACGGCAGCATTGTATGCACAAGCCATTCTCAATCCACCAACGGATGAAGGCCTCCCCACGCCGTGTAGGTTATGGGGGTTATTTGACTTCACCACGCTGATCAAACTCTATTCCTCCCACCGTTCAAGTGTCACTCAGGCCGCTTCTCGCTGCACGCGCCGGATGCTTGTTGAACACGGGCGCACGTGGCCTTTGAGGCGCGCTCATGAATTTGGGAATCGCTCGTTAAGGGGCGGTGTGCCTCTGGATACGGGTGCGCGCCCGAAACGTTTTCCGTGGCGAGGCTGAAGAAGGGGGAGGAGGAGGAAGAGTTGGAGGGGAGCTGTGGCTGACACGGGTGTGGGATTTGGGGGATTGACGTGGGAGCGGCGTGGGGGGCACGGAGAGAGATGGGACGTGAGACTTTGTCTCGACGCGCCTGCCTCGTGATGCGTGCCGGCCTCAGCGAACGACGACGATGATGATGAGATGAGACGATGATGATGAAAATTACGACGATTGTGAGAATAATTATCACGATGATGAAAACAATGATGGTGATTATGAGGACAATGATGATGGAGACAAGTGATGGTGATTTAAACAGTTACAGACACCAATTACGTACATGACTAAAACAATTATGATGATGATGATGACGAGAGCAATGATGATGATAATCACAACGATTGCCACAACGATGACAACACCGACGATTGCGATGACGCCGGAGAAAATATCGACCGTGACGATGATGACGACGACGACGACGATGACGACGCACGGAAGAATCTCCTCCTCTGGCGCGACTCCTCATTTACACGCAATAATAATCATCATCATCACGACGACGCTTTGGAATGGGCCAATATTCATTGTCTATTGTCTCCTTACGCACGACCGCCGTTATCAATGAACTCGTTATCACCCTCCCAATCGCCTCCTCCCCCCGGCATTCCACCGCTACACCTCCCACCACCTCCCAGACGATCCCCGTTGTCTTGCAACGAGAGGCGCCGCGGAGGATAATTACTAGCGCGGCCTGGACCCTCGCCCTTGGCGATTGCACTTAATTGGATGTTGGGACGAGAGCGCAAGCGATGAGTTGTCGAGTAATGAACCTCCTGTGCGCGCGCACACACACACACGCGTGTGTGTGTTGCTTGTTGTGTCTGGATGTACTTTATATATACTGATGTGTAGGTGCTCGCTAGCAGCACTTGCAACCAAAGGTCTGTCAAGGCTATAAGGGGATCTTTTGTTCGTAGATTGAGCGGGGTGGTTGGGTGGGTGGCGAGGTGGCGACCAGAATCTGGCCAACACCGGTGACGATTATCTGAACCTGTCCTGGGCCTCCCCTAGGTCGGTTCAGCCTCAAATGAGTATCCGGTGTTGTGTGTAAACAAGGCTACTTGGGAGACAAAGGCGGCCGGGCGTGATGCTTGGTCACCTACCCCACCATGTTCTGCTCCGGCGTTAATGGATGTTCGCCGACGGCACCTGCCCCAAAAGTAGATGAAGGCTACACGGGGGATCTGTGTCTCGTGTGTGTGTATATGAGGCTGCCGTATTTCCCACAACAGCGGATGTCTGAGGAGCGGCGCTCACAACAACGAGCCGAGCGCCGGGAGGTTAAAACGCAACAAGTTGGCACATTGGGGAGCGCAGGTGGTGTATTTGCCAGCCATCTCAGTCAGTCAACCCATGTCCCTTGACTTCCTGCGAGCGAGCCGTCCACACTTCACGTGGCCTCAAGGTGCACCTAGCCTGGCACAAGCTTCGTGGTGACGTCAGCGCCTCTTCGTGGCGAACGGCAGTGATTTGTTTATGCACACACGTACATCATAGTCATCATCATCAGCAGCAGCAACGATCCATCCACTGCTGGATGAAGGTCTGCCCGAAGCCATCGCCATCTCTCACGATCCTGCGATGCAGCAATCCATCTCTAGCACCTGCACCTCGGGCTGATTCCATCGCTCCGTCTCCCCGCTGGAGGTTTTCTACGAGGAGGCGGTGCGGATTAACTCGGCTGGTGTGCGCACACTTACAAAGACAAAAATCCCCCGTATAGCCTTAACAGACTGTTTGGGCAAGTGCTGTTAGCGAGCACCTATGAAGGCCGGCACGGCACACGAGAGGGTGGGTGGCCAGCAACCACGCCCGACCGCCTTTGTCTCCCCCCGTGGCGTTACCTTTTTTATACACAGCGCACCAGGTAGTAATTTAAGGTTGAGTAGACCTAGGGGAAGACCAGAACCGGTTCAGATAATCGTCACTGGTGTTGACCGTGAGCGGGAATCGAACTCGGGTGGCCGCACCTCCGATTAGCACGGCTGGCAATGTACGGTGCGACTGAAGTTCAAACATACACGATGATCCCCCGTGTGGCGTACACTGACTGTTTGGGCAAGTGTGGTCAGCGAGCACCTATGGCGATGTTTACACAACGCACCAGGTACTCATTTAAGGCCGAGTCAACCTAAGGGAGGCCCCAGACCGGTGCAGGAATCGAACCCGGGCAGCCGGGGTTGGTAGCGCAGCGCGCTAACCGCTACACTACCGCTCCCCTACTACTCCCTCAAGGGAGGTGGTGTGGTAAGCACCACCACGCCCGGCCGCCTTTGTCTCCCCCCCCCCAGGTTGCTCACTTCAGACTGAATCGACCTGAGCGAGGCCCTGGACTCGCTCGGACAGCACTCGCCACTGATGTCAGCCGTGGTCGCGGATCGGAGTCAGGTCGTCGGGTTCATAGCGCCGTTTCGCTAACCATTGCGACACCGCTTCGCACAGATACGCACACGACAAAGACGCTGCCTGTAGCTGTCTGGGTCGCCAGGGATATCATACCCTCCCTCTCCCTCCCTCAATCTCCCTCCCTCCATCTCCCTCCATCTCCAGCTCTCTCGCACGGCCTCACCCTCCTGTGTCTCGCGTCATTCTTTTCTCTTTCACTCTCTCCCCACTTGCTCTTTTTTTACCTCCTCCTCCTCCTCCCCCATCTCTCCCTTTCTCCCTCCCTCTCTGTCTCCATCCCCCACCGTCTCTCCCCCCCAGCCCTCCCTCCATCCTCTTCCATCCCCACCCCCCGCCCGCCTTCCCTCCATCCCTCTCACCCCCTCCATCTCTCCTTCCCTCCGTCCCCTGTCTCCATAACCCCTCTCCCCATCCCCCTCCATCTCACCCTCCCTCCATTCCTCCTCTCTCACTATCTCTCAGTCTCCCCCCTCTCTCTCCCCGTGTGTGTGTGTGTTTTGTGTGTGCGTGTGTGTGTGTTTGTGTGTGTGTGTTTTGTGTGTGCGTGTGTGTGTGTGCGTGTGTGTGTTTTGTGTGTGCGTGTGTGTGTTTGTGTGTGTGTGTTTTGTATGCCGCCGGTGTGCGCGTTCTCCCATGCATCACATCCCGCAAACTCCGCGCTTCGTCTACCAAAAAATTAAAGAAAATAAAAGCAGAGACGGGGTTCGTGGGTGGAGGGGGGGCCGAGTGGAAGGGGCCGGGGGGAGGGGGGATGATGGGAGGGGGGCTGGAGATGTCTCATCAGTGACGATGCCCCCATTGCGGTGGTGGCAGTGTTGGTGGGGTAGTGGTGAAGGTCACGGAGGTCGTAGAGACGACGTCGACGATGGAAACGACTTTAATGATGAAGATGTTGCAAATCACACACACACACGATTTAGAACGTCATGTATCGTGAGTTTAAGGATCGATCTTAATCAATAAATAGACGCATCGGGACATCTCTCCATATCAGTATCAATCCACTGCTGAATGAAGGCTTCCCCTCCCCGTGCAGATTATGACCAGTCCACCCGCCACTCATCTTAGCCGCGACCGGTAAACAAACCTGAGGTCGCTGGGTTCGCAGTGCAGTGCGCTCACCACAGCGCCACCGCTCCGCCTACACAGCCTGCAGGCGTCGAGATGAATACCGACGTATGTGTGTGTGTTGAACTTCTTTCGCACCGTACGTAGCCAACCGTGCGAACCAGTGGTGCGGGGGGGGGGGACAACACACTAAACACAAGAAGCAGTTATAAGGAAATTAGTTTTCAATCTAAATTTAAAAGTGAACAACTCCAGTGGCTTCCTAATATCGGAAGGGAAGAGCGTTCCAGATGGCCGCAGAAACGCATCTGAAAGCGCCGCGCGATGCGGTGGCCGCGTGCGTTCGATGGCCGGCAGCCAAAAATCCGCCGCTGCGAGGATTGACCGCAGTTGTGCGTGGCGGTCAATGGTCCTTGACGAGACTTCGCAAGGTATGCGCGTGCACAGGTGTGCACGTGCACAGGTGTACACGTGCACAGGTGTACACGTGCACAGGTGTGCACAGGTGTGCACAGGTGTGCACAGGTGTGCACGTGTGCAGGTTTACACGTGTACAGGTGTACCCGTGCACAGGTGTGCACAGGTGTGCACGTGTGCAGGTGTACACGTGTACAGGTATACACGTGCACAGGTGTACACGTGCACAGGTGTGCACAGGTGTGCACGTGTGCAGGTTTACACGTGTACAGGTGTACACGTGCATAGGTGTGCACAGGTGTGCACGTGTGCAGGTTTACACGTGTACAGGTGTACCTGTGCACAGGTGTGCACAGGTGTGCACGTGTGCAGGTGTACACGTGTACAGGTATGCGCGTGCACAGGTGTACACGTGCACAGGTGTGCACGTGCGCAGGTGTACACGTGCACAGGTGTACACGTGCACAGGTGTACACGTGCACAGGTGTGCACAGGTGTGCACGTGTGCAGGTGTACACGTGCACAGGTGTACACGTGCACAGGTGTACACGTGCATAGGTGTGCACAGGTGTGCACGTGTGCAGGTTTACACGTGTACAGGTGTACCCGTGCACAGGTGTGCACAGGTGTGCACGTGTGCAGGTGTACACATGTACAGGTATGCGCGTGCACAGATGTACACGGGCACAGGTGTGCACAGGTGTGCACAGGTGTGCACAGGTGTGCACGTGTGCAGGTTTACACGTGTACAGGTGTACCCGTGCACAGGTGTGCACAGGTGTGCACGTGTGCAGGTGTACACGTGTACAGGTATACACGTGCACAGGTGTACACGTGCACAGGTGTGCACAGGTGTGCACGTGTGCAGGTTTACACGTGTACAGGTGTACACGTGCATAGGTGTGCACAGGTGTGCACGTGTGCAGGTTTACACGTGTACAGGTGTACCTGTGCACAGGTGTGCACAGGTGTGCACGTGTGCAGGTGTACACGTGTACAGGTATGCGCGTGCACAGGTGTACACGTGCACAGGTGTGCACGTGTGCAGGTGTACACGTGCACAGGTGTACACGTGCACAGGTGTACACGTGCACAGGTGTGCACAGGTGTGCACGTGTGCAGGTGTACACGTGCACAGGTGTACACGTGCACAGGTGTACACGTGCATAGGTGTGCACAGGTGTGCACGTGTGCAGGTTTACACGTGTACAGGTGTACCCGTGCACAGGTGTGCACAGGTGTGCACGTGTGCAGGTGTACACATGTACAGGTATGCGCGTGCACAGATGTACACGTGCACAGGTGTGCACGTGTGCAGGTGTACACGTGCACAGGTGTACACGTGCACAGGTGTACACGTGCACAGGTGTGCACAGGTGTGCACGTGTGCAGGTGTACACGTGCACAGGTGTACACGTGCACAGGTGTACACGTGCATAGGTGTGCACAGGTGTGCACGTGTGCAGGTGTACACGTGCACAGGTGTACACGTGCACAGGTGTACACGTGCACAGGTGTACACGTGCACAGGTGTGCACAGGTGTGCACGTGTGCAGGTGTACACGTGTACAGGTATGCGCGTGCACAGGTGTACACGTGCACAGGTGTGCACGTGCATAAGTGTGCACGTGCACAGGTGTACACGTGCACAGGTGTACACGTGCACATGTGTGCACAGGTATGCGCGGGTTTAGCTTAAACGCGCACGAAGCAGGGGGAGGGTGGTGGGTGACTTCCCGAGACTCGCAGGGGCAAGAAACACGACGAGTCGCGCTCACGAAGCACGCTTCCACTCTCGGTACGCCCCCCACCCCCACTTCCTCTCTCCTCCATATCTCTCCCTCCGTCTCTCTCCGTCTCTCTCTCTGTGCACCGCACTGGTGTCGCGAGTGATACTCGAGCTTGGGCAACTTCTCACCCGTCACCGCCTCGCAAGCACCGAACATCGTAGGACCCGGTGCGTTCCAGCCGATTGGAGTTCGGCGCAATCATTTGACGAAGCGGACACACTCGATTCATATCCAGGGGCGTCGATGCATCCAGCGAATAAATGAACACGTCATCACATGAATGGTTGTAGGGTCAGAGTAATGGATGAATGAAGCCAGTCCACGTGCGTTCGCTGGCATCTCGTGCGCATGCGCACCCCCCCGCCCCCCCCCCCCTCGACGATTCGTCCCCCACCACTCTCCGCATCGCATCACCTGCGTCATCCGTTGCTAGGAGACAGCATCAAAAAGCTAATTCAGGGTCCTCTGATGCTGCGGCCGCTTGTCCCGCAACGAGACACTCACTCCGGCACCCTCACGCAGCGGCAGCAGCAGCAGCAGCATAACTCCGCATGTGCGGCTGAGCTCCGGGACCCCCCCCCCCTCCCCCCCTGCATCGCAACAGCGGGTTTCAGATCATCCCTCAAATCCCGGCTTATAGGTTCAGACCATCATCATTAATTCGAAATCATCATCGTTGATATTATTGTCATCGTGGTCACTGGATTGTAAGCCTCGTCCCTAACTCTAACGTCAACACTGCTTCTGACTCCCCACTTTGCATCATCATCAATCAAATTATCGTTAAATCATAAATCAAAATTCTTAAAATCGTCACTGCAATATTAAGTTCCTGTTAAGGAAAATATCACCCCTATTCTGTCCCCCCACTTATTAGCATCATCCTATATCATCATCATCATCATCAGAAGTGATCGTCACCATCACTCGAATTCCACCCCTGCTCTGCACGTCGTCTGTCCACTCTGAGCCGCTCCGTGTTCGAGGTGGCGAGGAGCAGCGTGGAGGGGGCTGCGGGAGGAGGAGGAATCGAGAAAAGAATAAAGGAGGATAAAGAGGAGGCGCAACAACAACAGCAGCGGGACACGGAGGAGCTCCAGGACCAGGAGGCTAAAGTCAAAAGGAAGATAATTGCAGAAAAAACATCAGCAGGAGGACCGATAGATTTTGAGTTCTATAGGAAGACGATTTGAGTGTAGAAAGATCAGTAGAGCATCGCGAGGATTGAGAGGAGGGGCATCGCTAGAGTAGGAAGCTCAACAAAGAATCATCGGGAGGAGGATTGAGAGGAGGAGGAGGAGGTCACGACACGTTGCTCTTCCGAGGGATGCGCGCCGTCCCCTGCGGGCCGGGACGAGGCTGAGTGGCGCTCTGCGCACGAGCGAGGTCGACACGATGGTGAGCACGCAACTCTCCGACCGCTCGATGTTCATCTTCACCCAATCAAAGAGCCACCATCGTCGGCCGTGATTGTCGTCGCTCGCCACTCATCACTGTGTTCGCCACTGTTGTTCCACTTGCTGCTGCTGTTGTTGTTGTTGTTGTTCACAATGCTGGCTGTGACGATTGATTTTGATGTGGATTCATGTTGTCGATGCAGTTGTAGTTTTTCTGTTATTGACGATGACGTTATGGTTGTTGTTGTTGATATTGTTGATATTCTGATCGTTGTTGAGTGGACAGCAATGGGTTCACGGAACCTGCCCTCTGTACACGCGAGCGTAACCGACCTTGCAGGTGGCTTAGTGGTACAGCGAGCGGCTCGCGTTCGGAGGGTTCCGAGTTCAAATCGGGAGGGGCTGACTCAGCCCATCATGCTGGGGGAGAGGGGAGGGGGGTCGATAAACTCGAACTGCTTTGTGGTGAAGTAAGGAGTCGCTATCCTATGGACAGACTCCCACCATCCCCCCCCCTCGCCTCCGCCATCGGAATGTGGAATTACCAGTGCTCGCTCAGGGCTGTATACAGGAGATGAGCATCGCTTCAATGCTCATTTGAGCAGGACACCACGTTGACATTGGCCAACTCCATGAGGATGTTGACACGCAAGGCTCACTTGGTACCTGTGTGTGTTGAACTTCTTTCGCACCGCACGTACTCAACCGCAGGTGCGGAGTTCACTGATTGCATCGTATATATGAAAGTGTTTAGCGCTAGACTTAGAAAAATATAAAAACTTTACGCTGAGCCTGCCCTCAGAGTAAAAAAACGAATGAATCTCCGGGCTGTACATTTTAAGGTAAAAACATAAATCGTTAAATTCTGCTTTGCGGATATCTTTAGATATTAAGCATCGACTCTGTTTAGCCTTTCCAGAACATCGTTAGAATCGACATCAGTTAGCCAATTCTTGGCCGTCCACAGGATACTCGATACAAGTACACAGCGCGCTTGCGCAGGGCTCCTCGTGGCTAGGAGGGATTGAGGGCAGATGGTCAACAATAATAACGGAGTAGCGGCCAAGGGATGGAACGCGTTCCAGAGGACGCGGACCATGGAGATGGAGCGACAAAATGCAGCTCGTGTGTCGGCGCTGTAGGTGGAGCGTTAACAGCAGATCGGCCGTGGAGCATTGTGGTCGAGTGCACCGCGCCACGGACCCGGCCACCCGGGTTCGATTCCCAGCCTCACGATCTGGTGCGGTGTGTAAGCATCGCCACTAGGGAGACGAAGGTGGCCGGGCGTGGTGCTGGCCACCCATCCCCTCGTGAGCTGTGGTCTTGCCTTCCATGGCGCTACTCGCTAACAGCACTTGCCCCAACGGTCTGTTCAAGGCTATACGGGGGATCTTTGTATTACTGACATAAGACGTCGGAGGGGTCAGAGGTTTAGAGAGACCATTCAGCCAGAAGTGGATTGACCATGGCTGATCATGATGATATGGTGGCTCTTGTAGCTACAGCACTCACCTCGGGCTCTGCGGCTTGTGCTGTCCCACTCGAGTTGCAATTGTCCTGGATGACAATAAAATAATCAACAAAGCACTCAATAGATTCGCCAAGAACACTCTGGCCTTGAAAGGAAACAAAACAACCATATGCTGTATATAAAGAGCACGACGTTTCAAGTAGTCATCTTTCTGCAAAGCACGTAAGAGAGACGGTGGATAATAATAAGTTGGAGACTGCACTTAACAGCATGGGGCCTGATACATTTTAAAAAAAATATTCCGATGACCAGTTTTTTTTATTGGCTCATGAATCGTTAGTTAATTAATAGTAGCTATTGAGTAACAGGCAAAACATGAAATGTTACGCAAAGTACACTAATTAATAACTAAACGAATTGTATTCATGTCAGTGATCACCACGGAAAACCGCAAACACGCGCCTCGGTCGCTTTGAAGTCGTTTCGCTCTTTCTTTTCACTCGTTACCAAAGTTTCGCCTTTTCTGCGCGGCAACATGCAGGCACAGACGCACGCAGCTCCACACTGCGAGTTTGTTGAAACTCTCTCCCTCGCGCGCACCTCCGATTGGCACGGTTGGCTACGTATGGAGCGAAAGAAGTTCAACATGCCTACACACGTTTATACGTACGAACCAGACACACGCAGCTCAGTTGTTCGTCAGCCAGAGCCGTGCGCTTTTGTTGATCTTTCCTCCCGTGCGCACCTCCGATTGGCACGGTTGGCTACGTATGGAGCGAAAGAAGTTCAACATGCTTACACACATACACAGGAACCAGACACTCGCTGAACCGAGTTCTCAGTCAGTGGTAATCCACGCCAAGGGTGGCCTCTATACCAGCGGTTCCCAATCTGTGGCCCGCGGATCACCGACTGCTTCAAGTTTATTTATTAGGTATAGCCCTGTGAGCCATTCGGCTCTTGAATCGGGTGCAACCGCAACAAACTAAAAACATGAACAAGAAAACATCTTAAAGTGACTATGTGACTATGTACTAACTGCTGCTGGGGACCCGCAGAAAATGCGATCACTAATAAACATCCTCACGAAGGAAATGTACAATTTCAAACTACGAGCGGCGTGTCCGCGAAATGTTTAGTGACCGCTGCTCTAAAATAGCGAAAGTCTTGATTGGGACAACCACAAGGCTGCTCCACCCGTCATGTCTCGCATGACGGGGGTGGTGGCATCACAAACTCCGCGTGGGCACTGCACCCACGCCACGCGGCTTTGGGTTTGGGGCACCGACTCCAGAGAGTCAAAACTCAGGGCCCCCCACTCAGGGCCCCCCCCCCCCCCACGGCATGGGGACAATGGGGCAGCAAGCTGTGTACCGGTTTCGTCGTTGTTAGGAATCATCAGTTGTGTACTTCCACAATCGCCGACTGCTGCATCGGTGCCTCCAGGGGCTTTCGGCGGACAAGCGCTCTTGAATCTTTGCGTGGAACCCGTGGGCACTGCCCGAGAGTGGCAATGACGCGATTCTATCATCCTGATTCGAATGAGAGGCTCCGACTTAATTTTTCTAATAAATTGGTGATGCGGCAGCAGCGTTGGCACTGGCGCACAAACAACAATACATGTTAACAAACAAAAAACCTCAACACTGTGGCCTTAAAAGGAATTTTAAACATATATAACGGGCGACGTTTTGGGCGATGCCCCTTCTTCAGTGCACAGCGTTTACAGAAAGGGGTTCGAATTGATCCATCAGATGGCGCGGATGGTAGGGGAGGGGGGAGAGGGGGGGGGCTAACGGGGTGAGTGCGGGGGAGGCATCGAAGCCGGGTCCGAGGCCGCCAGTTTGATGTCCTTTATGTAACGAGACGAGAAAGCGCTGTCCGCATTCATTTACCATCCATCACCATAAGTCCCGCAGCTGTCGCGCCGCGCTGCGAATATAACGCCACTTGGAATTGTGGCCACATCTCTTGTCGAGAGAGGCCTTGATGGCCGCGCGCGGGCCGTTTAATGTGCCCCTTCGTTCAATCTTGATTTGAAGCTTTCGTGACTGCAGGGGTCCAAATTCTTTGCTTCTTTCGGTAAAGTCACGTAGGTAGAAACATACAATCAATCACGACGTTTCGATCGCAACACAAGCGGTCGTTCTCAGGCAGGAACAAAACTATATAATCCAGCAGTGGAACTGCTGAACCCACGTGACTTTACCGAAATACCCAAAGAGCATGTTCCCCCTTCGTTGTTTCGTGCGGCGCTCCGTTCGATTGAAGTTGGGGCTCACGCTGACCCACTTTAACCCCCCCCCCCCTTATCGCCGGGGCCGCGATTCCAAGGTACTTGCGGGGGTAGGTGGGGGGGGGGGCGCTGAATGACTGCCCAGATAATTATTACACAGAAACAATCGGCAGCGACTTAATCATCAAAATCCCATTGCCACGCGCAGAGCAACAACAAAACCACACAACCCCTCCGGCTCATGCGCTTTGAACGGCTGACGTTTGAATGTTTTCACAAATAAAACAAAAATGCTACCGCCACCACTGTCATCGCCGTTGTTGTCACGTTGCTCTACATCAGCAACAGCAGCGAATCCGGCCAAGTGGCTCAGCAGTAGAAAGCAAGCGGCTTGTGATCAGATGGCTCGCGAGTTCAAATCCTGGTTGTGGAGGTGATCCATTATCCCCACGGGGTCGAGAGGATGAGTGAAACTTTGTCGAGAACTCAACAGTGGTTGTCCTACGACCAAACTCTCCCCCGCCATGTGAATGTGGAATTACCAGAATTGGCTCGGGGCTGTAAAGAAGAGATGAGTACCGCGTCAATGCTCATTAGAGCAGGGCACCACTTTGATTTTAAACACCAGCTATATCATCACCGTCAATCAAAATTATTATAAACATCATTGTCAATCATTACCGTCAATCAGATTGATCATCATATTAACAGCATCATCCACATCATCATAATTACGGGCAGCATCAAATCCTAACATGATCGTACATTAATAAAACAACTTTTGCTCGGGTTACCGCGAGCGGCGATCTATCCACTGCTGGATGAAGGCCTCCCCCACGTCGTGGCCATCACGATCCAGCCCAGCGCCTTGCACGTGTTGCTCGCCTTTGGCTGCCAATCCGTCGTTAGTCTCGACCATCGTCGCTTCCAGCGACGCGTTCTGTCCACACGCTCGCTTACTTTTCTTCACAGTCAGCGTTGTGTGCCTTCTATGTAACTCTCTCATGTTCTCTCGTCGACGTGTTCATCATTCTGGCTCTCGCGTGCCTCTTTGTGTGTGCACTCTTACGTGTTTGTTCCATTTTCTTCGTGAATGCCCGCCTTTCTGAACCACAGGTGCAGCAATCATCGATCAAAACCATCTTCGTTATGGACAATACGTATCATCAACAAAACTACGTGAACATCAATCGAATAATCATCATCGCCGTTTGCGGGTGCGCGCCGGCCTTGGTTGCTGCTCGCTGGGAGCACTTGCCCCGACAGCCCGTGATCGGCTATACGGGCAACCTTTGTCTTTGCCACAGATGATGACTGAAGCGCACGTGAGCGAGGTGGTGGTGGTCGCGTGCGCCGATGCGGTGGAGGCGATGTCCCTCTCGCCGGGTCCCGCGCAGAGCGGCCAGGTGCTCTCACCTTCATCATCATCATCACACACACTCAATACAAACACACTGGCATCCAGTATACACTCACACACCAGAGAAAGAGCCCCCCCCCGTATAGCCTTAACAGACTGTCGGGACAAGTGCTGTTAGCGAGTAGCACCGATGAAGGCCGACTCGGCACACGAGGGAGTGGCTCGAAACACGCCCGACCGCCTTTGTCTTCCCGGTGTACGTATGTTCAACTTCTTTCGCACCGTACGTAGCCAACCGTTCTGATGTTTACACGCCGCACTAGGTGAAGTCGACCTAGGGGAGACCCACGACCGGTTCGGATTTTCGTCACTGATATTGGCCGTGAAAGCGGAATCGATCTCGCGTCACTGGCCATGTAGCTCAATGCGCTAACCACCACCACCACCCCCCTGCCCCCCCCCCCCCCCCAATCTCACCTATATACATACAACCACCCACAGCCTAGATACGTATCAAATCAATGTCGACTTGCGTTTACAAAAAAGGCTGAGTGGGAGCGCATCTCAAGACGCGCTGCAAGGAGCGAGACGGGCAGATTCTTTCTCATGAGATTCGCGGGGAAACAAAGAGGAAGTAATTGTGTTTCGGGTGAAGGTGGGAGCGGGGGGGGGGGTCATTTGGGGGAGAAACGTGGATCCGGGCAAAGATGAATATCGTCCTGAGCAATTCCCTCCGAGAGATTTCTTCCTCGAGTGTGCAGGCGGTTCAATTGCACCTGCGGTGGTCCGAGCCAATTGAGGGCGCCGAGCGTAAATGATTTCTGAGCGGGCCTTTTCTGTCCAATGGATTTCAATACGAACGCCTCGACCGGCACGGGCAGGATCCGTGCAGAGAATGGACACGTAATGACGGCGACGCGAGAGATGCAGGCGAGATGCAGAGGATGAAATGTTGTCGGCAACATGCAGGCGTAGCGAGAGAGAGAGAGCCATGGAGACAGCACAGATGCGTCTTGAGATGAGAGGGATGTAAGAGGCGGCGGCGGGGGGGGGGGAGATGTAAGATGGAAACGTAGCGATAGTGGACAGCGGAGAACACGAATTCAGACGAACTCGGCGGATATTTTTGGGGGACTTCGGCGCGAGGATGGAGCCATGAAATCAGCTGGTGAGCAGCGGATGCCGGGTGGATTGATGAGAGATTGCCGGAGACGGCGGCGTTAGGGGGAAGGCCTTCCTCCGCCCAGCTGTGAATGTACCTCTACTGATGGTAACGATGATAACGATGACTGCCTGCCTGCCTGCCTGCCCTGACTCCCCGTTACCAGATTTTCCCGGAGAAGGTGGAGCCGGAGCCCGGGGCTGGCGCGGCGCTGCCCTGCATCGTCCTAGACGCCGACGACGCGGTGGTGGAGAGCGGAGAACTCCGGTGGCCCCCGTGCCTCGCCCTGAGCCTCGCCTCCTCGTCCGACCTCCATCAACACCCCGGTTCGAGTCCCGACCCGGGCCGCTCAACTCCGGGACGCGTCGAGGAATCGATCTCGACTCCGGCTGCCGGGTTCTGCCGGCAGACGAATTCAGCCGCGGGCCGTGTCCTCGAACTCGTGATTGACCTCGACATGAACTCTGCCGCTGCTGCCGACCTTGACCCCGACTCTGGCTCTAGCCACGGCCCGGAGATAGTGGTGTCCAGCCTTGACCCCGCGGAGCCAGCGGAGAGTGGGGAGCTCATGTGGCCTCCTGCCCACCTCATGGTCAAAGAGGAGGACGACGATGATGATGATGACGGTGGTGACGATGAAGCTGCTGCTGATGATGATGATGGAGAGGTCTTCGCAGAAAACATAAAGGGGAAATCCCAAGCTGGTGGTGGTGGTGGCGGTGAAGACGATGATGTTGATGATGATAGAGATGATGATATGAAAGAGGTTCCAGATGATCGCGATGACACTGCTGCGGTCACGTCGATGGAACCAGACGAAGATAGCCACGCGGCTCTGGAGTTGGTGGATCCACGTGAAGATGGAGCGGAGCGGACGGGGAGTTTTGGGGGTAAGAGATGTGAGGCTAAGTGGCCACAGGAGGCCCCGTTAAGTCGCCAAATCGAGTCCGTGCAGAGTCTTACCAGTAGCCGGTAGCCGGCGTTGTCTGCTTCTATCGGCGTGAGAGTCACGCTTCACGGGACGCGACTTACTTGCTTCACTGATGATGATCGACACGAGTCGATCGAGAATCAGACCTTCAGGCTGACCCAAATTATCCAGCGTTCGTTTTCGCACGTAGAGTACAGCCACTTTTTTTCCTATTTTAAGCAGGGTACGCGGGGAAATCCCCACCAACGCATACGAAGGAAAAAAAACTCGAAGCGCCACACAGATGGGTTCACGAACCAGTTGCTGTACTTCTGTTGGCGAGATTAGCACAGTATAACGGCCGTGTGGATACCGGCAGCAGTAGCCTGTGTATGGCGCGTACCGCACAGCGCATACGACGCGCCGTGTAGAATCTCGGTCGACAACGTCTCTCACTGTACCGGCTATGCAACGTCTCTCAGCTGTACCGGGTTGTCTCTTTGTCTCGTTTCTCACAGAAGGCGTCACGCAGGCGGGAGCGCGCGGGATGGAGGCGTGCGTTTCCATGGAGGAGGAAGAGGAAGATGAGGAGGAGGAGGAGGAGGGGGTTGAGTTTGAGGAAGTAGGGGAAGGAGATGAGGAGGAAGTGGATCAAGACGAAGGAGATGATGATGATGATGAAGAGGAGGAGGAGGATGAGGAGGAGGAGGAAGGAGTCTGCGGCCCGTAGCGAGGAGCACTCATCCCACGGTCGCGTTTATCCCGGGGTCTTCTCTCTCCGTCATCCCGCGCCTCCGTGCGAGTGCGCGCGCGCGTGGCTCTCTCACTCTCTCTCACACACACACGCAAACAACAAAAACACTGACCCACACAGCACGCACGCACGAAGAGACTGACAGACCGAAAGGTGATCGCCGTTTCGCATTAAAGCGTCGAGCAGCAAATCTACTCGCCCGCAAAGGCACTCCGCGTGCCGCGCGCGCAGGCGCCGACAGTCCACGTGGACTGTCGGCGAGAGACTGCGGGCTGGTTTGTTGACTGCACGTGGGAACGGCACGAGAGTCGGCCACGACAGTGGTGCGAAATGGTGGCGGCTGTTGTGATCCGGTTGTTGTTGTTGTTGACGCCGCGAGATGGTGGTGGTGGTGATGGAGGAAGAGGAGGTGGATAGGGGTGTACAGGAGGAGGTGAAGTTGTAATTATAGAGATCGTTTTTAGTCGTGTTTACAATCGTTACCTGCGTGTGTTTTGTATTAGTATCGCTGATTATTCTTTTTTGGATTTTGCGTAAACGGAGGTTTGGTGAAAGAACGATAAGCCGGATGAAAATGTTTTTTTGGAAGCCTTTAAAACATCCCTCTCAAACCCAGAACAAACACTCGCGCTAGCCTGGTGTTCAGTTTTCTTTCTAGTAAAATAATTGTACACTGGACAGCAGATAATTATTGCGCGGGGTATGAACACGCGCATTTTAATCCAAGTGGGTATATATGTGTCGCCTTCTTCACATTGCAAACCCAGTGGTCACGACCAAGCGGGCGTGTACATCACAAGTAGAGCATTGACATCATCATCAATATAACCATCATCATCATCATCGCTGTGGGCGACTGTACTTCTGTAATGACTGTCAGTGACAATCCCCTTGCCCCCCTACGCATATCAAGCGAGCAGCGCTGTTGTTTATCGCAAAGCGTCCCGCAACACATCCGATAGAGACATCGTGTATTTTTTTAAAATAATTATTTTGACTTAGAAAAATAGACGTTTCGGCCAAGGGGCCTTTACCTAGTCTGCCGTTCACGCAAGACAGGTCATTTAAAGCGATGTATATAACTGTATATAATGTGGTGTTAGTGGTAAGTGAACTGCGCTACGGACGCGGCCACCTGAGTTCGATTACCGGCGTATGGCTGACGTCAGTAGCGAGCGATATCTGAAACGGTCACGGGGCTCTCGGCTCCACGAACCTGAATTGACCAGCGTGGTGAAGTATGATCAACCCCCCCCTCCCCCCCGTGACCGACACAGCGTGGATTGACAAAAGGTCTGTGCATATTCACAATGTAGTGTTGCGTTGATGGAGTTACGAAAGAAAGAAAACAAACGAGTATCTGGCTTATGGCTGAGGAAGTCGGGAATTAATTCGTGAATCAGATTGCTCAGAGGTCAGAGACGCTAAGCCAGCATCTCTGAGATGCTGAGATTCGGATTCGGGCTTCAGCCCCTTGCGATTAAACGGGGGTTGCTCAGGGGTTGTGAGTTCATGGTCTCAGCCAGGTCAACAAACGACTGCAACAACAACAACAAAAATCCTCATCGTGCTGAACTGCGGTCACTTCATTTGGCAATAATTCTAAATTTGAAGTATTCGTGACTGCAAGGATTCATATTCTTAGGTTTTTTTTCGGTAAAGTCACGTAGGTAAAACATCAAAATTAATACAAATTAATAAAAATAAAATAAATAAAAAATCATTTGGCAAATTACAACTCTGACCGTGAGCTACTTTGTTCGGTTTCATTGCCGATGCGACAAACGCCGCCCCGTGTAGCAGTGCACGCGAGAAGGTGCATCGCCCGCCGAGTGTGGATGAGACGGCAACTTTGCAAGGACCTTGAAAGGACCTCTGACACAAGGTGATGCACCGCTTTCTGCGAGTGATGCCCTCCTGGAAGACGCCTTCTCGTCAATGACAATTTCCGTCTGTGTCCTGTACCCGGAGTGAAACCCGCGTGGCGTTAACTCCAAGACTGCCGTTGAGCCCGTCACGTCTTGCAGGCTTCAGTTGCCGTGAAATGTTGTCGCTAGAATGAATGTGCGTGGTGACGATGATGACGATGGTGACGATGATGATGACGATGCTCGCTTTGTCGAGGTCGGGCAGGTGGATCGCCCAGGTATGAGAGTCGTGAACGTAAAGACATCGACCCGTAGGGCATTTAGGCTGCGACTGTAAGGTATCACAGTACAGCAAGTAGGATGGATTTATTTTTTAAATGGCAAATGATCAACTGAATAGCAGGATCACGTGAAGTCGAACCCATTGTGACTCGTTTCATCTTAGAGAAGCCAAAACAGGAAGCTGCTGTCATCATGGCGTTGATGAGCGTTCAAAAAAAATCCAAGCAGCATCTTCTTGACAAAACATATATCCTCACGCGCCATGTGTACATGTCCCAGCGTTCATAAGTTGTTGTTGAAGCGAACACGCCCATGCATTCGCAACTCTAAGTGGTGGCGACGTTGCAACGCCGCACTAGTGCCAGGCTGGGTGCCCTTTGAGGCCACGCGAAATTGGCTCGTTTGTAGGAAGTTACGGGACACGCCCAGGTGTTACGGGTGAAACTGCGTGGAGATGACAGGCAGATGTACCAACTCACTGTGTTTTATCGACCCGGGCGCGCTGCTCGTTGTTCTGAGCGTCACACAGACATAGGCGCACGCACGCACGTGGTTTTTTTGTTTAGGCCTGACGGTGGCACAGAGCAGCGCGGGGTTTGTGTTGTCACTGCCTAGTGGCACTGTGTGATTGCCTAGTCGCACTGTGTGATTGCCTAGTGGCACTGTGTGATTACCTCGTGGCACTGTGTGATTACCTAGTGGTGTTCGTGTGATTGCCTAGTGGCGTCGTAGGACCCGTGGAACGCTTGGAGTACATTGGGCACACAAATCCCGTAACTCCGTAGCTCTCGACCCGGGCGCTGAGCGCAGGAAATGCGCTGTGGTATTTCACGCTCGCTCAGTGCTCATGATTTATCAATGGGGCAACCGGACGGCGCATTTCCCTGGAATCAATTAAAGTGGGGGGGAGGGGGGGGTAGTTGGAGCCTTTTAAATCGAGGCGTTCACGTGGGATGGGATGAGGCGGCAGCTGGAGGAGATAGGTGACTCCAAGATTAATTGAGTTGGTGGGGGAGGGCATGAGGTGGGGGCTGCTGAGGTAAGGCATTTAAATAGGAGTCGCTGTAGCCGAGGGGATAGACACACGAGCGGGTTTCGTTTAACGACTCGTCACCTCAGATGGCATTAACCCCCTCGGCTACAGCGGCCTCTCCGTTGAGCGACGTTGCCCTTGGCATCCTCTATAAGTGACACGACACGTTTAAACTCGTCGGACCGTGGACACAATTCTAACGATAAATTTGGTACGTGTAAATAATAAGCATTCGTAGATTGTGAGTGTACTGTTAACGTCAAGTCGTTCGGCTCCTGCCACCCTGATGACGAGATTGCTTTATTAGTGGGAAGGGCTGGGGGTGGGGGGTGATGGCCCCTCCGCTCTCATCTCGTTTGAAAGGGCCCAACGGGGACCTTCAGTTTCCTTTTGCGGGAGCCACACGCGCACACACGCGCGCACCTGGGCGTTATCCGGTAATAGCGCGACATGTAAATAAGGTGACCGAGCGCGTGAACAATGAGGGACACGGTGTTACCAGGTCCAGATGTCACCCTTCACGGTACTCGAGTGGTGCCGTCGAAGATGCTTGCAGTGACGGGTTACGCATCGTCCTCGGAGCCTTACGGGGATGCGGGTCGTCTGAGATGAAAGTCGCGGGCTGCGTTCGGCTCGCGAGGCGTGAGGCTCCCCCACGCCTGCAAGTTTAAGGGTGTTAGGGGGGTGATGGTGGTTGAGGGGGTGTCGGGGGGGGGGAGCGGTAGTGTAGCGGTCAGCGAACTGCGCTACGAACCCGGCCATGCGAGTTCGATTCCCGCTCGCGGCCAACACCCAGGTTGACTCAGCCTCAAATGGGTACCTGGTGCAGCGTGTACACATCGCCACTAGTGAGACAAAGGCGGCCGGGCGTGGTGCTGGCCACCCACCCCCTCGTGTGCCGTGCCGGCCTTCATAGGTTCTCGCTAACAGTACTTGCCCGAACAGTCTGTTAAGGCTATACGGGCGATCTTTGTCTTTGTGGGGGTGCAAGTCTGGACTACACTGCACGTTGTTTGTGCCACGTATACAGACCACGGCTTAATTGCTCATGGAACATTTCTAGCGCCCCCGCTTCCTCCCTCCCCACCACTTCCCAGACCCCCCCCCAACCTCCCTTCACTTATCCCTCCGAAAGCTGGGAGTTAGTTTCCGTAGCTCAGCCCGGGACAACTCCGGCTCACAATTAAGCGCTGGTTACAGGCGGACAGAGAGAACCACGTGGCCGCAGGGCGGCGTGACGATGTTTCGGGATAGACTGCTGAAATAAAGGAGTGTCGATTTAAATAGAGTGGTGAAGTCAATCGATGATGGCTGGCTGGCTGGCTCGCTCGAGCGAGGAGGGCCCCTCAGTGACGCTGGGGTGGCTGGAGGTTCTGGGCCGGCTGCCGCGAAGGCTGATTATACAGGAAGCCTCGACCCCAAATACACACAAACCGCTCTTATCTTGATAGAGTCTCCTCTGATCGATTCTCCCGAATAATTCAGCTCGCAGGGAAATTTATCACCGCGCCGTGGATTAGAGACTTTGGTTGGGGTTATTTTTTTTGGTCTCACTGTTGAGATTCATAATTATCAGCCATGGCCAATGAACACCTCCTATCCCTCCTCCTTCTTCTCCTCCTCCTCCTCATGTCTCTCTCTCAACCAAATATCATCTCGAATTCAAAACCGAATCAACATAACATAATTGACATTTAAATGTGAATGTATATAATCTATCTCAACTCTATCGTGTCTGCATCTCTCTTTTCTCATCTCGCTACGCAGTTCTCTCTCTATCTCTTGTCTATATATATTGTTTCATTTCACAAGGTGAGGGTCCAAATCGCCTTTAAAATTATATTTTATTAGAGTCAAGGCCGTCCATATGGGAGGGGGGCGGGGTGTGGGGCCCCGGGGCAAACCTCACACCATGTGGGCCCCCCCGATGTCCCCCAAAGCGCGGGGCCCGGGGCGGTCGCCCCAATTCGCCGTGCACCCAAGGGACGGCGCTGATTAGGTGTCCACAAATGGGCCAACAACAACCACCACGACTATCTCCAAGATAAGAGCAATTTGTTCGTGTTTTTTTGGCACCTGGCATCTTTGAGCAAAACAAAAAAAAGCAATCTATCATCGTGCCCAGTCACCGTGCTTTGTTGCGTTCGTTGTGTAACCGTACGTGATATGATGTGCATATGTGTGTGTGTGTCGTGTTGTGTCTGGTGGCCCTACGTGTGTGTGTTCTTCTGTGCATAATTAGTCGTCTCTGACCACGTTGTGCGGTGCAGCTGTTGGTAGTGCCAGGCGCGTGGGGACAATTTTGAAGTTGTGAAGGTTAGATGGAGGGGGGGGGCAGAACATTCACCATGGGGGGTCCGTGTCGAGTAACTAAGCGAGCTCATTAAGGCTCTTAATTAAGAGGGACCAGCATATGGTTGGTATAGCTTCCCGCCCCGCCCCCTTGATAAACAGTGTGGGGGAGGGTGCAAGGGCCTTCTCGTACCCCCACCTCTACAATATCCCCATGGCCGTAGCCACGTGTTTGTTGTGAGTCTGTTGGTCTCTCTAGTTCACCGCTACTGTTGTTTGTACATCTACAGACCCCACGTGGTGACTTGCGTCACAATAGAACGCAGCTGCACACGTGGATCGTAGCACGCGGAGCGTCCAAATCTTTCGCGTTTGTTGAGAAGAGTTCACTGATGGGCGGGCCGGGTTTCTTGTGATCTGCCCGTCTGTTGAGCTCTGTGTCTGGCATGATGATTTCCCACGGTTCGCTCGACGCGCTGGAAGATTATTTCGGACGTTTCGTCCCAAGTACTAGGACATTCTTCTTCATGGTGATTATTATGATGTGACAATCACGATGGAAGGAAGAAGTTCCCAGCACGTGGCGCTAAACGACATCATACCGAGATGTTAACTACCTTGACTGGTATACAGGAGGTCGTGGGTTCGATCTCGACCCTGACGCCTGCTGTATATTTGGAGTTTGCGCGTTCTCCCCGTGGTCGCGTTGATTTTTCTCCGGGTCCTCCGGGTTTCCCCTCCACATTTAGAAACGTGCGTTTAGAGTATTTGGCCGCTGTACATTTCCACGTGATAAGGCACTTCGTTGAACGATCTTTAGTGGCCAGGTCGCTTCTGAAAAAGAGCTATACAGCTCAGTAGGCCTTCGACGTAGTAAAATAAATAACAATTAGCTAGTATAGTAATAGGTTTTTACCCTTAAAACTGGTACAAAACTGACACCTTTATACAAGGCATCATGTTTGCAATAACCACAACACAAGTAGTCAAAATGCAAACAAAAAGAAACAACTCTGATAATGATAATAATATGCACTGTCCTTGAAGTTGATTGGTCCACACTCGCACACCTTCAAGGACAGTGCATATTATTATCATTATCAGAGTTGTTTCTTTTTGTTTGCATTTTGACTACTTGTGTTGTGGTTATTGCAAACATGATGCCTTGTATAAAGGTGTCAGTTTTGTACCAGTTTAAAGGGTAAAAACCTACTACTATATTTTGTCACTGGTAAAGGAGATGTCTCATAGTGTAATTAGCTAGTAGTTAACGACACGAAAACATACAGCAGAGCTACACAGCACAACCGAGAAACCCCACGCAATAGTGCAGTATGATTAGGGATGTAACGAATCAGCACTGCCACAAATCGATTAATTGACAAGATTCGGGATCACGATTCGATTCATGAATATATATTTCTATGTTTTTGGGCAGGTTGCGATTCATTTCGCGTGCAATATTTGCGATGCGATAGAATCTCTGGTGTGAATCCGTGAAACATTTAAGCGGAGTTTGTTGTCCTTCTCCCGGCACATCCGATTAGTACGGTTGGCTACGTACAGTGCGAAAGAAGTCCAACACGCGTACGTATATCTCAACAACAAGCAACAACCAAACAAAACACAGGTGTAGTGAGTTTCTGTGTTAACATCAGCCCGATGACCTGTGCCTGCACACGTCAAAATCACGCCCCCGTTAGTCACGTCTGTCACTCAATCTGGCTATACAATCCCTGCTCTTAGTTCTTTCGGTAAAGTCACGTAGGTAAAAAATGAAATTAAAATTAAAATAAAACAATAAAATCACGACGTTTCGGAGGCAACACAAGTCTCCGTCATCAGGTGGACCGTCACAGCCAGATTTGCTGCATCAAGTAAGGGATGGATTCAAGGTGTAAGCTCTTAAGTACCAGTTAAGGGAGGAGGGGGGGGAGGGGCTTATCAGAATGTGGTAGCCAATGAATGGAAAGTATCAGGAGGGGGGGGGCTAACAGAGGGACGGGGTACTCGTGGTCGAGGTCAAGGACGTGTTTGTGCGCAAGTCACTGTGGATGTACATAATAGGAAAGGAAAGAAAATGCCCATGTTTATACCAATGTTGGCTGACAATAAAGAGAGTACTGTTAAACGTTAGGGATGTTAACACTCGGTAAAGTAAAATAGTGCCTGTCAGATAAGATGGTCCAACAATGTGTAATTAAATCTTTTTTGCATGGTTGATAACATCTTTCCAATGATTACTAAGTTTGTACCGATCATCACGGTTGAAATTATGTCTGTGTTTGTATATCTGAATGGCTTCGTGTACAAACCTTTGATGGTAGCCAGAGGGTTTGCAGAGCACCTTAGTCTCGGAGAAAACAATCTCATGAGAGCCCACCGCGTTGTAGCAATGATCGGCAACGGCGGAAGAATTTTGCCGTGTTTCAAATCTGACCTACGTGACTTTACCGAAAGAACTAAGAGTATGAATCCTTGCAGTCACGAAAGCTTCAAATCTAGAATTATACAATCCCTGCTCGGAGGAAAGCGAAACACAATCCGCGTGTCTGTCGTGTGATGGGGAACCCTCTTGGGTGGTGGCTCCCCAGTGTGTGTGTGGGGGGGAGGAGGCGGAGTGATGGGACACCACCACTCCGGGTGGTTGTGCGACTTTTTTTTCTCGGCCACGGGGGTGATTCGCCGCTCGCTGTAAATACAGGGGTGCTTCAAAAAAAAAAAGTTGACACTTATATGGAACTATCGTTTTTAATGGATAAATAGAACGGCTAATATACATTGCAACGTGATAACAAATCTGCTTAAGACGTCGGCTTTCGCGACCAATATCATCCATAAGAGGTCTTTTTGGTTAGATCGCGTAAATATGCAGTGTCGTTAAACCCGCCACCACCCGACACATGTATGTATGCATACAAAAACACCTCTATTATGGATGATGACAAATGTGATGTGAATAGCTTCAAAAAGTCTCCACTTGCTCGCCATCATTGTCAACGCGCGCCTGGAATCTTCTCCAGGTCGTCTCCAGAGCACGGCGACACAATTCTCGTGGTATTGTTGCAAATTCTCCGAAGTATTCACATTTCTTTGAAGCGCCCTGTCATTGCACGACGCGATGATGGCCGACAACAACAACAACAACAAAACGAGACTTGTCAGTAAAACAAAACAAGCAAAAAATAAACAAATATGTATCGATATACCGTATACGTATTCGGCACTGTGCCCACTCCTCCATCGATGTTGATGATCGGCCGCGATGCGCCTTTCTATGTTTTACCAAGTGTTGTCTGTTCAATAAAAAAAAAAAATCTATATTGTAAGTCGTTACACGCCGCACGCCGCACCGTGATTTCTGAACGTGGTCCCACGCGCGATGACGCAAAGAGGATTCGTCCGCATCTCCGGACAGCACGGCTGGCTACGTGCGGTGCGAAAGAAGTTCAACGTACTGTGTTCGTGCATGCATGCATACATAGAGGTGGAGGCTGATTAAAAATCGCGAGCCGCTGCCCACGTGCGTTGCTTGCGTACCCCACGAGACGCGGGGGAGCGGTGGCGCAGCGGTCAGCGGCACTGCACCGCGAACCCGCTCGCGGCCAACATCGGTGGCGAATATCAAAACCGGTCCTGGACCTTTCCTATAGGTCGACTCAGCCTGAAGACTTGATATCTGGTGAGCTGTCGTAAATATCAGCGCTGGGGATACATAGGCGGCACCGTATTACCATCTCGGATACCCTGGTTCGATTTCCCGGCCATGGAGCACAGCATCGGTGGCGCCGAGATCGATTCAAGAGTTAAATTAGTACCCGGCGTGATGTGTGGACATCAGTACAAAGGTGGAGGGGCGCCCGTAATGTCCACAGCACTTGCCCCGACAGTCTAAATCGGGGGGGGGTGGCTGTCGTCTCTCGGACTTGATTTACCACGCCATGCGCTGATGTGCAGGTTGCGTAATCGGAATTAGCATTTATAAGATCTCCTTTACAAACAGAAACTCTTTAATGTCCAGCCAAACGTACCCCCACCAACTCGTATCGCTCTGCGTTGATGAATTAACCGTGCCCGTGTCCCGCGCATTTACCACGCGCGCGTTGATGAATGTTGCTGCTGCTGCTGCTGTTTAATATTCTGATGAAGGAACCTGGCATCCGTGCCATCACCATCACCCACCCCCTATCCCTATACCCCAGGAGGAGGGATTCTACGCCCCCTCGGCCCAGAGCTGGTTCTAGGATATTTCCTAATGGGGGGAAGGGGTCTAGAAAATCGGGTCCTATAATAAAACACGTTGAATGCATGTTGTCTCTGGTGAAGTACTGTATCAGTAACATTCAAATAGGGGGCAATTGCACCCTCCACCGCCCCACACACCTACATCAGCCAATATGACCGGCGACTTCATTTCACGTGGCCCGCGGCCACATGAGGTTAACAGCTTCAAATTCTGTACCATTTGACCAGACACCATGCAATGGGTGTTATTATTATTTATAAATCATCATCATCATCACCATCATCATTCAACGACGTGGAAGCCCACTGGAAGTGATGTTATCCAAAGACTCTCATCAGCAGCAGCAGGTTCATACTGTATCATGTCACTTATTAATCAGATGAACGGCCACGAATAATGATTTATCCCAAATGACAATAATAATCTGGACCATCCTCCTCGGTGTTTATCCCGTGTACTGCAGTGACCAGGTGAAGTCCCAGCGAGGTGATTGCTCTTTCACACCGAATTTCCATCGCTGTGTTTATATTTAGAACGAAGTCAGCTCGAGTTGTCTTCCCATGCGATCAGCAGCCAGGATGGGGCAGAGAGAGAGGAAGAGCGTATAAAGACGGGGAGACGTGGTGGGGGAGGAGAGAGAGAGAGGTGGGGGAGAGAGCTGGTGAGCAGATAGAGATGGAGAGAGAGAGAGAGAGGAGGGATTGGGTGGGAGGGTATGGCTGCAGGCATGAGAAGAGCGATTTGCGTCAACACCGAGAAGCAAACAGAACATGAACAGAGGGACCGCGTGATCAGCCAGAAGCGAGGTCAGGGTTAGCGGTTCGGAGTAGGGCCAGTGGCTGGTTGGTCAGTTTATCTCCACTCGTGCATTCAATTCCTGGTCAGTCGTCATTATCAGAATATGTATTTATGCTGGAGGAATCCGATGAGCTATAAAGCTCTTTTTCGCAGATGTCCACTGGAAATAATTCTTAATACAAACAATCGTCATCGTCACATATCCACTCCCATGAGCTACCCGTCGGAGGCCGTTGGACTGCGAGAAGGGCTGCGTGCAGAACGAGAGAGAGCGAGAGAGTGGGCGAGAGAGTGGGCGAGAGAGTGAGCGAGAGGTGGGGGTTTACATAAAGCAAAGTTATAAAAAAAAAATTACGAAATGATGAACGAAGCAAAGTGCCGACTACACCGAGCATCTTCTTGTTTCCACTGATCGTAAAATAAAAGAGAGAAAAAACAATAACAGAACACTCACCAACTCGTGATTCTGTCACCCTCCACGTAGCTCACTTACACTCAAACCGCATCGAGCGATGATCCCCCTTTAACCGGCACGAGTGTCGGGTAGATTGCACGAGGGGGTCGAATGCCCTCGACCCCTGCGGTGTTTGCACGAAGACCCCAGTGGTGGCCGTGGTGGTTTTTGGTGGCCGCGTTGTTCCTGTTCATGAGCGTTGGTGTTTGGTGGTGGCTGGAAGGTGGTGGTTGTGGTGCTGCGAGCGCTGTTGGTGGTGGCGAGTTTTGTATTCGTGGTGGTGGTGATTAGTGGCGCTGCTGTCAGTGCTGGTGCTGGTTTTGATGCCGCTGATGGTGATTATTGGTGGTGATGATGATGGTGGTGATGCATGTTGAACTTCTTTCGCACCGTACGTAGCCAACCGTGCTTAATCGGAGGTGCGGTGGGGGAAGGACAAGAAACTAAACACAAAGAGCAGTTCTAAAGAAATTTAGTTTTAAATCTAGATTGTTAAAAAAGCGTCAGGATGCCGATGCCAAATGTGGTGCTGACGATGGTGACGATGCTGTGATGATGGTGCTGGTGGTGATGATGGTGGTTGGTGATGGTGGTGGTTGGTGGTGGTGGTGGTGGTGGTGATGATGATGGTGGTTGGTGATTGGGCTGGTGATGATGATGATGGTAGTGGGTGATGGTGCTGGTGGTGGGTGCTGGTGGTGATGATGGTGGTGGGTGATGGTGCTGGTGGTGATGATGGTGGTTGGTGATGGTGCTGGTGGTGATGATGGTGGTTGGTGATGGTGGTGATAATGGTGGTTGGTGGTGGTGGTGATGATGGTGGTGGTGATGATGGTGGTTGTTGATGGTGGTGGTGCTGGTGATGATGGTGGTTGTTGATGGTGGTGGTGCTGATGGTGGTGGTGATGATGATGCTGGTGGTGCTGGTGATTATGGTGGTTGGTGGTGATGGTGCTGGAGCTGCTGATGGTGGTGGTGCTGCTGATGCTGGTGGTGCTGGTGATTATGGTGGTTGGTGGTGATGGTGGTGGTGCTGCTGACGGGTGACATTGCCGAGTTTTGTATTCGTGAGCCGCTCTCATCCCCTCGTTGCAGGCGCCGCCGCGTGCCCGGCGCTAAATTTAGGCGCCCGTGAGGGCTGCGAGCGTGGACGTCGGTGGGGACGCGGGGACGTGGGGGGGGGAGACAGCGAGGTGGATGCGCTGTGTGTGTGTGTCTGTGTGTCTCACGTGTGTGTGTGCCTCACGTGTGTGTGTGCCTCACGTGTGTGCCTGGTGTGTGTCACGTGTGTCTCACGTGTGTCTCACGTGTGTCTCACGTGTGTCTCACGTGTGTCTCACGTGTGTCGTGTGTGTGTCTGTGTGTGTCTCACGTGTGTGTGTGTGTGCCTCACGTGTGTGTGCGTGTGTCTCACGTGTGTGTGTGTGTGTCTCACGTGTCTGTCTGTGTGTGCCTCACGTGTGTATGTGTGATGACAAAGCGGGAGCGGTGGTGTAGTGGGTTAGCGCACTGCGCTACGAACCCGGCGAGCCGAGTTCGATTCCCGCTCACGCCCAACACCAGTGACGATTATCTGAACCGGTCCTGGGCCTCCCCTAGGTCGGCTCGGCCTTAAATGAGTACCCGGTGCGATGTGTAAACATCGCCACTGGGGAGACAAAGGCGGCCGGGCGTGGTGCTGGCCACCCACCCCCTCGCGTGCCATGCTGGCCATTGTGCTCGCTAACAGCCCTTGCCCCAACAGTCTGTTAGGGCTACACAGCGGTGACAATGGTTATCATGGTGACAATGGTCATCATGGTGACAATGGTTATCATGGGTGCAATCTCCCAACTCTTATTATCCGCGCTCTCTGGCCTCGCTCTGTTGCTAAGGAGGGCCATCGTTTGAACTGTTGTTGCCTTTACGTTTCCTTTTTATAACCACTGTGTTATTGGCGAATGCGTTAATTTGTTGTGTGCTTATGCACCACTACCCACGCATCATCACCAAACGCATTATTATTGACATTTGCATGAGTCGGTTGTTGGGGGGCATCTGTGCGGAGCTTTGAGCGTCACCCCTGCGTGGCGGGGTTCCTTCTTTACACGTGCAGCCCAACTCTGACATTCACGGAATTGGTCAAACATCCCAAGATAGCAGAATCCTCTTGACGAAGCGTCTTGAGACTCAATTAGGCTTTGCTGGGTAAATATTATTCGTAGAGCCAACGCTTCCACGGCAGTAATCAGGGGCGGCGAGCAAAGGCGAACCCGGGCAAAAGCGTCGGCTCCCCAAGTAGCTCAAGCGGCCATGGATTCTTGAAAACCACAGCGGCGCGTCAAAAATAATATCAACTTCATATCTCAATACACACAACAGGCAACACTAACATAATAGAATTGGTCTCGCTGTGTCTGCATCCGTTGTCACTACATCTCTCTTTCTGTTTACCATCCCTCTCATCTAACTAGATTTATATCTCGTGTACGTCATCTAAAATATTGAAAGAGGACCCACAAATATGCCAACACACCACGGCCAGTGAGCGCAGTAGCCCATGATGATGCTATGGCATTGCTGGCCCATACTTTATCGGTCGCGTCCTCCGCAATTAAAGCGATGGACGTGGTTGCTTTCAGAGCCACGTTGGGGTTAATGGATTTATTAAAAGCCGGAATGAGATGAAAGAGATTTCATCCCATTGAGTAGACAATAAATGTACTTTACGCCAACAGTGCTTAATGCAGACCTCAGTATTGGCAATGGCATATACGTACAGTACTGCATTTACCTAATTATATTCTCGCGTATGGCAGCACTGGGTTCGGGAGCTAAACACCAATGTCCAAGGTCTGCTCGCCAAAGACGAGCGGGCTTCAGGAGAGAGAGGGAGAGACACTTCGCGTCGTTTTGCTGCTCCTCCATTGAAGAAGCGCAGTCGACAATAAGCTACTGCTACACAGTCCGTGGGTTTGTACGGTCACAATCGGCACTGTAACTGTGGCTCAGTCTTTCACTCTCCACTTTGTGAAGGAGACGTGGACGGGTTGGGGGAGACGCTGATCTCCGCCTGTGTTCGTGCCGCCAAAGACACAACCGATGCCGCCGCTGTCGTCTCGGCGAAATTGACGTCGTTCGTTCGTTCGTTCGAATCCAAATATGATCGGTTAGCGACAAGTGGCAAATAAAAGGCCACCTTTTAAGGGCCAGAAATCCGATCGCGCGAGGTCTTTCCGAGTGAACCAACTAAACATTGACCTCATTATGATTCCTGGGCGAGCGGTGGCCGCGGCGGTTTGCCCACCGAGCCATGATGACCTAAGTTCGCTTCCCGGCCACGGATAACATCAGTGGCAATTTATATCTGAACCCAACCTCCCCTACCACCGCCCTCCTCCCCCAACCGCACGTTATCAACACCAAGTATAGCCAAACAAACCCCCATGTAGATAAATAACATTCTAACACTTCTAGAATAATCTCCAGCGCAGGCGTTGCCGCAGTGGAATTTGGCTACACTGCCCTCTGCTAGGTCGACTTAGCCTTCAATATATCTACACACAGATGCTGCACATTCCTAAAATAATAACACACACACAAAGTGTGTACACACGTGTGTATAAATAATGGGTGCGCATGAGCAATACGCTATAAAGGCATACATTATGGGCGGCTTTGGGTAACTCAAAGGGGCCGCTCGTTTGATGGGGCCCGATCAATACGGTCCCTTTCATGTGACCGGCTCCCGTCGTCGAGTAAATGGCAGCGAGCCACGTGGCCTTCATACAAAAGAAACCCACCACGCGGCACCCCCCCCTCCCACCTTCGTTCGTCCGTCCGCCTGCCGCTTGTTCCGCTCCGCCTGCAGGCAGGCAGACGGTGACCTCGAGGCAAGGACTTGGACCTTGCCGTAGCCCGAGGCCAAAACACTCGCGTGGAAATGTCCCCTTTTATGTCGGTTTTGTGGGTGCCATTAACATCAATGGTCGTCGTTCCTTATTGGATTGCAATTGTGGTTTTACCAGATTCTTAATTGATTTTTTTTATTTGTGGTCAGATCGCGTAAGTAAAATTTGTCGTAATTGACACGTTTGTTCACGTGACAACTTTGTTGATTGACTATCGTGTCGCGGGATGATTTACGACGCGAGTTTTACTTTGGACATCTGATACAAAAATCAATTCGTTCATATCGGTCGCGAAAACCTTTGCAGTGGTTCTCCTCCGTCGTATTGGATTGCACCGCATCGTTCCGCGTAATGTCCGACGTTTCACTCCACGCGCTTGGGAACATTCTTCTCAATTCGGTTGATAAAAGAAGCTCCGAGCACGTGGAGCGAAGCGTCCAGACGTAGTTCGGCACGACGCGAGATACGACCCCAAAACACATCGGAGAGTTGTGCAGTGCAACGACGTCGACCCACGCGGGCGTGAATTTAAATGATCACGATGGCACGAGATGAAGGAAAAACGTCAATTTTGAACCCTTGCATACGGCAGTGCACCACCCTGTGTCGCAAATGACCTCCATGAATAAATTATTTCTTAAAAATCAAGGTATCACAGATACGTTTAGACTGCCCTCATTAAAATGTCACAGCACTTTTAACTTGTCCAGGACAAAGGAAATTCTAGGTTAAATCTTTGAACATTGGGTAATACAATTTAACCCCCCCAACCAATCCGCGAAAAAAACCCGGTGAAATAAATAAAAATGATAATCAAGTCCCCGAATATTTTATAAATTGGGCCACAAATTATTTTTCATCATGAAAATTTCCAGTTAAAAATGTAATTTCACACATTAATTAAATGTACATTCCACTCAATTATCAATATACAATTTCTCAAATTATATTCCAAGAAAATAAAAACTAAAAAACATCTGAATTGACAAAGTGTCCCAGAGCTCCAGGTCACGACGACAGAATGTTGAGAAAAGTGGAGCTGGGAAGGACAATGGAGTCGGCCGACCTCACGGCATCGTGACGTCATTACGAGATCTCACCAGAATTAGCCATTGTATATCCACTGCTGGATGAGGGCGACCACACGCCACGTGGCATGGCATCTTACTCTTCAGATGCATTTACTGTACTTTCCCATGGGGGAAGCAAATTGAGTGAACAAGGCAATTATTTAAAAAAAGTTGGCAATGTTCAAGAGCAAATAAAAAGATGATCAATGATCACGAAGAAGATGATGATGAGGCAAATTTTCAAATCAAGTCGTCAATAATCAAGAATGATTATGAAGGCCATTGATGTATATTTGGCGGTGACAATTTTTAAAGATGACTATGACACGTTCAAATGTCGCAGTGCAAATAATGAGCGCATTTCAATTCTCAACGAACACTTGTTTGACCAATTCTATCGACAGTCGCAACGTAATTAGAAAACAGATCCACACACACACACAATCCCCAGTGGCCGATCTGGGCCGCAAATCCTTGCCTCCAGAAACCCATTGCATCCAGAAATCCACAGCTCTGGGTTCACCCCTTTCCCCCGTAATAACCAACTGATGTTTTGAACAATATCAACAAGGCTCTGGAATCCAGTCATCTTAAATCCCCCGCATTGGTACAGATGTCAATGACACTCGCGTCTTATGGGCACATTCGAAAGCTTCGCTGGACACTTTTCTCGATGACTTCAATTCACAACATTCAGCGATCCAGTTCACCATGGAAATAGTGGAGAATGTGACCGTTTCTTTGTTGTTCTGTACATCTAAATTCTTTTGCACAGTATGTAGCCAACCATGCTAATCGGGAGGTCATCACAAGCCAAGCGGTTAATTGGATCACAGCATCTAGATCTGAAACTGAATGAAAATTCACGTCAATTATCCACGACAGAAATGGCCATCGATTGAGACCCTCATCCGCAGGGCAAATGAGAGTCTTTGACCTTGAACTTGTGGAACAGGAAACATCGCGTGTACAACTTGGCCGTCTGATGCAACGTTTACGGCAAATGTCAAGTTGACCAGGCACTTATCACCAAAAGCAGAAATTCAGGAAAAAACCCTTTAACCTTCGAGATGCATTGATTCTCCGTACTTTGCAAAAAGTCACTGACCACGTAGCCAAATGGCTCTGCAAAGTAACATCGTAGCACACTTTAACACCACGCGTAAGATACAACAATTTTCCCCCTTCAGCCGAAGGCCTGGTTTACAGACACAATCTGTAAATGTGACAGTGCCCGGCAACAATATACATCGTTCCATGCCGAACGGCGACGATGGCAGTGGCGACGATGGCGGTGGCGTCTGTCGGGCGTCTCAGCGCCGGCTGGCGGGCGTGTGCCGTTGGCGCAGAGCCTCGTACTGGCGCAGCTCCTCCTCCGTCACCGACGGCTGCAGGGCACCGAGGGCCGTGCGGAAATCGCTATCCTCCACCACCAGCTCCGACTCCTCCGTGTCCTCTCCTGCTCGCACACGCGCGCACCACCGCCACCGCCGCCGCGTGATCACATCCTCCCCTCGCCCCTCCTGATTTTATCGTCCTCAAGAGCCGGGATGATTAGTCGGGTTTCGTGGTCGCTTGCTCGGGGGGCTTTACAAAATGGAAGCCACCTCAACTTCCTGCCTCGCGAAGGTGAGAGAAACGCCGTCTTATCAAGACACGCCCAGTGTGACGAGGCTTCCTTTTGAAATGATTTTCATGTTGTCCGATTAGTCGAATAATGGGAATGAAAACATTTGTGAAGGAATGACACAAATGCACACGTTTTCTCATTGACAATAGGTTAATTTAAAAATATCACTGTCCTGGTCACAAAAGCAAAGTTTGTGGGGAATAGCCATTTTCTGTACTTTTGAGGCAAAATCAATTAGAAAATGACACTTACTACCCAGGGACAAAAAAACGTGTTACACAGTGAAATCAAGAGTCATTGACTATTTGAATAATTGGATTACATCCCAGTTTTAAGGGTTCTGCATTTCTCAATTTTATTTCTCTTGTGACATTCGTGTCGTGGTTGTCATGAGATCAAGTGTCTCACACACACAAAAGACAAAGATCCCCCGCATAGCCTGAACAGGCTGTAAGTGCAATGTGCTGTTAGCTAGCACCTATGAAGTTTGCCACAGTATACGAGGGGGTGGGTGGTCAACACCATGCCTGGCCACCTTTGTCTCTGCAGTGGTGATGTTTACACCACACCAGGCACTCATTTGAGGCCGAGTCGACCTAGGAGAGGCACAGGACCAATTCAAACATTCGGCCACTGGTGTTTTTCGTGAGCGGCGGTGACATCACCACCGCGCTTGTGTCAGGGCAGGTGCACTTTGAGACAACGTGAAGTGTCAAAGGCTCGCTGACACGAGGTCACGGGACAGACCCAGCAGCCACGGGTTGACCGACTGTGCCCCCTACTGTGCCAACTCCCCAAACACGCACTCTCACGCATACACGCAACACTTCTCTCCCCCGTGGTGGTGATGTGAGGGAGAGACCTCTCTCGATGAGCGCAATCTTTCGCTTGACGGCCGCCATCATGGCGTGCGATGCGAGCGCGTACATGTCGGCCCCCGTGAGGCGCGGTGGGGCCTCCTCCACCAGGGCCTCCAGGCTCACGTCCCCGCCCAGCGTCAGCCTGGGGGTGCGGGCCAGGGAGCCCGAGGGGAGGGGTGACCACAGGGAGATTAGGGGGATGCCGGAGGGAGTAACCGGGATGATCCAATCACGAAGAAAGTGTTTACTACGTTTCTCCCCGGCGGTGTCAACTCCGGGTTTGGGGGGGTCGTCTGTCAACGTCTGCTCGACGCGAGCTCTGGTGATGTTCCACGTGCTGAACTTGGAACGATCCTTGATGTCATGCTGCCCACCACCACCGACATCTGTTTTTGAGTTCCCAAGAGGCAAGAGGAGGAGGGCACTAAATGTCCACAGTCAGGCCACCATCCTCTTTCTGTCTAAATCCAGCAGCATTTTTCGGCACGAGAATTATTTTTAACACGTCTTTGTTCGTCGTTTTTCTTTTCCGTCATCTTCTCAATGTCTTCCTAAAGCAATACATCTGAAACGCTTCTGCCCTTGGATGGCGTCCTTTAACAGTGTTTGCAATGGACAGCTTTAATCGGAATGAAAGCTCTGCCAATGACAACACTAGGGACGTAGAACTAACTTAAAAGAGAACTCACAATTCTAAGCTCACAATAAAACGCGGTATGAACCCAAACATATTTAAAGACAAATCTAAAGCAAAAACAGCTTTCATCACGTCGATGCAAGGGTTACCGCAATATCACTTATCACGATACAATATTAACTTTCTCTATTATCGCAATGTCAGTTTCTGGACAGTGCGGGATTGCAAGAAGCGGAGTTGAGAAATGGAGGCCAAGTACTCGGGTCGTGTGGCTTTGAGCTCCATATGTGTGTATGTATGTTGAAAGTCTTTCGCACCGTATGTAACCAACCGTGATAATTGTAGGTGCGGGGGAAGGACAACAAACTAAACGCAAAAATTAAGTTCTAAAGAAATAATTTTTCCATCGAGATGATTTAAAAGTGTCCTGCGCCAGTGGCTTCCTAATTTCGGAAGAGCGTTCCAGACGGCCGCAGGAGCGCATCAATGGCTAGTCGAAAGCTGCTGCGAACTCAATCCCCCTGGCTTGGGCAGTCGTCCTCACAGGGCAGGGGAAAGGAAGAGGGGAGAGGAGAGGGCCTCACTTGCGGGTGACGGCACGCAACACCCGCAGCTGGGCAGCCCGATCCTCGCTCACGCCCACGTACAGCATCTTGTCGAACCTGCGGGGGCAGTAGAGGGCAGCAGAGGAGCAGACGGGGCAGCGAGGTGAGGTGCAGGCCGGAGTTGTCAGCCAAGGGAACTCTGAGGTGATGTTGCTCAAGCCAAAGCAGTTTGCCACTCAAATGAAAATGGGGTGTTGTGCGGTTTATTACAGTGCTGAGCCGCGGTGAAAACTCCACATTCATATGGAAGGGGCTGAGTCAATCCAAATGGAGTGCTTAATCAGCCCACTTTATGTCATGTGGCACACACAGATATGCGCACAGAAGCTCTCAATCTTAATATGACTGAACTCTCCGCACATCACGGCACAAGTACACACACGTAAACAAGCTCGCTATCCTAATTCGTACGTGATGTAAAATGCGTCCCGCAATCATCAGGAGGCACGTGCAGCTTGTAACCACTTCACGTGTTCATGAGCGGAAGTAAACCGGCAAGTTTGCAGAAGCCGGCCGTGACGGATCACGAGGGGACTAGAGTTTGAGAAACCCGGCTCCACACGGACGAACGTTCAACTCTCAATGGATATCGCACTCGCGGTTACACGTCGCGTTGCGCGCGTGTCACGCCCGCGTTACGCCGTCACCTCCCAGGCCGTAGCAGCGCGGGGTCGAGCAGGTCCGGGCGGTTCGTGGCCCCGACCACAAACACGTCCCCGCTCGTGTGCATCCCGTCCAGCTCAGCCAGCAGCTGCGACACCACCCTGCAGGGTCAGAGTGCGCGAGACGGGGGCGGGCGATTGCAAGGGTGAGGGGGTGCGGGGCGGCAAGCAGCGGGAGAGAACGGGCAACGGGATGCGCAGTCGATGACTTTACCGCGGCGTCCGACACCCGACCTCGTCGAGCCCACCGTGACCCCTCACCTGTCCGTGACCCCTCACCTGTCCGTGACCCCTCACCTGTCTGAGCCCCTCACCTGTCCGTGACCTCTCACCTGTCCGTGACCCCTCACCTGTCCGTGACCTCTCACCTGTCCGTGACCCCTCCGGAGTCGCCGCTGCGACCCCGGTTCGGCGCCAGGGAGTCGAGCTCGTCGAAGAAAACCACGCAGGGGGCGGCAGAACGCGCGCGAGCAAACACTGCGGGTGACACGTGGAGGACACGGAGGACACACACGGACAGACATGGGGACAACGCAGGGAGGGAGCTTCGTGCATCAATCGAACGTGATGGCGGCTGGCGAACACGGTGGCGTGCGCGGCTCTCGACTCACCGTCACGAACGTTCTCCTCGCTCTGGCCCACGTACATGTTTATCAGCTCCGGGCCCTTCACGCTGTTGGTGGACACGCACGCACGTGCAAAGATCCCCTGTGTAGCCTCAACAGACTGCTGGGGCAATTGCCGTCAGCGATGACCGATTAAGGTGGGCACGCCACACAAGGTAACCCAGGTAAAGATCCAGCCCTGTAATTACCTGCTCACTCCACTGCTGGAGGAAAGGGTCCTCCAAGCGAGGGAGCTCGGCAACGCCCCTCTGGAGGTTTACTTAGCCGACTTTCCCACATTTCCAAAAGCACAATCGGGCACCTGAGGAAGGTCATGGAGCACTCGGTGGCAAGGGCCTTGGCCAGCAGCGTCTTGCCGGTGCCGGGCGGCCCGAAGAGCAGCAGGCCCGAGCGACGCAGGCCTGACCCGGAGCGCAGGCCCTGCAGCCGCCGGGGCAGCTGCACCAAGTCGAGCAGCTCTCGCTTCACGTCCGACAGCCCCCCCACGTCATCCCAGTGCACGCGCGGGATCTGCGTGCCGCACGCGGGGTTACAAATGTATCGTGTTTGCCGAGCACAGCAGCCCTCCCCCCCCCGAAGGGGCACCGAAATCGCCAAGCGGCCGGCGACAAACAGCACCGCTAAAACCGAGCACGTAGGTTTTCGCACGTGCGTCGATACGGGCGAATGGCGGCGGTCGTTGCAGTATGCACGTACGTACGTTGAGCTTCTTTCGCACCGTAAGTCAGCTCATCGGAGGTCGCGATTGTTAGCGTGAGCACGAGCGTGGTATTGGTTTTCGCCGACATCTCGACTCTCCCGCGGAGCCCGCTCACCTCGGGCGCCCCCACGGCGTGCGCGTGCTTGGCCTGCAGCTCGTCGAGCGCGGAGGAGAAGTCGTCCGCGGTGACGCACACGCCCAGCTCGCACACCGCTCGCTCCTCCTCCGGGCTGAGGAACCCATGCTCGGAGCTGCGGGGAGACGGGATGGGAGGCCGTGTCGGTGGCAAGTGCAGGGAGACGGGTGGGGAGGCGAAGGCCGGTCGGCGATGGTGTCGCGAGGTCCCACGCCGAGTGGCCACTTGGGAAATTGTGCGGAGACGTTTTTGTACTGTGTTTGTAGTTGTAACGTTCTGACTCGCTCCCACAGGACATCTGTGAAAAAGAGCTTCAGAGGTCATCGGATTCCTCCAGTATCAATATTCCGATTCAGTAGTAGTCCACGAACAGCCCAGGATTGACCTAGATGCAGTCGCACGGCCCGGACCTGTGTGCCCATTCTCGGCGAGTCTTCATGAGATTCCATTGGCTCCACCCCTCCAACCCACAGCTACAATCTCTCCCCTGCCATCCGCGGGCCACAAGGTTGGCGGTCACACGGCATGAAACAAAGTTAGTTTGAAACAACAAGAACAAGAACGTTGAACGCTCCAGCGTGCATGCGCGCGGCACAATCGTCTCTCACCACGCCTGCGCCACCCTGGCGTAGGCCGCTCGGCATGCCCCGGAGAGTAGCGCGCAGAGGTCTCCCAGCACGAAGCCCTGCGGGAGACGGGGGCGGCACACGGAAGCAGCGATCGATTCGTCGATTAACATCGACTCTTCCGCTCGCGATACGTGTCGACACGCGAGATTACTTACAATTTACGTGCAAGAAGTGGAAATGTTGAGTTTCTGCGAGCTACGTGAAATAGGCTGCCTTTCAGGTTATTGCACCGTACAGACAGAACGATGGGGCAGATAGTACAATCGAGACAGTACCAAGAGGACTGGACAGTCCAGTGACGATTACGTGAACCGGTCTTGTGCCGTCTTCCCCTCGGGTTCATTGAATTTGGGATGACTGCCTTGGTCCCCGTGCTTTGGGGGGGCCTCATGCTATTACGTCACGGTGTCAGTTAAGTTTGAAGGCGTCCGAGGACCCACACGGTGCGATTCGTCCCGGGCCCCACACTCTCCTATGGGCGGCCCTGCATTTGTACGTAGGCATGCACATGCCCCCGCACTCATTGCGTACGTGGTCCCACCCGCGTGTACGCGCGTGCGTGCGTGCGTGCCGGCGGTCGTTGCGAACACTGACGGCCGTGTGCCGGGCGAGGCGAGCGAGCGAGACGTTGGGCCCGAGCGGCGAGGCGTGCGCGAGCGCCTGCAGGATGGCGGCGCGGGACCCCTCGTCGGGGCCGTCCACGCGCAGCTCGTGCAGAAAGCAACTCTGCACGCCGGGCGCGACGCCCTGCCGCGACACCGCCGTGCCCAGCACCAGCACCGGCAGGCGGCTGCGCGCGCCGCACACAGGAGACAAAGTTCCCCCGCGAAGTGTTTAGAGTGCCGGTCAGGGCAGGGGCTGTTTGCGAGCTCCTGGGAAGCAGCAGCCGGCACACCTTTTGTCTCCCGAGTGCTGATGTTTACACACCGCCGCACGGAGCACTCATTTAAGGCGGGGTTTCGCAGTCGGGTCGGGCAAGGCCCGGTTCACTGTTATTGGTCGTGAGCGGGAATCGAATTCAGTCGGAGTTAGTGTGGAGCTAGTAGGGGTGAGTGTGGAGCCAGTAGAGGTTAGTGTGGAGCTAGTAGGGGTGAGTATGAAGACTGTAGAGGTTTGTATGTAGCGAGTAGGGGTTCGTATGGAAGCTAGCAGTGGTTAGTGTGGAGCCAGCAGAGGGCAGAGATCGCTGCTGAGTGGTGGCAGGCCGATACCCGGCTTCTCGCTGCCGCTCCCACAGCAGCTGGCGCAGGGTGTGCGTGACTCGCGCGTCCTCTTTGCCCCCCACGTCGCGACCCAGGGGTTCCACCCCCTTGACGAGCAGAACGCACGGCGCCAGGGCGGCGGCATGCGAGAAGGCCGAGCGCAGGCGAGCCTCGGTCGCCGCCGCCGTCTCCCTGCAGAGCGACGCTCCGCTCACCTGGCGCGCGACGACAAAGAGCGGCCGTACATCACACACACTATGCAGGTATCACACACACACACACCACACACACACGTACCACAAGCACCACACACACACCACGTAGACACCACACACACGTACCACAAGCACCACACCACATAGACACCACACACACGTACCACAAGCACCACACCACATAGACACCACACACACGTACCACAAGCACCACACCACATAGACACCCCACACACGTACCACAAGCACCACACCACATAGACACCACACACACGTACCACAAGCACCACACCACATAGACACCCCACACACGTACCACAAGCACCACACCACATAGACACCACACACACGTACCACAAGCACCACACCACATAGACACCACACACACGTACCACAAGCACGTACAAGCATCACGCGCACACCATACGCACCACACACTCACACACACCACATACCACCCCCACACACAAGACACACGACAATTCGCTACCCTGCGATTAAATGAATTGGCAAACACGTCAAGCACGCCCTATCTGGCCAGCAGAAGCAGCGGCACTGTGGGTGCGTAACGGTGTGGGGGGGGGGGGGGCCACGTCCTCTGACCTGCGCAAGGTGCAGGTTGAGCCGGCGGCAGACGGCGCGCACCACCACCGTCTTGCCTGCCCCACTGGGCCCGCACAGCAGCACTGAGCACTGGCCATCCAGCAGCGCGGCGCTGAGGGACACGGGCACACACACTCTCGCACGTGTACGCCCCTTGCGTTGCGTTTTTTCGCGCATTCCAATGGGACCCAGGCCCCCCCCCCTGCCCCGAAGATGCCCTGGGCTTTGTTGGTGCTGCCCCGGGTGGCCCTGGGGCTCGTTGTTGGTGGGAAGGAGGCAGGAGGGGGGCGCTGATTTACTCAGGATAACCTCGCTGAGTTTCACAACTAATTTTCATAACTAATTTTCAGTAATTTTCACGTAATTTCTTTCAAATTTGGCAAATTTTGACCATGGTGCCGGCACACAATGACCTACCCTTGCAAATGATGTCGCAGAATCTTTATCGTCCACTATGAAGAAGGCGGCGTGTATTTTTACTGTTCACACATCCGTAGTATTAACCAGGGCGGCCACTGGATTTGAACCGTCAAGTGGAAAACGCGCTAGGGCGAGGTCGTGTCACAGCCCGATAATTTTCTTTACGCAAACTACATGCGAATGATACACTAATGTTAGATTTTGGCTCATTGATTGAATTATTCTCTTGTTAAGCACATGACGGGTTCACAAAAGTCACATGTGTGAATGCGTTTGCGGAGGATGCAAACTATAAAATGAATTACGCTCTGTGAAGTATAAACTGATGACGATTATTGAGTGCTGGTCACAATACAAGAAATGGACAAAACATGAATTTAGCCAAACAGCCTGAGTAGGTTCCCTCCTGGGAAAGTCTTTTAACTCAATGAGATGTCCCTGGGCAGATGTCCAGTGTATTTGTCTAGATTGAACAATTGGACCAGAATAGCTCTGCAAAATCCCATACAAACACAAACACTAGACCCTGTTAAACAATGCACAGTGCAGGGCGTACAGGACATTCCTCCCAGTGTTGGCCATGCACATCAAGCATGGGGTGAAGTGGTGGCGCCCTGATTAGTGCACTCCACCATGAACCCAACGACCTCGGTTCACAGTCACGGTGCGTGGTCGATGAACTTGTTCCGCAACAACATTTCACCAATTTGCACTGACCAACAAAGTGAAGTACGGTCAAACAACCCCCATGACTGACACGCTGCGGGGATGTCTTCATCCAGCAATGGATCGAATAAAAAGGTTGCAAAATATCAATAGTACAAGCGCACGCACGAAGTGTGCTGGAAAATTCAAGAACAAAATTCTCAATTCGCACCCTCGTGCCAGCCTCCGTAGGCCGCACTTTGCTAATTTGCCAAGTGCAGCCCGCAGCCAAGTGCGTATAATGCACTGGGCTTCTTGGTCAGATTGATAATTATATCATTTAACTGTCCACTTTGTTCCCTCTTCCACCTCCCCTCGATAGGCTCTTTGCCCACCGCGGGAGAAATCTCTGATAATGAGCGCGATATCCTCTCTGTAGTCGACGCGTCTGGCTCATTGATTTAAACAATATCTCAAGTGTCCATAACCAGCGCTACGTGCACGCGAATGGTGTTGTCACATGTCACCTGAACAAGACAAGCGGAGCGGGTGGTGGGGGTGGGCACCGACCTGCTGCTCGAGACGTAGGGGAGTGCCACGCCGGTCAGCTCGTCCACGGCGGATGTCAGCCCCGGTGGGCAGTCGCTGTCCCAGAGCGGGTGACCCCCATCAGCGGCCCCAGCTCCTTCCACCCGTACCGGCGCAAACGCGTTCACAGACCCTTCCTAGTCACGAAGACGGGATTAGTTCATTGGGTATAGGCCAGGCATGTTAATGATTACAAACCAATGCATTCTCGAATTGTACAGGGTCTAAATGCAACCGCGTGTCAAGGCAATGTGCATAAAAGAGTGTGCGGATTTATTTTGTAGAGAGAGGCAGTCAATCAAAGGGAGAGCGAAAGAGAAAAGTATGATTTTTTCTCCCCTAGCGATCACATTTAAATGTCAGGATTTGGGGTAGAGAATCCAATAGGAAAATTGATTCTCTTGGGGTTGTTTTTGCAGCCTCGTTTACATTGTTTCTCACTTGATCTAATTTGTACTGTTTTATCCGCTCATCAGCTTAAATGCAACCCGAGTATATAATTTGCATGAAATTAGCATACATTAAAAACAATAAATTATCTTACACATATTCTGAGAAAAGGAATCTATTGTACGTGACTTTACCGAAAGAACCAAGAAGATGAATCTATTGTACTTGACAAAAGGCAGTCATTACATGCCTCCTATGTGTACACACACACACACAACAGACAAAGATCTGCGTACAGACCCACATACTGCTGGGGCAAGTGCAGTTAGCGAGCACCTATGAAGGCCGACACAACAAACGAGGGAATGGTGTGGCTAGTATTATGTTTGGCCACAAAGGTGGCCGGGCATGATTTTACACACCACCTCAGGCACTTATATAAGGATAAGTCAACCTCGGGGAGGTCACAACAGGTTCAGATGCCACTTTCCACTCATATTAGCCCTGGCCCAGAAACAAACTTAGTGTGAGATGCTGTACCACAAGGCTCTAGTTTTCACAAGCCACATAACTTAACTTTGGAACTTGAGTTGCCATGCCAACGGCACGTTTCTATATTTCTTATGAACTCGAATTGGCCAGGCATTTTGGCTACAGCCTGGCATTCTCTGGACCAATTTCACTTGATGGACAGGGTTGAATTACTTACGTCAGGCTGAGTAGAAAAAACACAATTTTACTTTACATTCAATTTAAAGTTTAACTCTGTCCCCAAAGTGGTTTTTGACTCGCACATATTTCTGGAATTGGCCACTGACATAATTGATTGAGTAGCTTTGCAAATCATGAAAAAGATACTTTTTTTGCCAAGTTGTCCTTTAACTTGAGTTCTGGGAGAAATCAGACCAAATTAGGGCAACTTGGCTTAAATCGGACGTTCTCAGACCAACTCGAGTCGAATGCAACTGGCTGTCCCGTGGAAAAACTAGATATTAGTCTAACGGCGGTGACACCTACCAGGTACACATTTGTGCTTTTTGTGTCCACCAAGTAGTACGAGTTTTCAGACCGATCCTGGCCTCCTGGTTGCCCCTCATCGTTCTCCTTCATCTGTCCATTTTTTCCAGGCCGCTGCTTCTCGTCCTGTCGACCCTCCACCAAGTTCACACTCTTCACCTGGTAGTACAGCGCCGGCCACCTTTGGGGAGCCAATAAGGGACAGAATTGAGGATGAAACAGGCAGACGGGGAGGAAGAGTTGGGAGGCATCATCACTTCAGCAGTATGGATGTCTCACAACACTCATCATTGCCCTTATCCGGTACTTACAAATGAAATCCAGACACATTTGAAAAAGTTATTTCATGCATTTATGGAATGTAAATGAACATTGCATTCATACAGGTGTTCTGCGATTTTCAACAATAATGACTTAATGAGTTCTGTGCATGGTGTTAAAGGAACACCACCTGGTGATGGTGTAATCTAAAGAATCACTGCTGGGTAAGTCAAGAGGAAGCCACCTCAACTTTTCTTCCTCATCTTTGACTCAAGAACTGTGGTGCAGAATGTGGGGGGGGAAGGGGTGGAGAGGGGGAGTATGATCGGATGGGTTGGAGTGAGCTTGAGCCGTGGACCTGTTCCATGGGCAGAGAACTTGAGAAAGAGCGAGACAAAAGGAGAAAACTGTAATCTAGACTTACCAGAGAGCCCCTTTCACCTTCTCTTCACTCAGGAAGTCAGCACTGTGCCTTGTCGGGATGCACAGCACGTCTCCAGCCTTCACTAGACTGCACACATACACACATCCGCATGGAAACACACACACATCCACACACAGGGGCACACACACGCACACACAAGCCCACTTTGATGACTAGCATATTAACTCACCCGAGGTGGTATCGGCTAAATCGGTAATGTCAATCATTTAGACCTGTGAGGTACTTCAGCCAAACAGAGAATCGTTTTGGTTTAAAAATAATTGAATTAATTTTATCTTTAAGAATAAAAAAAATCTAAATATGGGGCAGCCTGGTTTGTCTGCGATGATATCCAAATTACGACATCTCATTTGCTGATTAAAACCACTCCCACAGATTTCCACCCGTTACAAATAATAAGAGAATCAGGCAAAAAAGAATTCTACCCCTCGCCAATAACAAGCCACCGTTCCAAGTTAATTTGGAAAGGAACAGCACCCCCCCCCCCCCCGAGCCCATTGCTCCACCGCAAAGAATATTGCCCCGTCAGCTGGCACCGGGACGAGGGATCAACTCGGATCAGGGTCCTGGGTGTCACGCCGAGGGGAGGCACGTGGGACGCACCGGGGGGTGTCAAAGTGCTTGCGCAGGATGTTGTCGTAGCTGCCTCCGGCCTTGTACTGCGGAGACTCCACGATGGCCACACAGAGACTGCCGGCGCTGGGGGGACACCCGAGGGCCGATCGGCTGCTCGTCAAAGGGACCTCCCCTCTCAGCCTTTCCACCTACAAAAGTTCGAAAATAGGCACGCAAAAAGCAGACAGACCGGTTTAATGGGAGAAGGCACGTCACGATCATCACGTAAGAATAACACACCATTCATCCTAGATTTGAAGTTTTCGTGTAAAGTCACGTAGGTAAAAAATAAATTAAAAATAAATTAAATCACGACGTTTCGGAGGCAACACAAGCTTCCGTCTTCAGGTGGCACCGTCACAGCAAAATTACTGTATCAGTATACAGTAAAAAAAGAGTAATATAACACCACCCCATCGATTTGGGTGTTTCAGTGTATCAGGACTCGGCTTCTCACCGTGAAGAAGCAACATGCAGGCTTGAGAGACGTGATCGGCCAGGGGCGAGGGCAGGCATTGAAGATCAGGCTGGGGCAGACGAGGGCTTCTTCTACCAGGCAATCATCTCCATCGTTCCGGCGGGGGTGAAGCGACAGCCTCTGCAGTTCCCGTGCGTCAACGCCAAATATCCTTGCGCAACGTCCACCTCTTTTCTCACCCGCAGGCCGGTCATCTGCTTCTTCCTCTGACACTCCATCTCGCCGGTGGCCAGTCCCATCAGGATATAAAAGTGGGGAATCCTCTTCGTGGTGTCCGTCGGCCGGTCGGTTCCTGGCCACATCAGCGTCTGGTCGCTGCAACAGCGTGACCCACTCACCGTGGAAGAGGCCCAGCCGACCGAGGGTCTGCATGCCGACCACCACGCTCGAGTGAGAATCCACGTCCCTGTTCAGCAGTGCGGAGAGGCCGGCGTTGGGCCAGCACCTGATCGTGCGACGGGGCCCAGTGGACTCGGCGTGGCCCGGGGCACCTCCTGGCAAGGCTGTGCCGCGGGCGGTCAAATCCGCCAGGAGACGAGCAAAGTCTGAGGCCAGCACCGGCTGCACCTCCATCGCACGCTCGAAGGCTCTGACCTCCGACCCCGCTGCTGCGCCTGTGATGTCGTGGAAGTCAATCAGTCCTGATGGAGGCGCTGTCCCATCATTACCAAAGTCATTGCCGTACGCAGTTCCTGTCCCGTTCACTCGACCTGCCCTCCCATTGCCGAGACCCGCGTTGGCCCCCGACTCCTCTGCCACGTGGCCCAATTCACCTGCAAATCCTGCTCCCGCAAGACTCTCAATTTTACCAAAACCTCTTGCCACGAACCCATCCTCCACCACGGCCAAATTCCCTCGCGTCCCCTCCTCTGACCTCGACCCTGCCCCGTCCCTTGCCCCGCTGGCCAACTCCGCCAAATGCCCCGACCTGACCCCATTCCCCGGCCACGCTCCGAGCCCTGCCCCGTTGCCCGACCCTGCCCTGCTCCCCTGGGCAGCCTCCGAAAGGTCGGCGAGAAGGAGCGAAGCGTCGGGCCTCAGGGTCCCCTGGAGCACGGGGCCACAGTCAAGGACCACGAGGTCCAGGCTGAGAGCGGCCAGCCTGGACGCAATGGTCCCCGCTGTCCCCGAGACCCCGTGCTCCCCAAAGACCCCCTGAACCCCCACGGTCACCGGGGCTCCCCCAGATTCTCCCTCTTCCGCGTGGACCCCTGAAACTCCCTGCCCACCCGTGACCCCCCCGTTCGCAATCATCATCGGGAGGAGGCAGGGGACGACAACGAGCGGGTCCCCTCGCCGCACCAGGACCCCGGGCGGACCCCCGGCAGCCAATGTCCTCAGCCCGGCCGCGAAGGCCTCCCTGGAGGCCCACGAGAAGGCGGCCCTGCTCCGGGCTCCCAGCACCAGGCGCCGGATCCCCGCGGGAGACCCCCCGAGGGGAACCACCGCGACTGCCGCGGCCCCGGGGCGCAGGCCGTGGTGACGGAAGAAGAGGCCCGAGGCGCGCACGTGAAGAGGAGGGGGGGCTGAGGGGGTCCCTGGGCCGGCCCGGGCCCCCGGGACGACGTCCCCCTGTGAAGGGGGGTCGTCGTCGTCGAGCCACGCGAACACGAGCAGGGTGGACTCGGGCCCCGTCGTCCCAGTTGACCCCGACGATCCCTCTGAACCCCAGCGCACCCCCGTGGGCCCCCGCAGCCGCAGGCCGAGGAAGTGCCCGTGTCCCTGCAGCAGGGCCGCCTGCTTCAGCTGATGAAGCCGCTGCTGTTCCCGTGGCGTCTCCAGCTCTTTATCTCCCTCCTCCTCCTGCTGCTGCTGCTGGTTCTCTCCGCCGAACGCGGCCTCCCATGCGCACCGAGAAATACGCACGTGTAGCGGGTGGTGCTCTTGATGCAGCTGCTGCTGCTGCAGCTGGAACAGAGTCGCGGCACGGGAGGCTCCCATGGCCTCTCTCCTTGCCGCCGGTACAATCGCAGCAGCAGCAGCAGCACCGACGTCTCCTCCTCCTGCATCAATCGCCGCGACCTCCTCGGACACACCGACGCCAAACAGCGCGGTCAGCAGAGCGACAAGAAACTTGCTCGCCCCACTTGGGGACAACAGATTGGGGTGGGAGGCCTTGTGGGGTCGGGCACCCAAGACTGTACAATGGAGAGCGTGGCGGGGTTTGTGTTGCATTCAGGGATCTCAACGTCGCCCTCTTGCGGTGAATGTTGGGAACGTTACAGGTTGTGTGGGGGGGGGGGCAGCTGCTGTAGATTCATTGAAAGAGTCGCGGGGGGTGCTCAGATGTGTGGACAGGATGGTCCAGATGTCTTGTAACCCCCCCCCCCCACTATTGAATTGACTCCCCTGACATTTTCTTGGTTCTTTCGGTAAAGTCACGTAGAAGGGAAATAATAAAATAATAAAAATAAAACAATAAAAGAATTCTCACGTTTTGGCCACAACGCAAGCAGCCGTCCTCAGGTGAAGACCAGGTCTGTCGGGAAGACAGCGTCTGAAAAATTCCCCTGATATTCTTATCTCTTTGCGTATTCGTTTGAATACATTTGCTCAAGTAGACCTGGCAATGCTGGCATCGTTAATATTTAAAATAATGATATTTAAGTTATGTCATTTTTCTGTTTGCCTACATTACATTACACACCCATTGGTATGCAACAATGGTAAGTTTTAGATGACTAAACAGGGGTCGCAAGACATCTGGACCACGCTGCACGTTGATCTTGTCTCCATCCAGATGTTTAACTTGCACTGATAGAGTTCACATGGTGACCGTGCACATCAGTTTAACACAAGCCATCACCATGTCAGTCCTGTGCACATGTTTCCAAAGAATACCGTGAAATAATGGACTGCCACCAGATTTTAAGTCGCAACGTATTAAAAGCTAATATTGATCAGATATTTTAAGTTCACTGGCTAGGTGCTGATGGTCGGAAATACATCAAGCGCTATGGTGAAGAGTTTTGATGAGGGAATTCTTCTGGGATGGATGGTGGTGGGAGTCCGGTTTTGGGTAGGCATCCGTATGGGTGGCTTTCCTGTAGACAGTGTCCCATTGAGCCATCTGGTCTCTTTTCGATTAAAACATCCAAGAATGGTAACTTGCCATCCTTTTCCACCTCTATGGTGAATTTGATGGCTGGGTGCGTGGAATTTATGTTGTTGAAGAATTGGTCCAGAGGTGGTAGGCCATGTGGCCAGATGACGAACATGTCATCAGCCCAGTCACCATCGACTTTGCAAACAACAAAATGCTGTTTTTACCGAGTTTACCCTGTTGCAGAACGTAAGGCTTGAGACAATAACACCGATTTGACATGAAACTGTATAGGGCTTATGATGCATACTCCGTGTGTAGATATAGGTGATCTACTAACATAACTTAAGAATTATTTCTGATGTCATCTTCCAAGGCCTTTCTGAGACAGGGTGATGTACTGCTAGCTGCAGATGTCTGAATATAATTCGATCATGCTGGCAAGTTAGTTAAGTATACATTTGATTACAGGGTCCCAACATGTGCTAGTCGGCTGGAATGCAGCTTAATGATATGTTTCAATAAACGCTCCTGGTAATGTCGTAAAACTTGCCCAGAAACTATACAGATGTGGGCATTGTTCTTGATGAAAAGTGTGGAAAGATTTCGCAGCAATTAGTTTATGGTTGTTTTAGTTTTTGTGAAAAACATGTGAAGTGTCCTTGGACAGATTAATGAACGGATATTATTTCCTGGGCATAGAAATACATATCCTTGTCATAATTATTAGCTATTACAGTATATATCTACTGCTGAATAAAGGACTCCCCAAACCATCACCATCTGTCAGTCCTACAATGCAAATATCCATCGAGCACCTGCACCCAAACTGGTTTTATCACTCCATCTGCGTGGTGGTTGTTTATTACAAACACATTACGTATCTATATACATATACACGCCGAACTTTATCTGTGATGAACGCTGCACTTCCCGTCGTTTTCATGCAGGGGGCGCGTAGGTTTTAACGACGGAGGCGCACGGACAGACGTTCGATTACGTTGGAAATCGATCTGCAGACCGAGGCAATTCGGTGTTGATTCCCAGAATTGATTTGGCCCCCACCGACACGACTTTGCCATTTGTTTTGCAATGACGACGACAATTTCCCATTCTCCCCGCATACGCTTTCACAATCAACAAGTCGCAGGGACAGACGTTCCATTACGTTGGCAAGCGCACAACTTTATCTATCTTTCTATGGTGAATAATATAAGATAAAACTTATAAATGCGTCGTTCGTTTGCAAATTTTGTGACTTTCCTACCCGAAGGCAGGAAATGCTTTTGTTAGGGGGCGCCGCAGGCCGACAGACACAACATCACCACTGACTATTAAAATAACAAAGACATCATTGATACATTTGGCTCCATCGTATTAGTTTCACATGCCAACGATACATTAGCCCGCATCAATCTTCACTTGAAAATAAAAAAATGCAATGCACAAAAATGTTGTATGACAGCAAACACATGACATATTTTAAAATATTTTATTATTTTGTATGATTACTGATTGCAATGTGCCATGCACAGTATATGCAGGAAGGTACAGGTAACACCCCCAGAATGGCCTCCAGACCCAACATCACCACTGACAGTATTAAAATAACAAAGACAACATTGATACCTTTGGCTCCATCTTATCAGTTGTTTGCATTGGCTTTCACATGACAATGATACATTAGCCCGCATCAGTTTTCATTTGAAAACAATAAAATGCAATGTACAACAGGTTGTATGACAGCACGGCAAAAGGTGCGCGGACACAGGTTCGAATATTTACACTTTGCCAGTCCCGACACCGGCACCGAAATGATGACACTTGTTTTGGCAATGGGACAACTCCAGTCTCATTGGTCTGCATGGGGGGGAGAGACTGTGTATCGTTATTTCACACCAAAGGTCTGCCTTGGGTCCTCTCGACTCCAGCGAGAACCACAATTCGATCTTGGTGGACAACAGCAGCACGTCACAGCATAAGTTCACTTTCATGTCAACAAAAATATGATTGCATCCATTTTATACAAGCCTGTCCAATGGGTTAGCTCCATTAAGGAACTATACAACCATGTGGATGTATGTTATCCTATCGATGAAACAAATATGATTGTGAACAAAAACCGTGCAGTTACAATCCCACGCTGTGAGCGGTGATCCGGAAGTGGTCACCATGCCACCATTAGGCCAGCTGACATGTACATTACAAAAAAACAAGTTGCTAAGTACTCGGCTTGTTTAAATAAAATATCGGCATTAATAACAATTTTCAAACACAATTTTAATTATTTATTCTACGATGTTTTTCCCCATTCAAAATACGGAAAGCATGGAAGGCAATAAATGCTCTCAAGGCCTAGAGGCTGAAAATTATGCGATCTCAAATCCACAGGAGTGCGACTCTAAATTGCACGATAAGAGCCCTCCCCGGTTAAATGACGTGGCCCACAGCCACATCAGCCGGCAGAAGCGGCGCTGGTGATGGCGGAACACGCCCGAGACCCACGCGCACAGCCCGGGTGCCGTCGTGCAAGTAGCAGTCGACACGGAATAATTGCGAGAACCTGCAAGTCCGCTGTAAACATCACTCGCCACCGCACCGTCCACAAAGAGATGCCCCGTTTCAAGCATGCACGCGAACGTCATATCTCAAAAGTGCCGCAATACACCACGACTGTAACAGCTTATTATTAATTACAAAAAACACCGCTCGCCATCCTCCACCTTCCGCACACACGTTGGCAATGTTAGCCCAGTAGTCTCGTCAATATGCTACGGTTAAACGTCCCCAGACCATGCAACTGGGCTCAAGTGATCGGCTTGTGTATTTTTATTTATTCCAAGCTATGAGGCGAGGGTATATATTTGACTATAAAAGAACAAGCATAGCTGAATTTGGTAAAACCAAGAACGTAAACCGACACAAGTGCCTTTGTGTATCTCCCAGCACTGCACAGATCATACACATCACTGAAACCCAGTCATCCTCCAAAGGGAAACTTGGTCTGCAAACAAGGATTTAAAGATCATTTTAAATAAGTCCATGGCAAATATGCTGCAGACACAAACTTAAATTACGTGCATTATCAATTAAAGAATACGACAACTGACCTTTGCTTATTTACGCTGATGCAATGCTGTCCTTGTGAAGAGTCAAACTCCTAGGATCATAGAATTATCTGGGATTTTGCAAAAGTAAGCAAAGCGTATGGCTCCATCTATTGCGTGCAGATACACTGCAATAGGCAGTCTCTTCCAATGTGGTCCTCTAAGGGACATTGAATGATTTTCCGCTAAATAGATTTGATTATAAAAACGAATTCTATACGGTGTTTCGTGTTATTAAAGCCAACACTGTATGGCGGTTAATAAAAGGTCTCACAAACTCGACAGTAGTTTTAAATAAAGATTAAAATATTTTCACAAAGTTTTAATTATGCCAGGAGTAAGGCAAATAGTTGTATGACCCAACTGCCTATGCCAATTGACTACTGCACATGTAATTAACATCACCTTGGCAACATCTACGCAACAAATCTTGTAACATGTATTATCTTCCACAGGATATTACAAGCCCATCAGCCCAGCATTTGCAGTAATAATCATCGTAAACAGCTTAAATTAGCTAATCTTAACGATACCATAATTACAGCTGCGGCTAGTAGTTTTTGGTTGATGCTTAGAAATAATTCAAATACCGAATGAAATGGCAAGTGCCCGTTCTTGGCAAATACATGTTTGCGAGTTATATAACAGTATAAATCAGCACGTAACGTCCAATAACGCAGCCATATATTTCTGGAACAAATATCGAGTCGTCCGTCGTGATAGTGGCTTTGTTCTAAAGCTGCGCGCTTGCTACAGCACGAAGTAAAAAAAAACAACAAAAACAACAACCTAGTGCTTAGCTGCGCTATTCCTGGCGCGTAAAACAATCAGTTCCAGTGCCATGAGAATTTCGATCAGGCCCCACAAGGGCACCCAGGTGTAGTCGGCGGAGCTCCCGAGCAACTCCGCGTTGCCGGGTTGCGCGTTGCTGGAGCCAGGCAGGAGCAGAGCGCGCGGGCTGCCCCCTCCCTGCGCACGACACGGTGCGGTGCGGCTCGGCCAGGGTCAGCTCGTGAGGTCCAGGTTGCTGGAGCTGAGGCCCTTCGACTCCATCAGACTGTTATCCGGCTGCCAGGAACGCCACAGGGATTTGTGGTCAAAGAGAGGCGCGCAATGTAAAGATACACAAACACCCCGCTCTCCCCCGCCTACCCCACCCCCCTAGCAATACGACGAGAAATTATCTCGATTTTGGGTTATGATTCCATGATATAGTTCGTTTCGTTTTGTTTACCACCTCTTTTGTATGTTCTTTTTTCTTTGGCATGTTTGCACAGTATAATGTGCTCCATTATCCGGAATGTAATGTTACATTCACATATGCGTTTCATAAATAATAAAAATATCCATTCCTAACTATATGACTCATCACTGCGTGGCCCATCAAACCCTGTCACCAGCACCATCTAACTCGAATGACCATGGTTCTCACCTGGAAGGTGACCTCCACAGTGGGCAGGTTGAGAGTGTTGAGCGAGCCTGCTCTCTTCATTCTACAAAACACGAGAGCTTGTGTCAACTACAACAACTTCCATACATATTTACGTAGCATATCATTGCAAGTGAATCTGGAGATGCTTTACAAAATAAAATAATACCATTCTAGTAAATGGGGGATGAGGAGGGGAAGCAACTCCATGGCAGGGATACAATAACTGTGGGGGGGGGGCTCTGCCCAATAAGGGCGCCACGGTGGGTAGGAGATGTTCATGACCTCGTCTGGTATGCAGGAGGTCGCGGGATCAATCCCGACCCTGACGCCTGCATTGTTGGAGTTTGCGTGTCTATCTCCCCGTGGTCGTGTGGATGTTTCTCTGGGTTCTCCGGTTTTACCCTCCACATTTAGAATAATGGATTCAGAGTATTTGGCTGCTATAAATTTCCAAATGATAAGCCACTTCGTTGAGCTATTATTAGTGGCCAGGTTGCTTCTGAAAAATATGTAAATAGCTTAGTGGGCTTTACCACGTAAAATAAAAATAGGAAAAGTAGAAATAGGTAAGTCTCAGGACATCCCCAGGAGGCCAGAGCCCATTCACGAGTCAAGGGAATCAGCCAGGAGCAGAGCGGACAAACAAGATCGCACCACACACGGATACACCCCTTAAAATGTGAAGTGTGCACACAAGCAGTGATTCTGGGGGGGGGAGGGGGGGGATATTGACTTATTTTGATAATAACTTCATATCCTATTTTTATCTGGAAAAGATTTGAGTGTCAGGATTTTTTTCATAGGGTCCTGCATTTGGATGTTTGGTTAAACACATTTCGAGAAGTGTTTTGCTAGGTATTCTGAAACAGGATTACCCACAGAAAATCCACCACAAGTGGGGGAATAGCAATCATGGTCTTTCTATACAGGGGGGATTCATGAACTCATTTTTCGATTTAAAGCTTTCGTGACTGCAGGGATTCATCTTCTTGGTTCTTTCGGTAAAGTCACGTAGAAGAGAAGTAATAAAATAATAAAAATAAAATATAATAAAATAATTCTCACGACGTTTCTCCATTTGATGCTGCTAATCCTGCATAATGCACGGGCATAATGACTTTGAAAACCCCCTGCCCACCTCCTACGCATTTCACAAGTAGTACTAATCACATAGCTGCATTTCCCATAAATATGCTAAATTCCTCTTGATATGCAAATTATTTTGTCAAGGCGCCCTTCCCCCCTTTCAACCCAGCTTAAATATACGCTCCAAGCGTGGTGGTGTTTCATTCAGACGCTCTCTCCCCGACAGACCTGGTCTTCACCTGAGGACGGCTGCATGCGTTGTGGCCGAAACGTCGTGAGAATTATTTTATTATGTTTTATTTTTATTATTTCATGAACCCACTTACCATAACATCCATCCGGCTACATAGCTGTCCAGTGGGTTTGGTAGTTGCACACATCTCTACGTGATCCCCCAACCCTTGCCTCAAAAGTGCTTGACCACAGCGGTGCATCACCATGCCCGGCTTGCCGTACTGAAATTCCTTCGTTCGGTTTCACTTCTGAGTTTTATTTTACAAGCCAGAGTTGTGGATTGCACACACATAATATTCCCCCATTCGCATGCGCAAACCCTTCGTGCTCACAGAACGCTGCCACTCTCGAGGAGGACTTAAAACCCATTTGCTAGCAATTAAAACGCACCTGTGCGGATGCTTTTACCTGCCAGTTGACTCGCTCTCTGTGTGCTCGTAATACAACCTAATCAGCAGGCAGCGAACGAGTCAAACTATTAACAGATGTAAGCGTCGAGAAGGGTTTCACCCTCCAGAGGATGCCCTGGGACTTGGTGCTACCCTGGCCGCACCGGCTGTCGCTGGGGCTCGTTGTTGTTGGTGCTGGGCCCTGGTTTCTTAGTCCTGGGATGTGCCGCCGCAGCGTTGCTCACTGTCCTCTCCCTTCCTCCCTCGTCTGTCCTCTCCCTCCCTCGTCTGTCCGCTCCCCCTAGTCTCCCTGCACCGAACCTTTCCACCACCGCCACCCTCTTGTACCCTCATGTATTTTTGTGATATTTGTAAAGTGTCTTAAGATGAGGTTGATTTTCAATAGTACGTCATTAGAAAAGGTTGTTGTCGTTTAGGAGAAAGCGTAAATGTAATATTATTCAAACTATGTTTCTATTGATACTTAACTTTAATAAATTATGTTTACAATGCGCTGAATTACCGTATTATTCTTGAGTTGCAATATTAAATGGATATTTTTTGATCATTTGGTAAATTTCACGCTGTCATGTTGCCAATACTCTTGAAAATGAGTTGTGAAACCCATGTGTTTTTCTGTTTAAATTAAGTATGCTATGTTATAATCCTTTTTTTTATCTTTAGAGGTGAAAATTAATCTGTAAATGCTGCATTTAACCAAAATGTAGATTCAAATATAATCAGACCGAATTAGTGATCTACTCAATTAAAAATAGGTTGTACCACATGATGTAAATTCGGTTATTTTTTAACACTTGCCAAGTACAGTGCTTCTTCAAGTCCCCAAAAATGGCATCGCAATTGTTTAAAAACACGAATAGGCTCAGAATTCTAAGAGGACGTGATAAGATGGTGACAAATGGTTTGAGGAAGTGAGAGATTGTCAGATGTTTAGGACGTATTCTACAGTCTGAAAAAAACTATTACAATGTGTGATGGCGTGGGAATTGGTGAGAAACCATGAATTAATGGAAGGCATTTGATGTCAGATGGCATGGTATGATTTAGCATGGTATGGATGACATGGGTAGATTTAAGATGGCATGGGATGTGGGATGGTAAGAGATTCTAGATTTGAAGCTTTCGTGACTGCAAGGATTCATACTCTTAGTTTTTTCGGTAAAGTCACGTAGGTAAAAAATGAAATAAAAATTATTATTTTATTTCTATTATTACTTTTATGAATTTTAATTTCATTTTCTACCTACGTGACTTTACCGAAAAAACTAAAAGTATGGTAAGAGATGGCATGGGATGTGAGATGGTAAGAGATGGCATGGGATGATACTATATGGCACAAGATGGTATGGGATTATTAACGATGGTATCGGATGGCATGCGATTGGTGTGGCACAGTGTGAGATGGCATGGTATGGGATTAAATGAAATGTGATGGCAATATATGGTGTCGTATGGCATGGAATGGTGCGAGTATCATGAAGCATCATGGGTTGATTTTCGAAGGCATGAGTTGGCACGGGATGGCATTGGATGTCATGGGACTATGTGACAAGGGATCGGATGGTTGCCGGGAAGTGCGAGATGACACAGCATGGGATGAGTGTGGCCCAGCGCTCACCCCGAGTATTTGGGCTCGCTCCCATTGCTCTTGAGCTTGCGGACGAGCTTCTCGCTGCCTTTGCGGATCGTTTCCCGGATCTTACTGAAGGAGCCGCTGCGTCGCATGGTTCCGCTGCCATCCTGGAAACACGAGAGCCCTTACAGCAGAAGCAGCAGAAGCAACAAGCACAGCTGCACCCGCGGCGCTGCAGCTAACACACATACACTGCATGCAGTGCTTTGACATGCAGTTGTAAATACTAGGTACGGTCCACCAAGCTATATAGCTCTTTTTCAGAAGCAACCTGGCCACAACTGATACCCCAATGAAGTTGCTTATCACGTGGACATTTATAGCAGCCAAATACTCTAAGCGCGTGATGTTGATTCTAAATGTGGAAGGAAAAACCGGAGGACCCGGAGAAAAATACACGCGACCACGGGAAGAACATGCAAACTTCAAATATAGAGGCGTCAGAGTCGGGATCGAACCCACGACCTCCTGCATACCAGGCAAGGGAATTAACATCTCGTCACTGCAGTGCTCCTCATCAGCTCATGATTATCTGTTGCCACCAGTGCCGTCAATTCTCTGCTCCACAACGTATTTATTTTTCCCTCCGCCTATGACCAACATCTATAAATACCGTGAAGCGTACAGTTTCTCTAAAGGGATGTACGAGGGTCTATTTCACCACCACCAAAAAAATAGTCACATAAAAGGCCCAGCAGCAGCGCATGGACTCTACGGACCAACATCTTCCAGTCTCATGGGGAGCATGTGACCCTGTTAAACGAATGCCGCTGGTTTGCCCGATGTTATAGGCCAGAGTCCTCCAGGAAAACCACTGGGGCTGTTCAGCACAGGACAGCAACATAAAAACAAACTAATGCCCAAATCAATGTGGTCCTCATCAAAGATTTAAAGAAGCCTACACACATCTAAATGACCTTTCACCACATCCACAGGAATGTCCCCAACCCCATCAAGCAGCGTTGAGTCTGGATAATGCTTGGATGGGTGACCACCATGCATGACAGGCCGTCATAGGCAGCTGCCAGCTGTGCTACACGGCGATCAGCAGAGGTAACGAAGCACAATCCTTCGTTGTACTGTATGTCTGTGCTCCCCACCTTCACAAACCCACACTGGCCAGTTTGGTGAAGTACGTTTGCTCAATCAACCACCCTGGTGCACGTCAAGTCGAAAGGTCCACATCCAGCAGTTGATTGAGTGAAGGACGGTACATGTACACACAGCTGAATGAGAGCCAGATGTCTCGTTGCAAGACCAGCGGTGTTTCACTTGTGTTCTAATCAGGGGCATCGATTGAATCTTTTGTTACTCGTATCTACGACCCCTGTGACACAGAACATCTCCAGGGTCGAACCGTCCAGTGCCCAAACGAGGAAAATCAAGGCTGTGCTTCAATACCGGTCAATACCGTTAAAAATACTCGACATAATGTTCCGTGCAACCTAACACCACGGCGTGACGCGATGTCCAGCGCCAGGGTTTTGAACGGCTCAAACTCCAGCAGCGTCCAATTTTTACTGCAAAACAATATCGGGATTCTGCTGCAATGTCACAGGCGACAGGATGAAATGTCGTCGACGGCGCTGGGGCAGTGGGCGGGGTTGTTGGGTGGAAGTTTATTTACGACTCGGATCAATGGCACGCGACCAGGAATGACTCGGCGGGGAGCACTATCAGCGGAAACTTCCCAATGGCGGAATACACGACACGGGTCGCAAGGTATGCGGGTCCTGCATGCATCTGCTGGCAGTACAAGATGCGTGGCATGTAACGACGTACCAAATTTAATCGATTCTTATAACCGGGATACACGCACTGCATCACTTGTGTGGAAGAATCCATTAGGATTTGTGCAAATGACATACCAAGGTTACGTTTAGGTTAGTGGAGCAAATAAATTTGTTAAAATAAGATAGAAAAGATTCTGATACTATCGAGACGTTAAAAAGGATATGAAAAAGAACTGATTCCTGAATCGAATCATGACCCCAAAAGGTCACAGTTCACCAAATTTGTGAGAGGGCGAACCGTTACATGGCTACAAAAACACTACTGCTCTGACAAACATCGTTGCCGACAATCAGAATTGGTTTTGGAGCTCACGGGATGCTCCGATGGGCACTACATAAGCACAGACGGAAAAATGGTGAGAGACGTTTGGGATGGGGCACTAACGATTGGCCTCTGCGCTATTTTTCACAGCAGCAGGAGTATTTAAAACTACACTGCCACCAGAAGTCTTTATTTACAGAGCTGCACTTGTGCACAGCTGATAATTATGGTACGCTGCCATTCCTTATCACAGGGTGTTACTTTTCAATGTCGAGGCCAGAGCACAGATCACGCCTGCCCCTCAAAGTGCCGAGTGAAAATGCAGTATGGCAGGAAACTTTCGGAAGGAAAGGAGGAAGGACTCACAAGACGCGCGCACGCACGCACACACACACGACGTACACAAATAAGAGGGACAAAGACAGGGTGAGCCTATCGGATGAGTCTTTATTGAGTTTGAAAAGAATCACTGGTGCAGAGTGCAGACTCGACGGCTACACAAGGCAATCGAAAGCGCCGTGATACGGGAGGGGCGGCCCGAGCCCGCTATTTACAGAGACACTCTGGAGACTCGGGGGGCAACCGCTGGTCGGAGTATGCGGTCCCAACAGTCGCGTAACTATCCAGTGTGCAGAAGGTGCAACTGCATCGAGGACCAACCACGCATCAGGCTACGAAGAGCTGGGGGGGGGGGGGAATTTGACAGGGAGCACCCCCTCCAGCTCCCCCCCCCCGATCCACCAATTGAATTCCTTGCACCCAGGCCCATGCCGACCAAGCTACGCCACTCTTCCAATAATTTGGGGGATTTGTTCGAAACACAACAGAACCACTGAGGATTGGGGGGCGGGAAGGGGTGGGGTCAATGGCTTTTCGCTGTACAAAGATAAATATTTGCCTGTCCCGGTGCTTTGCACCCAAATCCCCAAACCAAGTGAGAGCACGGCAAACGTCAGTCAAAGCAACGCGGGTCCCAAACCCTGGGCGTCGAAAGCACGTGCGGGTTGGGGTTTTATTTTCCAAATGTATCATGTGAAAAAAATGTCCCAGTGATATAGATTTTTGTATGCAGATCTTCCTGCATTGAGAAATACTCGAAATTGGATTGCACTGATCCTCTGTTGCTGGTGCGAGACGGTGAATTCGCAGTGGATAAGTTAATCACTTTTACTGCTTTTTTGTACTGCTTTTAACCATTCGGAGATGGCGAAACGGTATGGCCCACAAAAGTCACTGTGTGTCCCTCGGAGAATATTTGGACGCTACCAAGTGACGAACACGACAGAATCAGACTTGCGATTACACTTTCTGTACTTTTTCCTGGGCATCTTTTCCCAAACAAAATAAAACATTGCAATTAAAAAGTTTCTGCTTTAATCGTTGGGCCTCAAAAGTACATTCTGCTTTTACATGAAGTCACGCAGAATATTTAAAATCTGAGCAACACTTGACAGCATACACACGATTAACAGTGATTCAGACAACCAGCCCACACAGCTACATGGCCTTCTGCATGCAACCGAGAAAGTTCCTGGCACCGCCTTAAACGCCTCCCTGCTCAGTTGACCATGGGGTGGCAATCATCTCCAACGGCGGTGGGAATTCCATATTCCTATGACAAGTATTGATATAACCATAGAAAATACAGCTGTTGGCTTTCTTTCACCAAGAATTACTCCTTTTACCAACGTCCCCTCCGCCCTCTCAAAGTGATGACGGTTCATGGTGATGACTTGATGACTTGTATTGCAGTCCTGTAGTTCTGCCTAGGCACGAGCCAAAGGGGCAATATTTTATTTAAAAATGATCATCACTGCTAAACGTAGCGCTCTTAGAAAGATCAAGTTCAGCGGGTGGCAGGTTGAATTACCTTGACGTTTGGTAGAAGCCTGCATAGTAACTGTATTCTCCAGATTATAAGATGCACTTTTTTAACCCTGTATTTTAAAGCAAATTTTTTGGGTGTGTCCTATCATCCGGTAAGGGTGTGCATGTGTGACCAGATTTCTAAAACTGTATTGATGCCAAGCACAAGTTTTGGGTGTGTCTTACTTTCCAGAGCATCTTGTAATCTGGGGAATATGGCAGTAGGGGTGGAATGATGTATCGAGTCATCAACTAAAAACGATTTTTAAGTTGACAATACAATAAAAGAATCACGTGCGCAAGAATCAACGGTTCTAGATTCGTATATGTTGTAATGGGTTCACATTACCCCTGCAGCCACTAGAGAAGCTACCATTCACCACAATGCTTCATTATTGTTTCCCTGAATCGAACCGCAAATCTGAATCACAACCCGGAATCACGCCAGTTCATTGTATCGTCATGGGGGGGGGGGAACCGTTTGACCCCTGATGATATACTAATTTTCACCACAACAAACATCGCTAAATGACCGCAGTGTGGAAACACCTAACAAGGCTCATCCTCCATGAGCTTGTGAAGTCCAACTCGAAGCATGTGATATACAGGAAAAAGCCGCGCGTGTGGCTTTGAACGTCTGGCAGTGTCTCGTACACGATTTCGCTTTTCAACTCGCATCGTCTGGAGCACAACTGAGTTATGGTACAGGACGCCGCGGTTTGGCTATACACGAGTATGTGAGAATAAGAAACGAAAGAAACCAAAAACTCAAGTTGTCGCCTAATGCGGAACCGGTCAATGTTTAACTCCCTACTCGTATCAAGGCATAGCGTTTATCCGAAAAACGCACGTTTTTATTATTATTTTTTTTTTTTACGATCGTGGGCGGCGGTTTGCCGCGCGTTCTGTACAGGGAGGGCGTCCGGAGAGGGGGGGGGAATGAAAGGCGGCGGAGGATGAGGAGTAGGAGGAGAAGATTGAGGAGGAGGCTCCTCGCACGGAGGGAGGACACGCACACACAGAGTCGGGATAGCGCGCGCTAGGCCTGTCGGGAGAGAGAAACACAGAAGAGGCAGCGGTCAGCACAGGGCGGGACCCACGGCACAGCAATTGCATGGCAGGAGAGCAATAGCTAGGCTGAGATGCCCCATCTCTGGGGGGGAGGGGTGAGGGGCAGCTGTCCCATTGTTGCCATGTCAGAATATTTCACTCCCAAGTCCAGAGGCCCTCTGTCTCTGTATTCAGTGATGTTTATAGATGTATTTGGAAAGTTATGAGAACCCAAATCACGTGATGATGGTGTTCATTTCCATATAATTTCCATTGAAAATGCTCAAATGTCTTAATTATCCACAGATTGCCAAGAGAAAATCGCCAAGCGAACGTGTTTCAGCCATTTCATAAAGGTGGCAATGTAAGCTGGAAATAAGTCTCATTGACCAATAAACAATATATTGTTTCCGTATGCTAAGTTAGACCAATTCAACGGAATATGACAAATAAAATTTTACCCTTAAAATAAATATGAATAGATTTTTTTTACAGCAACCAGAAGCGGCAAGCAGAAGCCAGCGGGGGGGGGGTTAGTAGCAGAGGGTAAAGGAGCCGCACGTGTGCAAGCAGGCCGGGGCTTGCGGCCATTAGCGGCGTCGCTTGACGGAACGGCTTCGACTGCTACTTACCCCATTCCACTCGACGCCCATACTGACCTCCTCCCCGCCATCGCGGCCGCTCTCATACTTGACGGTGACGTTGTCGACGTTGAGGCTCTCGCGGCTACGCCGCTTGTCCTGCTCACCATCATTCAGGATGTCAGCCACACGCGGCTGGCGGATCACGTCCACACCCTGTGGGGGGGCAGGGGGTGGCGGAGAAGGGGCGGGGGCGTCAATTACAATTAGTCGCACCACTTTCTCTTGCAGAGTGCTGGCCTTAATATATGGCTGTTAACAGTGCTTGTTGCCAGGTGGACGGGTGGCTCAGAGGTCAGTGTACTAAGCTGACCCAACTGAGAACCTGCGGCTCGAATCCAGGTTTTAATCACCTGTGATTAAACCAAAATCTCAGGTGTTGTGGAGTTGATGGCCTCAGGTCACTATTGACTGCGTGAAAAAGCCAACACATTCAATGTATTCCTGCACTTAATTTGGCTGAATTCCAGATCTGCAAACTTAGCCATTTTGACTGTCACGTGATGAACAGTGCTCTCATATGGCAGAGCAGGTGGGAATGTGTTCCCCTCTAACTGTGTGGACCAAGTCACAGAGGTAGCTCTGTGGGTATTTGCTTCTGCGGGCGGTTCTCTAACACGAAGGATTGCACTGCTGTGCAAAAGATCGGTATGGATTATCTCATGACACAAAATTTATTGCACAATTGGGATAAAATTATCCTTTTTTTTAAAGAAACATACATAACCAGCCAAACACAATTAACTCAACGGAGCTTTGCGAAAATGGACGACGTGTGGGGCATTTGCACTAGTTTGGCGGCGGCGCCGTCACGCACACTTAAAACTAATACATCATTCAATGCTAACTACACAGGACCACAGTTTTCACAGCAAAAAACTACGAAGCGGTCAGGGAATAAAAGAGCGTGGAATGCGATGCGGCGTCACGACGCAGCCGACTGGGATTTACTGACCTGGCGTAAGCTCAGTGGGTAAATCACAGCGGAGTGGCAAAGTATATTTTTCCCTCCAAGTGTCTAATCTTGCTTAGTCAGAGGTAATTATTTCAGCAGCAGTAACAATTAACAATTAATTAGCACATGGTTCAATGCTGGGGGGGTGGGGGGGGGCGGTGGAGATTTACTGCCAACGGCCAGGCAGATTTTTTTTTCATGTGCGTAGCTCGGCGCCAGCCGTAACGAGACGTTGATGCGCTGACCCGAAATGAACTTCTGCCGAGGGACTCATCTCGTCGCTTACATTGGTGAGCGAGAGTGCCTGCTGAAGGAAAACTGTCACTCTTCTGATAACGGCCCACAAGAGCGGAACGGCAACAGGGCCGGGTACTACTTGCTCTCCTGCTCGTCTCATTTACCCGACGTCGAAACGTGACCAACCGCAAGATCACAGGAGGGGGCATGAGCTCTGAGCAGGCTTCAGCCTCCGTGACCAACTCAACAGCACGCGACTCCCCCAGGTCTACATTATACACGATGTGTACATACGTGTGTTGAACTTCTTTCGCACCGTACATAGCTGTAGAATCTCAAGGATTACCATTAGCAGCGGTGTACAGAATACGTGCCAAAAATGTTCTGCTTGTCACCGTTGACAGACACTCTCTTTTAACTTAAGCTCACACGCACAATCAGCCATTGTTTTGGGCCATCGTCCTTATTTATAATGAGGACAGAGAGGGAAGGCAGAAGACTGGGTCAGAGTTGTTGGAAACATGAAATTACGACGCGTTGTCTTCAAAGGCACCACTGTGCAAAGCAAATTCTAAATCAAACCCTGATGGTACATGGATAGCTGTCCGTGAATGCACATTGGCTTGCAACCATTTTGAAATTAACATTAATTTATTAAGATTATTATTCATGGATAATAGTAATAATTTATTGACAACATACTTAATATTTTAATTAAAAAATTCACTTGTCCTCCTCCGGTGAATGGTATCGATGGTGCGTGTAACAATTCGCCCACTGAGCGGCGTGAGGAAATTCCACAACTTGGAGCCACAGTTGGATAAAACAATCCATTATTTTTCTCGACTCATCTGTCTCGCCAGCGATGCGTGCCTTGTTTTATCACGTCTCCCTCGCTTATAGTCTACCTCATACGTTACCTTCTCATTTGTATTGACTGTTTCATGTGAACTGTTTGCACAAGTACACATTTGGCACAGAGTCTGCATAGAATTTGCATTAATCAAAATAACATGAAGCATGGTTTAACAATTCCGAGTGCTTTGGAGGACTTTGAATTGACAAAGGCCTATAAATCACTGACACGACTCGACGCACGCATCATGGTGAAACAATCGCCCTGAATCGGTGAACCTCGACTTGCTTAGTATCGGCAATAAGTCGGCAAGAACACATACCGATCTACGGGTTCAGGAGGACCAGGGTTGTCACGAGGACCGGTGCGTGAGAATTGATACACTATGCAGACCGATTCAAGCGCCACAAGAAGCGCAGTTGCTTACGCTGTCCTGCTGCTGCGGCGCGCGCGTGGGAGAGACGCAGGTGTGACAACAAAACAAGGGGTCAACGCTGCAACAGTAAAACTCTCACGTGACTCAAGTCTGCCAGCGGCAGGGATGTGATTTGTTTGTTAGTCTTCTGGCAGCGGGTATGTGCTGGTAGAGCTGAAGGAAGCGTGCTAATCGCGAGTTCGACCAGATTATTCGTGATCTGCAATTCGTCTATAACCATCAACGCTAACGTCCAGGGTACAACTGATATTGGGAGATTGGAGGGAGTTGCGATGAGACTACTTGGGGGGGGGAGGGGTGGGGTATTGCTGGAGTGAAGTCGAATCCCTTGTTATCAAAGTCAACGGTGAGATAACAAGCAGACTGTGAACTCGGGGGGGGGGGGGGTAGGGATTGGTTAGAAACAAGTAGACCGAGGTGGTCACGCCGTGGTTTATGAGCTGCAGATGAAAGAAGGATCAATAGAATAATGGAGATGAATGAAGAGCCGAGGGGAAGAGCCCCGACAAGACGGAGAGAGACGGGGCTAATGAAGGCCTGAGTGGGAAAGGAATTGCTATGGAGGGCTAAACAACGGGCAGCAGGAGAGAATTTGCATTCTTTGACGGTGGGATTGAGGGGTAGGGTGGCAGATAGAATATCCATTTTATTTTGTTTCAGCCACGGAATCATTTGCATGCATGACCTGGGTTGCGATTGTTGACGTGCTGCGACGATCGTATCTTGCACGAGATATTTGAATGCAGGGCAAGTGGGACTGCGCGACATGTTTGAATGGCTGGGGTGGGTAAGAGATAAGGATGTAAGTTTGAAAAAACAGGTGAGATAAGGGATACGTTTGAATAGTGGACGAATAAGATACACGGACGAGATGACTGAACGCAGGGGCGAGAGCGGGGCCCTGTGTGAATGCGGAACGTTTTGAGTGCTGGGTGAGCGAGAGAAGAGAGACGACCCGCTGTGGCGTGGCCGTGCCCCGGTGGTGCGTGTACCTGGCGACGGGAGCGAGCGGCGCACTCCTCTAGGGTCTCGGCCGCCTCCAGCTTGCCCTGCCGCCGGTAGAGAGCGCTGAGGTTCTTCAGCGTCGTGCCCACCGTGGGGCTGCACCACCACCACAATAAACACACCGTCACGGCCACCACAAAGCTACTCCCAAAGCCACACACCAGAGTTCAGTCAATTCTGTTAGCCTCGGATTCTTGAGCAGTCGTTGGCAGGTTCCCCGGTTCTGTTATCAATACCAGAGTTTAGTCACTTCGGGCCAACTCAGCTTCTTGAGCAGCCGCCGTCACGCTAACAATACACGAACGTTAATTCTAGATTTGAAGCTTTAGTGACTGCAAGGATTCATATTCTTAGGTTTTTTCGGTAAAGTCATGTAGGTAAAAAATTAAAATTAATAAAAGTAAAATAAAATAAAAAAATAAAATAAAAAAAGATTTTTATTTTCTTTTTATTTTACTTTTATTCATTTAAATTTTAATTTTTTTCCTACGTGACTTTACCGAAAAAACCTAAGAACACGAACGTTAAGTTCAGGCTGATGAACCAACCAGGACAAGAGAGAATTAACACACAACCAAGAGGGTACAAAACGAGACTTAAAATAATAAATTTGCGTCCCAAATTGCGAGCCCATCAATTGGTAAGGGGGTGGAATGGAGAGAAGTCTGAAGGCCATCTCACCTGTCCACCTTGCAGGCCTTGTACCAACTCCCGTACTCCCCATAGGGAGGACTCTCCTTGTGCTTGCCCTATGCACGTACACACGGACAAGCACACACAAGCATGGATAAGAGTACGCACGCATGCACACGCTCGCACACACAGGGCTACACACAATCGGGCAACAAGCTCAAAGCGGATTCAACTATGTGTAACAATGAAATATACATTCATAGACTTACTTTTTAACGTTTCAAAAGGTTGATATTTAACATTTATAGCAACATTATACGACATTGCAATGTGTAAAGTCACGTATAAAGAGAAAATAATAAATTTAATTAAAAAAATTCCTGCAGTCAAGAAAGCTCCAAATTAAGATTGCAATGTGTATTTATATAGAAAGCGAATGCGGCCCGCATCACGGTGCTGTATAGAAATAGTGGGTAGATTGATTTTGTAGAGGGAGAGACAGTTATAGTGAGAGAAAGGGTCTTGATTTGCTTGAGTCTGCACTTGCGAGAGACATTTTTTTCCCTTCTCCCTCTGACGGACCGTCCTCTTTCTCTCCATGAAACAAACGTGCCCACCCTCCACCAGAGGTGTGGACTCGAGTCATGCGACTTGGACTCGAGTCAGACTCGAGTCATGATTTTGATGACTTCAGACTCGACTTGGACTTGCCTCATCTTTGACTCGACTTGACTCGGGACTCGAGAGCAAAGACTTGAGACTTACTTGTGACTTGCACAACAATGACTTTGTCCCACCTCAGAGGTGTGGACTCGAGTCATGCGACTTGGACTCGAGTCAGACTCGAGTCATGATTTTGATGACTTCAGACTCGACTTGGACTTGCCTCATCTTTGACTCGACTTGACTCGGGACTCGAGAGCAAAGACTTGAGACTTACTTGTGACTTGCATAACAATGACTTTGTCCCACCTCTGCCCTCCACCGTACAAGCACCTTCAAATTGCGGTCGCCTCTAGGCGCCATCTATGGCCGAGGTGTGAGGGGTAGTGAGAGGCATTGGCCAAGCGCACACCAACCTTGTCCTTGCTCTGCTCCTCCCTCTCCTCCGCGTGCATCCAGATCGGCTTGTTCTCACCTAGAGTCAGGAACGGGCTGCTGTTAGCGAGCGCCTGGCGTTCTACTGGGCGGGCGGAGCTGCAACAATTCTCCGTTCCATCAGCCCACCACCAGTGCCGGATTAAGCTAGTGCTGGGCCTGTAGCATATGTTATAAAGGGGCCATAATTAAACAAAAAAAACGTAAATATTAAAACACAATTTTTTTACTTGCATAGTAAAGTAATTGTATTTTTTCATTTGCTATACAGCCAGATAATACGACAAATCGCTAACCTTAAACACACAGTCGTTCACAACAGTCGAAGGCGGTATAGTACTATAGTAATAGAGCAAGTGCAGAATCACTGAACAGGAATTGATAGCTTGAAAGCATTTAGAGCGGGGCCCTTGAAAGTGCGGGACCCGTAGCATATGTAGCTACTTTTGCTACGAGGATAATCCGGCACTGCCCACCACCCCAGCTGCCACTCGCACCCACGGCGATTTGATTGAGCGTCGCGATTCAGGAGTTGCGATTACATTCACGATTTGGATTCTTTTTGTTTTTACATTGCGGTCAACGTAGCAGCCGCTCATCCTTTGCTGAATGCAGTGGACACCACCTGCCTTTTTCTTTACACTCCTGATGATGACTACACCAATTATATTACGCATTAAATGTAGGCTAAGCTGACCTAGGGGAGGTTAAGGCCAGGTTCGGACAGCTAATACTGCTGGCGTTTGGGCATCGTGGCCACTGTCTATTGCCTGCTGTGCATATAAAGGAGTGAATGTCTCATTGAGTGACAGAATCCTGCCGCAGGAATGTGGAATCTCCATAACTGGCTCTGCGCCACAAACAGATATAAGCGTCGCCCCCGATGCTTGTTTGAGTGGAGAAACACTTTACATGTTTTTACTTGCATGTGTAAAAACACCACACACCCGATGATCTATGCAGATCATGTGCTCATGTTGTATTGAAGCTAACGAAGCTAACTAAAGTTTATAACACGAGGTGTACAAAAATATATGAAATAATACAAAAGAGATGGTAAATATTAGGTAAGACATAATTAATTCTTGACTCAAAGCATGGCCCTGAATAACGACAATTCATCCAATTCCCTTGGAGCCCAGTTAATTGTTACCCTCTTATATTTATACACTAGGTTTGCCACGATATAATTTGTCATGATACGATATCAAATATCACGATACCCGCGTCTTAAAGGTTTGCAATTGTATTTCTACATATATTTTGCATTGTTTTTTGTCCGTTGCTATACTAACCATTGTTACTAAATATCTCCTACGAGTTCACTCAATGCAAACCTAGCACAGGTCTTTGTATTGATTGTAATCATACAATCAATAATGCTTAGAATGCACGGGCTGTAATGCAGATGCAAAGAAATAATTCAAGGTCCTTTGAAAATGATGACACCACATAACTGCCATGGCATCAATTGCTTCTGAAAATGTTTTGCAAGGCACCAATTATATGGATAATAGCTATATATTTATTACGTTTATTATATTTAAGTCATTATTTCATAAACGATTTGTCGATAAATTTTATATTTAAGGAAAATGTCACAATTTTGCTAAATGTGTTAATTATATCGTAGAGTACATTATATCCCTAATGCGCACACAAAGACCCCCGTATAGCCTTAACAGACAGTTGAGGCAAGTGCTGTTAGGGAGCACCTATGAAGGCCAGCACGGCACACGAGGGGGTGGGTGGCCAGCACTACACCCGGTACTCATTTGAGGTTGAGTTGACTACCCCCCGACACACACAAAGACCCCCCGCATAGCCTTGACAGACTGTAGGGGCAAGTGCTGTTAGCGAGCACCTATGAAGGCCGGCACGGTACACGAGGAAGTGGGTGGCCAGCACCACGCCCGACCGCCTTTGTTTCCCCAGTGGCGATGTTTACGCACCGCAACAGGTACTCATTTGATGCTGAGTCGACCTAGGGGAGGCCCAGGACTGGTTCGGATAATCGTCACTGGCGTTGACCGTGAGCGGGAATCAAACCCGGTTCGCCAGGTTCATAGCGCAGGGTGGTGATGTCACCGTATGGTGCACACAGCGCGACACCATCACCACTCCCCGCTGGGCCGGCAGCCATCTCATGAGACCGTGCAATATTCACGTTTCACACTTCCCCTGTGAATAATTAAAATTAATTCGTGCTTCCTTACAACCAAAAATAATCCTCAATCTGCAAAAACAAGTGGGTGAAATAAAATCACTTTGATGGTTAAGATTGTTCATTAGATTGGATTTTTAAAAATTTTAATTGCGATGTTCTTCAAGTTGTACAATTACGTTAACATTGCGACAATCGCTCAATGGGTTTACAATTTGCTTTTTTGCTCGAACGCGTGTTGTTCACATGAGTAAAAAAAGGCGTTGCTAAATTTTGAATGAATAAAACATTAAACCAATTATCCTCATCAAGAGCCGCGTAACTATTCACGTCCACTGGGCATGTATAATGATGAGGAAAAAATGAGTCTGAATTTTATAATGCATATCAGTGGAATAATTGATCCTGACTTGTAATTGGAAACCCAGTGACACTATGACGTGTGTGACTTTGATCGGAAATATGCTTTTCGGTGAAAGATTGAAACAAAAACTGATACAAACTGCAGGGTATAATGTGGCCCGGTTGTCCTTGGCCAATGAGGTCTTAGCAGCAGCACCAGCAGGCTGACCTATACAAGGTCAGGTGGTCTAGCGCTAAACACGCTCACCACAAAGTCAGTCCACCATTTCATTTCCACCACCGCTAAAACCACCAGCACCGTCATCTCTGTGGGCTAAATGATCAGAGTTCGTCGACTTCTGCTGAAAAGTTGTTTCCAAAGACCCTGCGATGGACACAACGACCTGAGAGGAGACGCTGCGCGCGAATGGTTTCTTGGAAATCGCGATGGCGTTCATGTTTATTTCCGATTTTATAACAAATGTGGCTATCGGCGTCATGTCACGAGATAAAAGTGTCCATTTAGGAACCTTGCAGAGCAGCGCTATCATCATGCGTATCAGATACTGGGGCTACAGAATGACATTTCATTGACTACTTCTGAGATACCTTCAAATCACCTTTTCTACTACACTCTAGGGGTGGCACACCTTCCAGTTAACCCTGTTAGAAGGAAATACTTGTTGGATCTGTACAGATTTGTGTATTCTCAAAGTTTAGCCAAATTATGTGAAAAACAAGAAGCAGGATAGATTGTTTTCGTGTCGTCATTTGTAAACCAGGCAAAGACCGTCAAAGTCATTCAACCGAGTTTCATCACGGACGGCTGAATCTCACATTCGAAACAAAGATCTAAGTGATGCGGCCTCCGGGATCTAAGACCAGAGACACTGGTCCACCTCTGACATCCCACGCTGACCTCGCTTGTGCGAGGTCATGTGATGGATTTGTCAATTTTTAAAGTGTTTGTGCATTTTCCCCATGTTATCCCGATTGTGCTATTATGTTTACCGAACAATACATTTTATGCTACTTATTGTTGTGCAGTCCTTCACGACAGGGCTGAAACCATGAACTCGCAATGCGAGAAAACCCGGTTTAATCAGCGATTGGAACCCAGGAACGCAGCAGTGCCAGCTCAGCGCTCTGACCGCCGCCTCCTGGGTCATGTCATGAATTTTGAAGGAACGGGCACGGTCACTTGATGAAGCGAAGGCGTAAGTTGGGGTAATGAAAATACAATTGCCCCCCGCGCTTGCTCAGCCCAAACAATATGCGAATGTTAAGTGCAGGCTAATGAACCAACCAGGACAAGAGAGAATTAACACCCAAACAAGAGGGTACAAAACGATTGCCCCATCATTTTTTTACTGCGTGTGAAATGAGAGCCGACGTGATGGGTGCGGCGGTGCACATCGAGGCCAACGCAGTTCCGGTGACGTTCGATACGCGGTCGGTGCGAAGGGATCGTACCGTCGACGGAGCCGAATTCCTTCTCGTGCGCGCGAGTCAAGATGTCTTTGTAGAGGCCCTCGGCCTCCTTGTACTTGCCCTGCTTTAGGTAGCAGGAGGCCTGCGAATGGCAGAACATGCACACATGCATGTGCAAGAAAATACACACGGTTATCGCTGCGGCGGGAGGTACAAGGGTGGTACAAAAAGTTCAAGGAATTACCAAACACCATTGATGTTGCAGGCACTTATACTTCATGTTGAGTACACTTAAACAACAACAACATGTTATCGACAAAATAATCTACACATTTTAGAAAGGGGAGCTCTTTGCTCTGCGAATGGGTGGCCGCCCTCAGTCAAAGGATGGTTTGACTCTGCTCATTTATGCTCGACAGTGGTGTGAGAAGCCACACGACCGTGAAGTGGTGCTACTCTACCATAGCAGCGCAGAATGTGTAATGGCATAAACAATGAGGACATTGTATAAAGTTTGGTGAAGATTAATAAAAGCAATGTTATGCAGACCACACTGATATCGGATACCCGTTAGTGCGCCCAATAAGTGAGCGAGCGGGTTAGCCAGTGATTGTCCGTGAAAGCTAGTAAATGAAAGAATGGCAATGCAAATGAGCAAGTGAGTCAAAGAGTGAATGAGTGAGAGAATGAGCGTATGAGCAAGTGAGCGCAAATGAATGTGTGAGCAATGGGCGAGTTGTTAAAAAAATGAGTGCACAAGCAAGCCAGTGAATGATCAATTACGCTAACAAATAAGCAATCATCTTAAAGTGCGAGTGAGAGAATGAGTAAATGAGAGAGTGAGTGCATGAGCAAGTGAATGAGCAGGTGACCTTAAGAGTGCAAGGCAAGCGAGTGAGGGCGTGGAGCCAAAGTGAATGTGAGGACGCAACTAAGCAAGCGAGCAACGAGCGACAGCGAGTGACCGAAGGAGTGCGATGGTAAGTAAGCGCCAGCTCACCAGGTTGTTCTTGGTCTTGGCCACATTAGGGTCGTCGGGGCCCAGCTGGCTCTGGTAGATGTCGAGCGCGCGCTGGTAGTAGTGCTCCACCTCCTCGTACTTGCTCTGGTTCTGGCACAGAAGCGCCAGGTTGTTCAGCTGCTTGGCCACATCCGGATGCACTTTGCCCAGCACCTGGTGGAAGGACGACATAGCAGAAGACGCAATCATTGCGGTTGTCCGCGAGCCAACTCAAAACTGGCGCCGACACTAATTTTGATCGATTGACTGCATTGATTTGAACCAGTGGAGCGGCGATGTAGTGGGAAGCGTACTGCGCTATGAACCCGATGACCTGAGTTCAATGTCTGGCCATGGCCAATAATTATAATCGCTGGTGCGTGCTATCTGAAACTATTCCGGGCACCCACAGCTGCCATTCACCATCGTGCACTGACCAGCATGAGAGAGTATGGTCCAACGACCCCCATAAAAAGTTTTAGCCCATGGAGACAAGAATTTTTTTTTTTAAGGGAAGACCTTCATAAAAAAAAAGAATTGAACAAATATCAATACCTACAATGGCATAATAATAGAGAATCATAATAATAAAGCCTAATATTAACCCATTAAACTTGACTCATTTGGGATAGTCCTAAATTAAGCTGTTTGGCTACTTCCATTCACGAGTGTTTGGCTTCATGTGGGAAGATATCAGAGAACCCGAAGAGAAAACACACTGGCATCTCCTGGCCAAACCTCGCAGCCTCAAGTCCTGGTGGTGGTGACCCATCCGAGTACTAACCAGCCAAAAGGATCCAAAAAAAAATATGGTGCGATTTTTATTCATCACTATTTATTTATGATAATAAGAGTGACAACGCACGCAAGACACCACGCCTCAAGAAAATGAAACACGGCTCATATGAAATGGACGGCACAAGGTGTGGGAGGTAAACGGGCACGGCAGGTGAGGCTCAGCCAAATAAAAACCCCGAGCCGTTTCACAGACAGCACGACACAAAAAAACAAACATAACCCATTTCCCAACTTCTGTCGCACACCCGTGGCGCTAAATCATCTCATGAACCCAACCCTCATCTTTTATCTGCGACGCACAAAACGCCCAGAGGCGAACACGTCGTCGGCACGGGCTAACAACGACGGCACGGTGATAATGTCTTTGTCGGGGATCTGGCACCGTCACCGAGATGAGAGGCGCTGTCCCCGCTGTCTGCGCGGGCGAGCCGCCGGCACCGCCGGTCCCGCCGACGTACGGAAAGGGGTCCCCCCCCCCCATGGGCGTCCCGAAGGCAGGACCAGCCAAGTCAAGTCAGCGAGCGAACTGCAGTCCTACTGCCCCACGCCATTCCCAGCGCCGGACGCCGGATACAGCCAGAGCAGCCTCTGCTGCCTTGCTCGATTTACTCAGCGCATGTTTTTTTACAATTGTTCCATGAATAACGTGCAAAAAAAGATCGTGACTCGTCGCAGCTCATACCGAACCAGTTTTGTGAGTGCATGTCAAAATGAGAAGGGTTAATGAATTTTTACAGCATGCCTGCGGCATAGACAGTGCGCGACCGCGCCCACCAAACTCGAAATTGCTCTCATGCGCCAACCCTTCACTGTCGATAATAATGCTTCTTGATGCACGAACGAAAGTGTTGCTCTCCTGTCCGAGTATCCGAAAAGATACACGGGTGTTTTAAATCCGAAAATATGACTGACGCCGAGAGATGAATGAGAACTTTGTGACACTTGCACAGTCCGAAAGTTGTACAAACAAGACCGATTACTGCCAACACAAAACCGTATTGTACATACTGCACCCAGCAAACAAGCAAGCCACTGTCAAAAACAAGCACGCTACTCTGCTCAGCACGAAACGCCGAGCAAAGTGGATATCCACGCAAAGTTCGTTCAACCCCTCAAGGGCCAGCACTGTGAACCCAAATCTCTTGGCTTCACAAAATACTTGTTTGCCAGAGGTGGGGAAGCGTACACTATCCCATCTGTAGCTCAATACCATCGCCCACTCTTAAATCTTACGCAATCACCCGCCAATCTCACATCACACTCAGCAGCAACCAATCAGCCGTCCTGATAAATACTCCTCCTTTTGCGATCGCTCCTCCTTCCACTACAACGCACAACACAACAATTATTCCCATTTGGCAGATTAGCCAATACAGTACCCACAATGCCGGGCTGTGTCAGCGAGGCCCTGGGTTGGGCCTCGCTGACAGGCGCGGCTCAAACCGCGCCAGAGCCCAGATCTCACCTTCTCCCGAATCTCCAGGGCCCGCTTGCAGAGCGGCTCCGCCTCCTTGTACTTGCCCCGCTTGCCGTACAGCACCGCCAGGTTGTTGAGTGTGGCGGCCACCTGGGTCAAAGGTCGCGCGATGACAGAGCAGTGCACAGATATGCATACTCGCCAAAGGCGGCATGGTATTAGATGCTTATTAGATGTGTAGTGCCCGAATTCAGTAACTTTTTCTGAAAAGTCACTATGACATTACCGATCCATACAATGATGCTCACTGGACGAGACTGGCAATGTAAGGGTGAAAGGCAGCCAAAGGAGGCCTTCATTCAGAAGTGGATAAACAATGGCTCATGATGATGATGGGTGAAATTAAGATGCTTTGGTCCTACCGCCGGGTGGTCCTTGCCCAAGGTCTTCTCTCGGATGGCCAGAGCATCGTTCAGAAGGCTCGCTGCCTCTTTGTATTTATTTTGATCCCTGCAAAGGACATGGGTGACGCACTATTGGAAGAACACGGAGAATTGTTTACTTTGTATGAGCATAGGAAAACGACAAAGATCCCCTATTCAGATGTGGTGGTTATGTGGATAGGTGTATGATTGAGTGAAAGATGTAAGTGAGAGGTGATTAATCGAGTGAGTGATTGAGTCAACATGCAAGTTAGTGGCTGAGTGAGAGAGAAAGTGAGTGCATAAGTGTGCAATTGAGTGAGTGAGTGAGCAAATGATTGAGCAAGTAAGCGAGAGGGTTCCTGAATGAGTGAGCGACTGAGCAAGTGCACGACTAAGTGAGTGAGTGCATAACCGGATGAATAAAAAAAGTGAACACGTGAACAAGCGATTGAGTGAGTGAACGAGCGAGCAAGCCGTCGCGCGCGTCACCTGTAGACGAGAGCGAGGATGTTGAGCATGGTGGCCACGTCCGGGTGGTCGTGGCCGCTCGTTTTCTCCAGGTCCTCGAGGGCCTGCTTGCAGAGCGGCACGGCCACCTCGTAGCGGCCCTGCGACGCGTACTGGATCACCAGGTTGTGCAGCGTGCGCAGCCGCGCCGGGATCTCGTAGCCGCCCTGCTGCGCTGCCGCCGCCGCACTGTTCACGGCGTTGTGGCTGGGCTGGCCTGCGCAGCCATGCCCGCAAGGAGGTAGGTATCAGCAAGAAGACGTGGTGGGTTGAGCAGAGTACGGACAGATGCTGATAACGCGCAACTCTGATGGCGATGATTGTGATGGTAACAGAGATGGCAATGAGAATGATGATGGTGGTTATGATGATAATTATTGTTGTTAGGTATCGTGAAACCTATGAGGATGGTGATAATAAAGATGACAATCAGGATGATGATAATTACAGTGATGATTACGATGATTGCTAGCAATGAAGGAAATGGTGATGACGACGAAGATAATGATGAAAGTAAAGACAATAATGATGATAAACATGACAGCAATGACAACAGTGATAATTATAATAACTATGCTGATGACAATGGCAATAATGATGATGATAAGAATGACGATAGCGATGACAAAGATAAAAAGAGCAATGACAATGATCATTACGATGACAATGACTACACTGATAACAGTAACAATATCGGCAATGTTGATAATGATTTTAATGAAGATGATGGCATTGGTGACGAGGTTTGTACCTTGCTCTTGTTCATCCTCCTCGTTGGGGAACAAGTCATCCAGAGGCTCCTTGCAGGTCTCCGACACTTTCTCCTCTTGCTGTGAAAACCAAACAGCAAACGTCAACAAGTTGTGTATGCACAAGCTCGTGCAGCGTTTCAGCGCAAAATCAACAAGGCCAAAAATACCAATCGCTCTCTGAACCGCATTGCAGTCTCTCACAGTAAAAAGTTCAAGGAACATCATTTAAAGAAACATTTGGTGCAACAAGAACGCACAGAGCCGATTCCACTATTTTTTTTTATCGATTACAGGTACAGTCATTAAACTATTTCTGTGGCGCAGCGATTGGCACACTGATCTGCGTTCGATTCACATCCTCGGCTAACCTCAGTGGCGAACGCCGCCAGAACTGGTCCTGGGCTCTCTCCTAGGCCAACTCAGATAACCGCGAGGCCACTTCTCCCCGACACTCATGCACATGCATCAACATACATACAAGAAAATACACAATCACCCAGGCCCGGCGCCACTATATATCCACATATCCTGCGAGCGCGAGGACATTCCAACTTTCAGGATTATTTTGTTTCACCAGCACCAAGTGAAAGAGCGCGGGGGAGAAGAGGTGGTGGGAGGAGAGGAGGGGCAGAGGAAAATTAAGGGGGCAGATGAATCTGCATAGACCCACCGAGGGCGAGATGTCGTCGTCGTATTTCTTCATCTGGTTCATGAACTCCAGGTGCTTCTTCTCCTCCTCGAGCTGCGCCACGGCCTGCTCGCTGCGCTGCAGCTTCTGCTGCGTGTTGGCCAGCTCGTCGCGCAGCCACTGGTTCTCCTGGCACAGGCGCCGCACCTGCGCCCGCAGCTTCTGCTTCTCCGACTCCACTGCGTTCAGGTGGCTCGTCAGCGCCACCATCACCTTGGCGGTGGGGGGTTGTGGAAGAGGGGACCGTGAGTGTGGATGGGCCCTGATCGACAGGGAAGAGTGAGGCTGACAGGGAGGCGAGGGGGCTGACAGAGAAGATTAATTGCGCCCATAGGATGGGCTGTCCTCTCGTCCACATAAGATAGTTTCATTGGACTATTTCTGAGTAAATTTGCTGACATAGCACTTACTTTTTGTCATGCAAAGGCAAATAATGGCTCATTTTAACAAGCAGAAGCAAGCAACATATATAGTATGTATGATGAGATCAGTGGGGGGTTAATCACCCATTTTGCCCAAGAGGAGAAGCAATCAGATTTGTCCAGATTTGGCCTTTTTTTTTACGACTGAAAAACATTGTGCCGCAACCCCTTCCGCCGACGATTATGACCAGACCCTCGCCCATCCAAGCACTCACCTGCGCTTCTCCGAGCCCCAGGCGAATCATCTCGACGGACTTGCAGAGGATGTTGGCCTTTTCCTGCACGAGGGCGCTCTCCGAGCCCTCCTTAAGGCATCCCAGCGTGTCACCGAGGCTCTGCGGGGGTGCAAAGCGACACTCAGCAGTGGTCGCGCCAAGGGGAATCGTGGCTGCTTTACCATCTCAGCTGGCTCCATAAAATGTAATCTCACGGAGAGAATCACTCGCAACTGGTGACAATAAGTGTGAATTTATTCTATAAGAAGAACAATTCTTCCGGTTGCTCCATAAATTTAACAATGGAGGTGTGAAATCCTATAATATGCAGTTTATGCAAATAAGATTTCATACAAACATTTTACCTTTAACACGATAATTTAGCTAATTCGAACCAGCGCTGCTTGTCCCCTTTAACGTTTACAATAATCCGGTGCATGCAGGGACAGGGAAAGCTCCCGATGGAGCAGGGGGAGGGGGAGGGGTGAGGGGGCGAGGTGACAAGATAGAGGGCATCTGTGAAAAAGAGCTTTATAGCCCATCTGATTCCTCCAGGATATATAAACATTCTGATAAAGATTCTGATAGCCATGGGCCCTGGTAATAATTTATAACCATTGAATCTCACCGGCTTACCGTTAGTATTTTATAAGATAATAACGTGGGTGTCATTCAACCTGCGCGGTTGAATTCAAATTGAATGATTGCATCTTGCAGACATGACTGCAAATCAAGGCAGAATTTTTTTTTGGTCTTCGCTTAGACGGCTCATAAAAGCTGTGTTACAGCAATGAGCCAACATCCCTGAAAGCCTGGGATTTTATAACAGTAGCCACCCATGATTTAACATTGATTTTTCTTTTTTACTTTTATTCAGCTAAGCCCAGTTTATGGGCAAAACATATAAATATGCTGGATGACTGACACACAACACACCAACTGGTGTTGGGTGTGAAATCAATCCCTGTTCTTTATCTCCATGTAAAAAGAATACATCTTTACCTCTACAGGCCCATTGGCCTTCTAGATATATTAACCAGCAGTGTTTCTTCAAGCAAGCAAAATGTGCAATGGTGTTCACATTTTGGGTCTCATCAGCAGCCAAGCATTCAAAACAAATCATGCTGGTTTAATTAATCCTGACTGTGCTCATGGTTAATATATGTTTAGAAGGACAATAGGTCTTCCAGACTGTAGAGATACAGAACAAAGCCCCATTTATTTATTTAGTGATGCATAATGCTCCAGGACAGCGCGTTGAGTGTTTTTATACAATCATTCAAATTACTTCAGGAGCATTATTTTGACTTAATTTTCCAGGGCCTAACATTCTCTGATGCCTGTGTGGATGGCACAAGGACGATCTTTTACCTAACATGACTTTGGTGACAGCAAAACTGGTATAAATCAGATGAAGTGTCATAATAATACAAATAAAAAAAAACGTTCAACGGAGGTGTGCTCTTATTTTAGATATAAATACCTATCCACCATGCCAGGGCCAGTGGCACTAAAAACCTTCGGTTCTGATCGGGGTTGCGGCCAGCCGTGATTAAACCGGCTTCTCGAGCGGATGGTCTGGGCCTGATCAGCAGTGACTTGGCGACGACATCTGGACTGCCCGCCTCATCACGCTGGCCGTGGCTTGTTAGGGAGTTTCCCACATTTGGGAGTAAAATGTGGAGGCGGCCGCAAATTGTAAAGGGGCCCCCCCGAGTAATTGACCACAAAACAAATAGTAAATTATTTTAAAAGGAAGTTATTACCTCAGTAGGCTTTGCCTGGTAGGATGGGGATGGTTTAGTTTTATTTGTAGGTTTTTGGGCGATTTTTTTACCTTTCTTGTACTTTGCACGACTATCGTGTTTTTGTATTGTTTGTTCTTGTAACGTTCTTAACCGCCCTACTGGACATGTGTGAAAAAAAGAGCTTCATACCCCCATCGGATTCTGTCAGTCAAATAAATATTCTGATGAGTCAATTCATCGACAGTGGGGCCTCTATAAATAAGATCACCCCGTACGACTGAGTGGGAGTTCAAGCGCGAGCGGCAACAACCTGCAGGTAGGAGTCGTGCTCGTGCTTGAGAGCCTCGAGGCCCTGGATGACCGTCTTGGTGCCGGAGATGATCTCCTCCTGTGAGAGGCGCTCCACCTTGCCATCCTTGCCCTCCTTGCCCTCCTTGGGGGACAGCAGCGTGGACATGGTGGTGGCCCCCCCAACCCACCGGCCGGCCTGCCCGCGTCACAAGTCACGGCCTGCGCAGGTATGGACACACGTGCACAAAAGATAAAGACAAGAATCTTGCCACCCTCCCGCATTGTAGAAGCGTGGAATTTCCACAACTACATCAGTGGTGTAAACAAGAGGAGAGCACAACCACTTCACCGTGACAAAGTGGAAACCACTTTTGTCTATTTCCCTTGTGAATCTATCTATAATTGGCAGCCCCTGGTTTCAAAGTCGTCATTCTACAATGACAACGGAAGAACCAAACTAGGTCATCTGTAAAAACAGGATAAACAAAAACACGGTTCAAAGACTGGCAGAAGGACAATTACGCAGTGCACATTTTAAACCGATTACTGGTTTCACTTCGTAAAGCGCCCTTTACGTGGCTTAAAACCACACGTGGCAATGGAGCGCGAGCAGCTAAAGCAACTGGTCGGCTGAGCAGGATCGTAACAAACAGCTGTGGCGAAAAGTGGCTAGTTATTTATTTATTTCGTATCTGCAGCTGCACTCTTATTTTTTTTATCATTTCATTTATTCCAGTTGTTCTATCAGCATCGTAGGGAAAAAAGGGCCCAATGGAGCGGATATTACAGAACTGTTTCTGAGATCCCTCCAAGTGACCCTTGCTATCCACACACTAGGAAATTCACTTTTCCTGCGACAGAGAAAAGTTTGTCGCATGGCAACCAAACCGATATTTTGCATTTCTTAGAGCTGGTATTTATGCAAATTAAGTGGGAAAAATCTAATACATTTAATCTGCTGGGTTTCATGTAGTCATTAGTTAATGGGACGAAACCATCCACTCTTCACAATTAAGATACGAGTTAAATCACGGGTGGCTGAATGCGAGATCCGAACCCAACATCTCAGCAGCGACAGGCTCAGTGTGTCTCTGTGACCCCTGAGACCCCAGTCACATCGTGGCAGTGCTTTCTTATAGAACGTAAACAAGCTGTAAACAGGCCCCCCCCCCTACCACACACCGGCGCATGGAGTAGCAATAAAACCTCCATCATCCCAACCACCGTGGAGAGGCGGCCTTGCTCCTGGTCATTCCAGGCACGGCAGAGTCATAAAACAAACAACAGCGCACGCTCGCCGCACCGGACGGAGGCGCCGAGGAATCGCTCGACAGCCACAATTATGCATCTGCGTTTAGGGTGACGAGAGAGAGCGCGCCAGCCACAAAACAGACAAACGCCTACAATAACCTTCAGACGGATGCGGGCGAATTTAGTTTATTTCTTCAGTAACGCAAAACAGCACGCGGACAATATATATGAGTGAGATTGATGCGAGGAGTTTTAAATGGAGCAATACGAAAGGGGAAGTAAAATTAATGGGTCTGCCTGCGTGGCCCATGTCAGGTGTGGTAGATGCACCGCGTGTGCATGCGAGTGTCGATCTCCGCAGCACAGACTCAGATGCTGTGCCAAGGCTCTGTTGAAGCACACGAGCACCAGCCTAAAACTAGCCTGGACTGATTAGTACACATTACTAATCAGATTGCTAGGCACAAATTAACATCGATTCTCGAAGCTTGCACTACTTGCATACCGATGTGTTGTAATTAATAAATGTTGCATATCGTGGGTTCACGTCACCCATGCAGCCACGTGTGCAAAGAAGGAGAGATTCTTCAATCGTTTTCATTTAATCGCCGGGGGAGAGTGAATCACTGTGGTCCTTTCCCACCAGCCTACACAACCAGGTGAATTGTCATGACTCTGGGTCACAATTCTTTGAAAACCTTGGATTGCGAGTAACTTGGTCTGCGAGTGTTTTGCAAGACGAGCTAAAATTTTAAATAAATATAAATTTGATAAACGAGCGAGGTCTTGCAATACGAGTAGTACGTATACACTTTGTCTGCCGAACGCCACGTGATCACAACTGATATACAAGTGCTTTGATATACGAGTGCTTTGGATTACAAACACGTTTCCGGAACGAATTATGCTCGCAATCCAAGGTTTTACTGTATATTTTTTTCATAATTCGATGAATCTATATATATATAGTTGTAAGTCCACTTTCAATTGTAAATAAATGAAATGTATTATACCGGTATTTTTTTTTTGACCATTGTTCACGATGCTGGCCAGTGCAGCAGATTGGTGAAGAAGGGATCAGTGGTCACTCACCAACGGTGTTAGCCATCGCCAGGAATCGAACTGAGGTTGCTGACTTCATAGCACAATGCGCTCACCACTCTGACACACCGCACCCTCCAAACTGTAGCCAGAACAGCAGGACCATGCTCACTGCTGCATTCATAATCTATGGAGATTAAAGTATGGGCGTTTTAGTGAGAGAGCGCTTATGATGACATGTGACAAATAATGACACTGGCTTTGGAACACACAAAATAACACCATCCATATGCACACACCACACATGGCGTAATGCACATTTCTACACGTGTCAAAAATAACATGGTGCACTATAATTTTTATATTCTACAACCGTGCCGATTTGTGGTGTTGATGGCATGTGACAAATAGTGAAACTGGATTTTTAATCACATGCACATCCTCTCGCCACACTCGTACACACACAGCTAAAAGATTGCACGTATACCCATACAACAGACTGCCGGAAGGAGTGCTGTTAGCGAGCACCTATTAAGACTGACATGACTCACACAAGTTCACACAAAATCAAGGTACTAGTTAACATTACACTTTCTAATGATGTTAACGACAGGTAAGCAAAGCTTGAACATCAGCATCAGTGTAGATCGTGCAACCACCACTGCTGCAACATTACATACACACACAAGCAAGTGCTCCGATCCCTTACAAGAATGAGTCGTGGGCTCAGCGAGGCATTCCGAACTAAATACGTTTGTTGGGCATGTATCAATTTCATTGATCATTTTCTTGCTGTGGATTTCACACCTGATGATGATTGCTTGAGTTGCAGTCGAAACGTCGTGAGAATTTTTATTTTTTATATTTTTATTATTTTATTATTTCCCTTCTACGTGACTTTACCGAAAGAACCAAGAAAATGAATCCCTGCAGTCACGAAAGCTTTAAATAAAAATGTATAAATGTATTGATTAAAATCAAAACTTACGCTAATGACACGTGCATGGACATGTGCACGAGAGAATCGGCTATTTACAACAAATTGCATGTGAAGAATAATACGCAATTGACACATTCAGGCCACTAATGGAGCCATGAATGTGACAATGCGATTGCACTTAGCTGCCACATTCACTTTTATTCATAAAACACAAATACAAACACAGACATACACTCTACACTATGAATGTAATCAACGATTCATATCGATGTTTAAGAGTCACAGTGCACGCATAACATGGCGTGCGTAGCATTCGATGTTTTTAGAGTTACGCGGATAATGTACAAATGACTAACCAATGTTCCACTGAAGAGCTAACGAGCACGAAATACTTTACAATAGCTATCGAAAAATAATGAGAAATACAAATAGCACGGTAAGGGGCCGTCCATAAATGACGTCACGCACCTGGGGGGGGGTGGGGTCAGACATTTGTGACGATGTGCGACGACGAGGGGGGGGGGGTTTGAGAAATGTGACGTCACATAAAAATGCGCAACTTTAAATAAATACTAGCATAAGTACCCGGCGTTGCCCGGGTGAAAAACATATTTCTTAATAACCTTACATATATACACAGATGGGCTGCTACCCCTGCCCCCCCCCAGCCACGATCTCCTGGGCCGCTGTGCAGTAATATGTACGGCCTATAGTGTGGTGGGGTGTCGAGGCCTAGTACCGTGCAGAGCCTCCGGCCTTGCCTAGATTGCCCACCCGGCTGAGGCTGGGTACAGGGGCCGTTACCCCCCCCCCCCCCGCGCTACAATAATACTGTCTAATCGCTATAATTTTATAATCTACCGACCCTATAATAGTAATTGCACACATTGTGGTGGGGGGGGAGTGAAGAGGACGTGAAACTTTGATGAATTTACCTCAGAGTCGCGTGGTGGGTGTCGAGGCCTAGTACCGTGCAGAGCCTCCGGCCTCGCCTAGATTGCCCATTCGGCTGAGGCTGGGTACCGGGGCCGTTCCCCCCCCCCCCCCCCCCGCGCTACAATAATACTGTGTAATCGCTATAATTTTATTATCTACCGACCCTATAATAGTAATTGCACACATTGTGGTGGGGGGGGGAGTGAAGAGGACGTGAAACTTTGATGAATTTACCTCAGAGTCGCGTGGTGGGTGTCGAGGCCTAGTACCGTGCAGAGCCTCCGGCCTCGCCTAAATTGCCCACCCGGCTGAGGCTGGGTACGGGTGCCGTTCCCCCCCCCCCCCCCGCGCTACAATAATACTGTGTAATCGCTATAATTTTATTATCTACCGACCCTATAATAGTAATTGCACACATTGGGGTGGGAGGGGAGTGAAGAGGACGTGAAACTTTGATGAATTTACCTCAGAGTCGCGTGTTAATGTGTGCGCATATTTTTAACGGGAATTAAAAATGGCGTCCACCCCGCAGCGAATGCGTCGCTACCCGTTGCTAGGGGCAACCGCCGTCCAATGAAACTGCGTATGGTCCGGTGACACACAGACACACACACAGACAGACAGATTTGCGATTTTATATATATAGATAGAAAACACGTTCTACTTAATTAAATAGACTTTTAAATAAATGTTTTCTCCTACAACATCAGAGTGCAGCGCCACATTAAATACACACTACAATGACAATAGTTTAAAGCGATTTGAAGCATGTTTTATATTTTTTGGGAGGGGGGGCAGAGGTTTGTGACGTCATCTTTGAGGGGGGGGGGTCTAACTTTTCGTGACGTCATGTGACGAATGGGGGGGGGGGTCAAAAATCGTCCAACGTCATTTATGGACGGCCCCTAATAAGCGGTCGAAAAATAACTGATCCTTGAATCGATCTCCAATCATCGGGGGCTTATGAATGAATTACCACACGCCTATTAACGCATGGCAGGATCAACTGTGCTAGCGTCGTCTTGTTGCACTCAGCCATTACCATGTAGGGGGACAGTGGCATTTGGCTCATACGCACACATGCACACAATCATCCATCTCAAAAGGGACTTCGTGAATAATGTCCAATATATATGCAGCATGGTGGTGGTGGGGGGGGGGGGATTTTACAGCAAGACATTTCGAGGATCAGCTGTTACACTTCGCGAGCCTCCAGCCAACGATGCAGACATAAATCCACTAAACTGTTCCGCAGCGAGTGGCGAGCAGACAAAAAGTCAAGTCTCCTTCTGGAGCGAGTTGATCGCAGCCTATTTGCGCACAGCGACCCGCTGCACGCACGGCGGGCACCCGCCTTTAAATGGTTGTCCTTTATTTAACCAGACGAGGGCCAAATAGAATTTGGTGTGTGTGTGCTTTTATTGTTAAGGGAGAGCTGTTTGACTGTAGCTGCTGAAGTGTTAGGCATGGGTTCGGGGGGTATAACCATGCACAGATTCGACAATATTCATTCTCGAGCCGACTATTCAATCATCGAATCCCATTTGTGAGAATCGATGTTTTGATTTGATTTGCTTGTATTGGGTTCACGGGAGCCCTGCGGCCACTAGAGGCCGCAATGTTTAATTACAATGTAAAAAAAAAACACGAGCTCTTCTTGAAATGGATCGTGACCGTGATTTGCAAAGTCATGGGGAGCAGGGGGTGGTTAACCGTTGCACGTCTGCTAGTATAGATGTGAGATTCTAATAGTTAATTATTTTACAACTGCATGTGTGAGATTTGTCAAAATTTGGACTTATTCCATAAACACCACAACAAAAGCAGCCCCCCTCTATGAAATGAGAAAACACAAAAAAACGCAGGCTGTGTGCACCAAATATGCGCAAGTATGGTAAGGTCATCTTTGCATGCAAAGTACCCTGGGATTCCTGATCTTTTTTTCTGTTTAAGGCACATTTTTTTGCAAATGTATTATAATGAGCTGCTTCCTGAAATCAAGGGATATTGTATCCAGTGCGTTAAAAAAACACAAACTGCTCTACACCATGAAGCATGGTGTGTATACACAAGTACCTTGAATACAGCCGCAAGGGCAGGCAGTGTAAACAGTTTAATGTCTTCACAATAATCACATTTATTTACTATCCTTTGTCATGAAAGCCTCCGCAGGCAAGTGGTGGTCACTGGGCTTGAATGAACATACTTCACCCCGCTGATTAGTATGGGTTGGCGAAGGGGGCGGGGGTGGTGGCAGAACTGGTTCAGATGTCACTCGCCACCAATGGGGCGGTGACACGGCACAGCAGCAGCGCGTTCACTCGCTCGTTGCAGAGGTCTACGGTTCCAATCAAGAGGCTGCCCTGATTATTACTGCGGGTGTAACAACCGTAATAATGCTACTCGGCGCCATCTGCTTCCCAGTGGACGTTAAAGATCCCATGGCATCATTCTCAATAAGCAGGCCATTACGTGCTGGCATCAGAGTTCAAATTTACCAAATTCTAAAATAATCAGCAAATGGTTCAATTTGGATTATGCGCTAGAGAGCATTTCCCTCGGCTGGCAGACGTATGCCCCTCTTGTAAATTAAGACTCTCTCTCTCTCTTGAGTTCTCCCCCTGGTTAAATAAAATAAACTTGAACTTGATGATAGTTGTGGCCGAGAGTCAAATTCAAGTCACCGGGTTCAGATCACAGTGCACGAACCACTGCACCACCGCTCCCCCAGCTTAATGACTTATAAAGCATTAATGAGGCCTGTACTCTGTAGGCTGTAAACCTGCCTTCTTGAGATTATTACAACGGATATAATTCTCATCCCATGCTCCTCACTCCTCCGATTAATTAATTTTGATAATTACTAAAGGGATGAGTGAGCGTGCAATGTCGCCAGCTGCTGTCACGAAGTTGTTAACAGAAAGAGTTAACAGCCATGCAACTGTGAACGTGGGCGCTCTGTCCTGCTTCGTCGTCACAGATAATGATGGATTAAACTTAACTGATCTTTGCAATGGTTAACTCGGACTGGTATGATGTTTTTTTAATAATCCAAAAGTTGAGAGAATGAAAAACAGCGAACGCAACTGTCCTGGCACGAGCTGAGTAACGACTCTGTACGTATCCAGCACCTCTGTTGGACTTGCAGGCCTTTTCGGCTCTGCTGTAAAACAAATATCCCGTCACATTTTCTCCAGCTATACAGGAAAAGGACAGAACAAACGTTGCTTATAACAACGGTGCGCACTTGCGCCACAAGGAGGTCACGCGCGTGCGAGTTATTTCACGGAGGCACGCAGCTCAATTCCACAACGGCACCAAGCCAGATCGACCACGGCGATGCGGGCTGTAAAAATAAAATGACCATCCGTCGATTAATGATGCCGCTGTGCAGCGCAACCCACCGCTGAAGGCATATAGAGTTTTATTTAAATCTTATCTCCCATCACCAAGGCCGGCAGCGGCCTCCTATGCGGAATACAGATGCACGGCACCCACAAGCCACGCCAATTTGTGGGGGAAATTTTTGAGAGTGGAAGAGAATGGATTTAAAATTGTAGAAGCTGCATTAACGCAAACGAGGGAGGTTTTGTTGTTGCTATCTTCTTCGCCCTAATTTTTTCTAAGCCGGGACATCACATTTTTCAGATGCTTTGCATGCGCATGGGGAATGATGCAAATAACACAGCTAGAATATGTAAATGTTGGAGAAGTAATGGGAGGAGGGATGCGACTGTGTTTTCTGGGCCAGCCAGTGGGTCTTGGGACCCGGTATTAATATATCTCCGCTGCTGCGGTGCTCGTGCACAAGGCAATTAGAATATCGCGCTCACTCGAACTGGGGGGGGGGGGGGGTCTGTGTGCAACAGAAAAAAAAAATCCCATTTTGTCTTTTACCATAACCTCTTATTCGTCTACACTAATGGCAAAGATCACATGACTTATTAGATTAAAACCTGTATTACTGAGACCAACATCATTAAAACTGTAAATAGTGCCTGCCGTGCATTGGTTAAGCAACTCCTAATTATGACAAAAGCGACAGCGGTACGATTAATCTTGCAGTAAATAAGCAGAGCCCCGATTGTTTCATAATAAAGCTCTGTGGCTAGGTGGGTGGGTGAGGGGGTGGGTTGGTGGGTGAGTGGGTGGGTTAGTGAGTGGGTGGGTTGGTGGTTGGTGGGTGAGTGGTTGGTGGGTGAGTGGGTGGGTGAGTGGGTGGGTGGTTGGTGGGTGAGTGGTTGGTGGGTGAGTGGTTGGTGGGTGAGTGGATGAGTGGTTGGTGGGTGAGTGGTTGGTGGGTGAGTGGATGGGTGGGTGAGTGGATGGGTGGGTGGGTGAGTGAGTGGGTGGGTGGGTGGGTGAGAGGATGGGTGAGTGAGTGGGTGGATGGGTGAGTGAGTGGGTGGGTAGGTGGATGGGAGAGTGGGTGGGTAGGTGGATGGGTGAGTGGGTCGGTGGATGGGTGAGTGGGTGGGTGGATGGGTGAGTGGGTGGGTGGATGGGTGAGTGGGTGGGTGGATGGGTGAGTGGATGGGTGAGTGGGTGGGTGGATGGGTGAGTGGGTGGATGGCTGGCTGCGTGGCCATTTCAGTTGCTGGATTAGTTTGCTGGGTGCGTCGGTGAGTGGGTGAATATGAGTAGAAGAACAGAATGGGATGCATAAATAACAAGTCTATTAAAGTTATATCAGAGGCAGTTTCGTGACATCTTCTTACAGGTGCATTTTTCCTCCCGACGCAATCCATTGATGTCACACAGCACACTGCGGAAATGTCTTATTCTCGTGACAACATGACGCCGCTTTGTCGCGCAACTCTAACGTACTTGGGCAGAACGTGCAATTAAAACAGAACCCGCCATGACATCACGGTCACGCAGGGCCCGTCCCGACAGGCTCAGGCGACATCAAATCCCACTAATGCAAGGCAGCTCGTGCACCGCCGCCCCGTACAGTAGTTAATGCAATTACTTTCACATCCCCCCCCCCACCGGTTTGAGGGCGCTCATCATCTTACGACAGCGGAGGATCACCCACCACGGGGGTTCATTCGGCAGCGGAGGATGCGGCCCCATAACAACAGTGTCATTTGTTTAATCAGCAAGGCATCGTTAAGGATACTGCGACATCGGGAGGTTTGAGCAATTCCCTGAATGAGCGTTTGGCTTCGTGTGGAAGATAACCGAGCATCCAATGCGCACGTGGAGATGACATTTAAGGCTCCACGAAGACATATTCAAGAATACACTGCTAATGTATGCGTGTATGGTTTATACCGCCACCTCCTGGACACCTCGCAGTCCAATTCAACAACACTTGGTATTCTCAGGCAGTATCTCATCTTTCTCTCTTAAGCAGGCTCAACCTTGCTTGGCTGTTGAGGTCCGACAAGACCGGGCACATGCCGGGTGGTTTGGTCATAGACTAATGAGCACACACACACACCACCTGTTACCATCGCCACCACAGCCTCCTCTCACATGAAACAACAAGCGCATTCAAACACTCGCGTCAAAACATGAACGCAGGAAAAACAGAGCGGATGGAACTACAATGGCTTTTGGTTTTATTGTTGCAGGCCGCTTTGGAGTCAGATAGTAATGCTTTCATCGGTAAATAATTAAAGCTATCATTATTATTATGAATATCGTTTAAATAATGTACCTCTTTGATGGATCAGTCGCTGTTATATCTTCATGAGATGTATACGAGAACACATGCTGCAAGATAAAAGCATTGAAAAAATAAACTGTGCACTTTAGAGTAAAAAATTTGGTTTATTCTGAAAATATATTATTTTAGCTATCAGGCTAGCGCTGTTTGCTTGAGGCAATAAAAACACCCGTTCCTGCTATTTCTTATTATTATTTATAGGGGGAGTGATTTCGCAGTGGTTAGTGCACTGCATTATGAACTACCTGTGTTAAATTCCCAGTCACTCGCCATGGATTTTAACCATGGCGAGTGATATCCAAAGCAGTTCCTGGGCAACTTCCATTCACCAAACTAAAATTGACCAGGGTGAAGTATGGTCAAACAGCCCCCTTGACTGACAATGGCATGGAGAAGCCTTCATCCAGCAGTGGTTTGTCAAAGAGCTATAAATAATTATTGCTTCATAATAATTTGCTGGCGCAACAAACAAAAACGTATTGGAGCATTTAGGCAGATACTCCGTCTCGGATCTTGTCGGCCAGACGATGTTTCATTAAGTCGAGTCACAGTAAGTTGTTTTTTTATTAATCCCTAAACGAGAATTCCATCACTTGCAAGCGCGTACGCGAGTGCGCGTCGTAATTTAGGGCATGCAGTAAAGGCGTATATCGACACACCTACGGTGCATTTATATGCTGATGACTGACCGAGTTCACGCAAGGCAACTGTGGACACGGCCTAACTGTTACGATCTAGGACAATTTACAATGAGTTGAAGGTTCAATTTCCATCAAAACCACGGGGAAATTGAGCATTTGATTGATGTGTGTCTGCTGCTCGAGTCATTAACGCAAATTTGTCTTAAATTTTTTTAATGGGAACGTTCACAAAATAAGCCACGCATCTGCAAAAATTTTAAATGTTGACAAACGATCGCTGAAGAGAACAAAAAACAGCCTCTTCATGTTGTTATGTTTACAGTTTCATAAGCCGCAGATTTACAAATAAAACCATTTTGGTTTAAATGTTGAAAGCGTGAGCTTTTTAAATGAAAATGACGTTTAAAAATAAAACATCCCAATATTTTTGTATGTTCAATGTACAAATAGGACCCCATATACAAATGCTAAATTAAAGTAGGGATGGAGTTGCGGCATGGTGGTCAACGCACTACGCTATGAACCTGGCAACCCGAATTCCGATTCTTGGCCACGGCTAAAACATCAAGTGGCAAGTGATCATGCGAACACCCCCCATCCTGGGTATCTCCCTCCCCCAGACTTTCACCAACCCACACTGACCAGCGTGGTACAAATATGGTCAAACTACCCCCCCCCCCGCCCACCACTGCCATTACTGACACGGGATGGGGAGGTCTTCATCAGCCAGTGGAATGACCGAGGGATGAAAGACTATGCGTTTGTAAAGTGACCAACTGCACCGAGATATGGGAAGTGTGGCAGTGACTATTATAAAGGAGCAGCGATGTGCCCACATATGCTTATGAACGCGCCGTTGTTGTTCTCCGTTCAGCAATTCTGCACGAATAAACAGCCGTGCTGACGCTTGAATAAAGGCGACGGCGAATGATTTGCCTTACAGGTCACGGCATGGCAAAGCTTCAAACAGAACACGGACTAAATGTCCGCTGGTCAGTCCAAACGCTGCTTGTTCCCGTTTCAGGATACAATATGGGGGACCCGTTCACAGGCTGGTGAAACTTCCTGTTCGTCAGATTTTTTTGGTGAGAGCGTGCTTTGTCCCAGTGTCTTTTGCCGACGGCGGGGCAAATCACAAAAGCAATGCGTCTGGGACCGTTTTGGGAAAACAAGACTCTGCCCCTATTCTTTTATTACTATTATTAAAGGTGTGCCTATGACTAAAACGCCTGGAATGCGCTGGATCAAGTCAAATCTCAGAAGCTCAGTCGGCTGGAGCCTGGGTAGTGCTTGGATGGTGCGGTCACTATGCACGCCAGTTTGTTGTAGGCTGCCGCGGGGCAAAAGAGGGCGGAGGCACAGCAACACGCATTTTTGTACAGCGCTTACTAAGCTCCTTGCTTTCACTAACTCAGACCGACAAAGCATGGTGAAGTATGGTCAACTAACCCCCCCCCCCCCCACGACCTGCATTGCACAAGAAGGCTGCCAACTAGCAGTGGATTGACAAAAGGGATGTACATATATCCACATTTTTACTCCATAAATTGTTGCGATTGATGACTTGAGTCTATATTATATTTGTAAAGTTGTGGTGAATGTAGCGGCCGCTAGTGGCCGCAGGGTTGATGGAAAACTGCTCAATCCAACATACACGAATAGAAAAATATTGACCGTACTCGCACAATTAGATAGGTGCATTGCGAGCTCACAAATCTATATTAATTGATCAACCGTTACTCTTATTATAACTCGCACACACAAGCGACCAATATTAACATGATCTCATCATGCGGCGATTTTCTCCCTGCACCAAAATCAATCGGAGCCCGGGAGTTTCTGTGCTGGGATCCCCACACCCACACCTCAATCAGATTTACGACTTGCAAGCCACTTACTTACAGCATGTGCAGCATATCATCATTTGCCGAACAGTTTCACAGGCCCCCACATTGAAGTGCAAGCCGCAAGGAATAAAACACACGTGTGCGCAGCACGTGTGGAGAAGCAAAATGATCCCAAATGACACTGCCAGACTTCTCACCCGCATCCATAAATGAGACCACATCACATCAGGACTCTGATCCCTCCAGTAGTTACAAACGAAATCTTTGATCAATCACACTCACCGCATTCAAGTGCAACTCCCTTGTCATCATCCATGGTTCCGCCCTTGCCTACTTTGTCTCTCTCATCTAATTCTACTCCCCTCTACGCACTCTGTGCTACAGTGACCAAGGCTTTCTATCGAAGCCCCCAGGCAACCGTGGAGCAGTGGGAGGTCGCTCATTCTCCCCTGCTGCTCTCCATGTCTGAAACTTCCATCGCCCAGCCATCCGCAATGTTAAGTCCCCTGCCCATGTGTTCGAATACAAAATAAATATGCCTACAGCTTCTGTAGATCATCCTGAAACGCGCTTTTAGACATGATAAAAATATATAAATAAACGAGATGTATTGTAAGAATGGTCTTAATGCCTGAATACTTTCACAAAATCCTGATAGAATTTCTTTATTTTACCAAGCGAACGCACTTAAGAGTCATTGCCCTCCCTCCATCAATTCATCGATTTAAATATAATCCTATTCTCATGATATATGCATTAACTTACGCGTGTAAAAACAAACTCATTGCAATCATCAATTTATCCACGTGCACGCTGGAGTGAATTTCCTTATCTTTATCGTCTCGAACTGTGGCGACTGACCTCCCCCGTGTCCTCACTAGGCCTGAAGAGACGGCACACCTTCGACAGTACGATCGGGCAGACAGCGCCAGTCCTCAAACAACCTATTGCGCTGCAGCTTTTGTGTGCATGAGCACAATCAGCCTCTTGCACAGAGGTGCACAAGTGGTCGTTTAGGCTCGGTAAAGCGTAGAGCTACCGAGACGACGCGAGATTGTATCTTGTTGCAGGCAAAGCCCCGAATTGAAAAATGCAATTCTCAATTGTGGGGTTTCATTCTCAATTTAACTTCAATTGCACCATCGGCTTCACTTAATGAGATGGACATGTTTGCTCGGAGCTCTTGCGCAGGCACGAATCACTTCCATGTTACAGAACACAGCCTACATAACATGATATAGCAGAACAACTTTGATAGCGCTTCAAGAGACCTCTTGTCCACACTAGAGGCCGCTGCACTCTTTAACATGCACAGGGTAATAGATGGAATATTAATCATTCTCCGGTGTGTGACGGTGGTCACCCAGAACAGATCATGGCACATATAACGACCCAATGCCGAATTCACAAATACGAAGGAGGCATCATTACAGTGAAACACTCCGCTCCTCCTGATGCAATAATCTGGCTCAACCACCTCAATGTGAAATCACAGTTGTTGCTCTACATCAACATCGGCTATACAAAGAACAAGGGCAACACCAATGACGTCCACTGATTGAGATGGCGCGAGGAATGCGGTGGCCTTCAAAGAGTCATCCGCGCGCTTCCTGGTTGTCCGGATACCCGAGCCGCCACGAGGAAGTTCAACATCCCCTGCCTCCCGTCTGTTCCCGGAACTTGTTTTAGGCTCTTTTCCCCCAAATGAGTGGGGCCATTAACATAATGGACATAACATACGCAGGGATAGATGAAGATAATCCATTCCTCCGACGTCTAAAACGAATACACGTGCACCGTATAATATTTGTTTTATCGCAGATGCTGAGTGCAGAGCCAATGGCCCAAAATGCAAATCAGCCAATGACTGAGAGCACCAATGCAAGTACAAACATGTCCCTTGAATTCTGGAGTGTTATATGACCTTGAGTAAAAAGATGATGAAAAGGGAGTTGCAAAATCGAGCAGTGCGAGGAAAAAGAAGTGTTGTTGCACATTATAATGACGGCAGACCAGTGTGGAAGATTCCACTGACGCAGTTGAAGGTTCGGCGACACGCGTCTCGGTCGGCAGTTCTGGGCCAGTGGTGGAAATTCTACATTCATGTGGCGGGGAAACGGTGTTCTCCACAGGGAATCCACTGGTGGATTTTCATGAAGCCGAGGTCTCGTCAGGTGAGACTGCTTTTACTGACCTTGCTGGGATGGTGAGGAGTTGAACAACAATGTCAATGATGATGACGAGGACAATGATGACAGAAAAGAACGATGACGAGGCTGTGTCATCCCTGGCGGGGTTTTGATTGAACTCACCATCGCACAATATCGAGTCCTTCCCCCGAAGCCAGGGGTCAGCAACCTGCGGCTCCAGACGCGGCTCTTTATGGACCGCTCCGTGGCGTTATTCGCATGCATTGCGGCTCTTGATTTATTGAGGGTTTTTTTTACCGAATTCGAAAAAAATTACGTCTCTTCTTGTTTATTTTGGTTGCAGACCCCCTGGCCTAAGCGTATGAACTATGACCCAACCCGTGAAACGCAAGCACTGTATTGCGTGAAAAAAAATATCAGATTTACGCCGGACGGATATCTTGAACAGCCGCACGCTCGTAACAGCCTGCGTGTAAAATTGTCGCGAGAGGCGCTGGGAGGCGTTCTAATTGAGCAGCAAAAGCGACCGTTTGCCACGGTACTCGCAGCAGATGGCCATGCTTAGAAACACCTCATTTAACGCGGCATTACGACATCACCATTATCGGCAGCGTTCCTTTACGCAAATTCTATCTCTCTCGCGCTTAGCGTCGTGCGCACGAGCGGCATGTAATGGACCCGTCGATTAAAAATTATTCTCGTGCTCACCAAAACAATAATTTTTTTTCTGGGTACACAAGCATACCAATAATAATAATAATTATAAACTCACGTATCGAATACACATAGCTGAATAGTCAGTACAAACGAGACAGAACATATGAACCTCGAGACTCATGATACTCCAAATGAGAACAATTCATTGAATCGCCAAGAATTGCAGAGGGGGGTGAGAGGATTGAGGGGGGATAAATCTAGCATAAGAGTTATAGAGAGTGTTATTGAAAGTAGTTTGCCGCTCAAATGAGTATAGAACAGAGCTCATATCCTATTTAACAGCCCTGTGTCAGTGGCGGAGATGACACATTTCCCAAGGTGGGGAGAGAGTATCAATTGGACACTTCCCGCCAAACTTTAAATTCACAACTTTCCGATCACGAGCCGGGGGAGGGCTCTAACCACCACGCCACCTCGCTGGACAATTCTAAAGACAGTGGTAGTCCTAAATTAATGTAACAGCCCCCACCCACCCCAGCATATGTGATTACACGAAATAGCTGCACCATACTGTGAACGTAAACCGAACACCAGAACAAAACTAGATTTTCATTCATAGAGAAAACATCACAAGTAAAATAAAAAAAACACATCACAAGCACCGACATGACGCTAATGCATTTCGTTAGCTCTGTTACAATGCGGTCAAGATGCGGCATCCTTTCCCCTGCATCTCTCTCTCTCTCCCCCTCATCCCTTGCCCTTAACACCTCCACAGACGTGCCCTTTCTTGCAAGGTGCAGCTGCACTGCTCGGTGACCTCACACTCTGAACGTGACCCAGGATAAAAGCTCGCAACTCAAGGCTGCCTCCATCACGTCACCTCCAATGACCCCACTTGGTTTTTCTTATATTCCGTCGAGTGTCATTTTCTTTTTAAAGTGCACGCTTGCTCTGAGCAAGCAACACCAACACCGACACATAACAAGTAAACCCGTAAAAACAAAGTTTTTCACTATAAATCCTTTATATGCGTGGCGGCTAGAGTCTTCTCGTCCTCTGGCTTGAGATGGCTGCCACCTATGGGTCAGATGATTGTCTGCCAGTATTAAGCAATTGGTAATTAAATATTTAATTTGTTTTCCCTAAACAGTGTAAAATTTTGGGAATTTTTTTCACCAACATTAATTGTCTCGCACAACGATTCTGTGTGGAAAATGTCAGCTCGATTGGATCACGGGAAGTGGGTTAAAAAACGACCGAAAGATTTGCACGGTCGTAAGCAAGCACGCAAGCAAGCACGCAAGCAAGCAAGCGAACTTAATATAAAGGATTTTAAAAAGACAAATATCCCACGTGTAGGTGCTAAGCCTGTTGGGGCGAGTGCTGTTTGCGCGGACCTATTGAGGCAGGCACGGCGCACGTGTGTGCAGCACCATACCCTGTGTTGATGTTTACACTCACCACTATGAATAAAACTAAGAAAGGAGCAGGCACCGATTGAGATACCACTCGCCAATGGCCAATGATGTTAGCCATGACTGGGAAGCGAGCTCAGCTCACCTTGGTCAACTAGCAGTAGTACCCGGCGTTGCCCGGGTGAAAAATATATTTCTTAATAACCTTACATATATACACACCCTCAGCACTCACCGTCACCATTCACCCTCACCACTCTCCCTCACCACTCTCCCTCACCACTCTCCCTCACCACTCTCCCTCACCACTCATCCTCACCACTCATCCTCACCAATGACACGCTCACCAATCACCACTCACCCTCAACACTCACCCTCACCACTCACCACTCTCCCTCACCAATCACATCCTCACCAATCACACCCTCACCAATCAGCACTCACCACTCACCCTCAACACTCACCCTCACCACTCACCACTCTCCCTCACCAATCACATCCTCACCAATCACACCCTCACCAATCAGCACTCACCACTCACCCTCAACACTCACCCTCACCACTCGCCCTCACCACTCAACCTCCCCTCACCACTCACTAATCACCACTCACAATCGCCACTCACAACCGCCCTCACCATTATATTTTTGCCCCAGTCAACGCTGGATATTTCCCATTCGTAGCAGTTTATATCGACTTTAAGCAACTTATAGTAAACGGGAATCGTCCGAATCTAAAGGAATCTACAACCTTCGATTCCTTTGCGCGATTAAATTACATCTTAAATTTGCGTTAATGGAGTGAACAAAATTGTACAAATAAGGTTACATAAATGACAAACAATACAAACAAGCTGGAGCCAACAAAACAATCCATAAAAAAAGTAATTATTACATCTTGACAATTCATAGAATTTTAGACTTTGTACAAAACACGCATACATGAACGCATTTGTAAACACATACACACAAAAGCCTACGCATACACCACCACAAAGATGGAGCGATGAAATCGGCTCATGCAACCAACTTGGCGAGCCATTCATCCAGCAGTGGATTGATCATGGCTGGCGATGATGCTGCGCCTCTCAGCTGTGCACGCGCGCATCTCAGGGGTGTGGGTGGCTAATAATCCCGCCCGTCTGGAATGCACGCACCCAACACACCTTCCTGCAGGGCGGGGAGGCCCTATGTCTCTAGCACAGGTGCGGCTGGTCAGGCTGGCTGGGCTGGCCAGGCTGCTTCTTACACGGTGACACATCGCGCCCCGCGGCAACAGCACCTTTGCGAGGCCTGCCGCTCCCGAATGCCAAAACAGCACCACACCCCACTAACCAGTAACCTTAGCCACATTCACCCACCGTCTGCCGCCTTTACCCACCTTCACCCGCTGCGTGCCACCTTCATCTCACGTTTCCCCCAACCCTAGCAGCTACTTTCCTCGAGGAGCAGAATTTGCGGCAAACGAGTTCATCAAATTGTTGCAGCAAACACACCACCCATGCTGTCATATTTACGTATACAGTTGTATGTATAAACAGTTGTGCATGTGTGTATACACGCAAGCATTTATACACATATATGCAAACGTATATGCATATACATCATACTGCTCCCTACAAACATACAAACACACACTTGTAAACAAATATTCCCCGTTCAGCCGTTCACAGACTGTTGAGATACATATTAATCGTAAGCACCGATTTTGGTTGGAGTGGCACAAGGTGGACCTTGTAGCAGGCATCACCTCTGGCAGCCTTTGTCTCCCCATTGCTGATTTTACAGACTGCAGCAGGTAACCCAATGAAGCCGAGTCGATCCAGCGGAGGCCCACGAAAGGTTCTGATATCAACTCAGCACTGATATTAGCCATGGCAGGGAATTCAACTCGGGTCACCGGGTTCGTGGTGCAGCGCGCTTACCACTGTGGCACCATACACCTATGATTAGCACGGTTGGCTACGTACGGTGCGAAAGAAGTTCGAGATACATACGTACACAGCAGCATATGCAGATACACACTGCAGCAGGAACACAGTCGATACACACGGCAGCTACACACAAAACGGGTACACAAAGCAGCGTATGCACACCCACACAACAGTGGTCCTTCAAATAACACAAGATAAGCAACGCTTGCCTTCACAGGCGAGCAATGCGGTTCGTCCTCTGAGCTTCGTAAAGAATATAATGACAGCTGCTGCTGATGCAAGGGCCCTGTGCAGAGGACGGTGGCTCTGTGGGTGTTTCCTTGACGGATCCTGCGGGCGCCTGCTGAGGAGCATTTGCGTCTCTCGCACAAAAATGTCGTGGTCACACGGGCGCAAATTGGTCCATCAACATTCATGACGTAGCGTGCACACAGGCGCAGAAACAGCCGCGAATGGAACACCGACTTACCAAACATAGACGCACATAATCGTGTACAGTATAACAAGACACATGCGAGTGACCGCGACGGCATGCAAACAGATGGGAACACAGACAATGATATCCGCATATTCAAGGTTTAACTATATTATCGATGAATGTTTACTTCACAGGCCTGGGCAATGCACCCAAATACAGCGCTGAATTACATCATTGGAAAGTGACATGACAATAAAGCGTTAGAGAAAAGCCAATAAATATGATGTTCTCCCAGCACACACAAACACACACGTGATGGGATCAAAAGACACCGGCATACTTACATACCGACATATAAATATAAAAGCCTTAGCGTAGACATGTGCAGCCATTATCAATTCACTGCTGGATGAGGGCTTCCCTACACCGTGCTGGTTGGTGAAGGTGGGGAGCATAGAAGTACAGCACAACAATGTATTTATCTGCACTGCCCTCTATTTACCCACCATTTAGCCCCTCAGAACAGTAACTAAACTATTTTAATTTACCAGGAAAAGCCCACTGAGCTCTTAGCAATTTTTCAGGTGACACTGGGCATACATGATAGCTCAGCAAAGTGGCTTACACCATCATACGTAGGAATTTATAGTCGCCAAATAATCAAATCGCATTTTTCTGAATATGGAGGTCAAAAGCGGAGTACCCAGAGAAAAATCCATGCAACCACGTGGAGGTCATTTAAACTCCATACATGTAGAGGTGTCGTTTGGGATGGAACCCACGACCTCCCGCGCACCAGGCGAGGTAGAAAGTCTTGACACCGCAGCACCCTTAACAACCTGTTATGTATTGTGATCACCCATCCAAGGATTATCCAGGCTCAACTCTGCCTAACTTCAGAATTCTGTCAAGATCATACGCATTCTGGGGCTTAATTTGGTCAAAGACAACATTAACATACAAAACTGAAAAAAAACGCAAACACACCAGACAAAAATCCTCCATATAGCCGGCACGTCACACAATGGGGTGGGTGGCCAACACCACGCCCGGTCGCCTTTGTCTCCCTAGTGGCGATGTTTACACACCACACCAGGTACTCACTTGAGGCTGAGTCGATCTAGGAGAGGCCCAGTTCAAATAATCGTCACTGTTGTTGGCCGTGAGAGGGAATCGACCTCGGGACACCGGGTTCATAGCGCAGCGTAGCACTAACCCCTACACTACCGGCTCCCCACTCATATACACAAACACACGCATACCAAAACTGAAGCAGCAATTTGGATGCGTATATATACATACACACGTATGTGCAGTCACTTGCATGCACAGAGATAAACACAGGCATTCATATACACATACGTACATACCAACATACTGTTGTGACCACGCTGATAAATGGAAACAGCTGTTAACACAGAAGCTGGCATACACAGACACTGTACAAGTGTAATCATGAATCTTGATTTATCCACAGCTGGATGAAAGCCTTACCAAGCTGTCGCTATCTCTCTCACAGTCATTGACAATGCAACAATTAATCTCGCTCTACGCATACGCCGATCCTCATCGCTCATCCTCGCGGTGCATGCTTCAGCAAAATTCCTTCCTTCGGCTGCTCCTGTTGCTAGTGTCGACCACTAGCCATCAACCGTTCTAACCACGTGTCCGACCCAAGCACATTTGCTTTTCTCACAGCAAAATTCTATGACTGTGACTTGCGTTTGCTCTCGAATCCATGTGTTCCTATTCACGTCTCTCGCCGTACAAAACATCCATAGCAATGGACACATATAGAGACAAACACAATGACAAATACATACACACATATACGTGGAAATCAATACGAACATTGGTACGTACAGATATAAATACACTGACAAAGCAACAAAAGTAACCCCAGCCACCATTCGTCACAAAGTAACGGTGATGTCACCGCGGTGATCGTGTCAACACCGAGGTGGAGGCACTCTGAGGCCACGTGAAGTTGTGGAAGGCTGTCAGAGGGTTAACGGGCAGACCCCAGGTGTTACGGCTTAACTGAGATGATGGACAGATGCGTCACCTGTGCTCCCTACTGTGCCAAGTGACATATGCTACACAGACACACACCTACAAACCAACACAAAGACAAAGATCCCCCGTATAACCTGAGCAGACTATAAGGGCAAATGCTGTAGGCGAGCACATTTGAAGGCCGGCACGTCACACGAGGGGGTGGGTGGCCAGCACCATGCCCGGCCGCCTTTGTCTCCCCAGTGGCAACTCGTTCACATACGTGGTGCATACACGCAACAGCTCATGCCACGGATCTCATCCCTCACCTCTGGGATGAGCTGTAACGCCACAGATTTTTGGGTATGGACCCTGTACACACACACCACACGGGCACTGCCATACACACAGACACACATACCACCGGGCACACATAACATGTGCAAGTAACGCAATCACACACAGATGTGAACAATGATGACGAAGTCAAAGATCCCCCGTATAGCCTATACCCACAGGCCGTGGGGACAAGTGGTGTTAGCGATCACTCGTGAAGGCCGGTTGAGCACACCTGGGGTTTTCTGGCCAGAACCACGCACGGTCGTCTTCTATCTCCCTCGTGGCGATGTTTAACAACGAACGCACCAGGTACTAATTCGAGGCCAAGTCGACCTAAGGGAGGCCCAGGACTAGTTTAGATAATCGTCACGGGTGCCAGCGACTACACGACCGCTCCCCCTTACAATGACACACAAAGTGACAAGCACCAAAGTGAATACACCCCACGCACAATGTAATTTAAACACCCACAGATAAACAAACAGTACACAATCAAGCCAACACAAACAACTCACAGTAACACCTACAGATACGGACAAAGGTCTCCCCCCCCCGTGTATCCTTTAACAGACTGCTGGGGCAAATTCAAGAACCTTTAAAGGAATAACCTTTTAAATGACGGTACAGTGCACCAATAGGTCAGCACCACCCCTGGCCGCCTTTGTCTCCCCAGTGCTGCTGTCCAGCCACGGGGCCAGGTAATAATTTCCAGTGCAACCACAGCGCTTGTGCCAGGCTAGGTGCACTTTGAGACCATGTGCCAGTGTCAACAGATCGCCGGCAGACGGGGGGGGGGGTCAGTCATAGTGCACACACGCCAGTACAGTGACATGCGTAAATATAACCACGTACAAATACAGAGACACATGAGTTACTTCAAAGGATGAAAATCCAACATCTAGACAATCTAGAGACACGCCGTGCCCCCATTAAATCAGAAGCGACGCATGTCCACTGACATCCGGAGCTTGCTGTAATTGCACTTTAAAATTACTAACGCGGTCCCGGGAGATCTTGCAGTGGACTACCGAGGATGAGGGAGGAGGATGAGGATCCTCCCCAGCACATGGGGCCCTCTTTCTCCGCCCCAGCGGACGTCAAGTCACGATCCTTAATTGCCCTGATTAATCGTCACATCATTAACTAAGACGGCGGTCCCCTTTGCCGGAGGCGGTAGCGTTGAGTTGTAATGGCAGGGTGGTGGCGTAGAGGGAGAGAGATCACAGAAGCTAACAACATCGATCCATTGCCAAGAACCATGGACACGACCATCGCAGCCACAATGTACCGCCGTGATTCATGCTGTGGGAGGGATGCTGAGATTTGCGGTGAATTCGAGATGTGTATGATGAAAAATAGGTTATTTTCCATGTTTTTTTATCATCACGATCGACAATATTTTGTTTTTTACCAGATCTTAACCATTTGCAACACCGTGATCATCAACATCAACATCGGCCACAAGCTGCCTGCTAGTAAATCAGTCCGCGAACCTCACCTCTCGCTCCAGGTAATCCTGACGACTCCCCCCAACCCCATCAACCTCCACCATCTCCATGTGCCTCAATCGTCTCCAAACTCCACCGTATCCCTATCTCACCTCTTCTTCCATCGTCGCATCCTCCTACAACGCCACCTCCTCTATTACCCCCCACCCTCCAACCATCTGCATCTACCGCAAGAGCTACTCCCACCACCCCCCTCTCCCACCTCGTCTTTCTCCAAGTTGTTCTGCCACTTCCACCACCTCCTCCAACATCCTTCCAACAACTCCACCCTCTTCCCCAAACCCCCCTCCACCACCACCTCCTCCTCACGCTTCCCTCATTTCTCAGCTTCTGCCGTCACTTTGACTCCTCTGCCTCCAACCACCACCACCACCACCACCTCCTGCCTCCATCACCACATGCAACATCCACCTCCTCCGTCACCCCTCTCCATGCCCCCCTCCCGTCACCTCGTCAGGTCGTCTCGAACCCCGCGGCGCCCTCCACCGTCGCTCCCTCTCCAAACGCCGCGGGGCGAACGCTGCCGCCGGGGTTTTGTCGCTCCGCGTCTCCTCTCCCTCGCCGCCGCCTTCGCCTCGTCCTCCTGCTCGTCGTCCTCCTCCTCACGTCACCTCGTCGTCGCACAGGCAGCGAGGGCGGCTTCAATCGCTCGCGAGAGTCGCACCGCGGCTCATGTCACGACCACCAGCACCAGCACCGCCGCCAAACACCACCACCTCCTACTCGTTCCACGCCCTCCGCCCGGCGTCGTGACGTCATCGCGTCGGTCAGGCGCGTCGCGAAAGTGACGTCACCACGCACGGTAGAAGAGAGCGGGGCGGGGGCGGGGCTATCGATGTTGACGTCATCGCGTCAGAGTGGCGGCGGGTTTCGATTCTCCAATCGACGGCGTCGATTTTTTAAAGCTTTAGACGCGGACGCGTAGAATCGCGCACGTTATAATCGATTAGCTGTATCGTGGACGATTCTTATACGGTTCGAATCACAACACAGCGTCGGGTTTACCCCTGCAGCTGTTCGCATCGGCGCAACGACAGCAAAATCAATAATCGATTTCTCACCGAAATCCACGGATCACGAATCGATATTTTCTTCGGCACTTGGGAAGCAGTTACGATCGCTCGTTGCTGCAGGCTTTTCAATGAACCCGTCCACACGCGAGGCGATGCGCATCGTTAAGTAATCGATTACTTGGCCACCGCACACTCCCACGGGCTTTTGCTCGGTTACCCGAAGGAGATTTTCAAAATTTGGAGAAAATCGATCCTGGAGGCTGCCGTGACGTCCTCGCGCACCGATCGAGCGCATTACATCATCCGCTAAAGCGCAGCCGCCGCGTGTGACGTCATCGCGTTTTTACGCACTGCGGATGACGACATCACGCCGACGCGGCTCCGACATTACGTCATGTCTATTTATAGAACACAGCGAGGCGTGGGTCGCTTGGAGCAGCCGCGGTGTGGTGCAGCGTTGTTGTCGGCTTGGAGAAAAGTTAATGACGGAGAGAAAATTAACAATTACGTTTAAACTAAATTGTGTTTTTGTTGTTCTTGGTTCTTTCGGTAAAGTCACGTAGAAGGGAAATACAAAAATAATAAAAATATAGAACAATAAAAATTATCACGACGTTTCGACTGCAACACAATCATCATCAGGTGTGAAATCCACAGCAATAAAATGTAAAAAACCGCCACTTTTTTCTAATTTTCTTGCTGTGGATTTCACACCTGATGATGATTGCTTGTGTTGTGCAGTCGAAACGTCGTGACAATTGTTATTGTTTTATATTTGTATTATGTTATTATTTCCCTTCTACGTGACTTTACCGAAAGAACCAAGAATATGAATCCCTGCAGTCACGAAAGCTTTGAATCAAAATTGTGTTTTTGTTGTATTTTACCACGTGAGGCCCACGTAGCTATAATGCAAATGACAGCTCAGCGAAGTGGTTCATCATCGTGTGGACATTTAGAGCAAGACAAAATGCTCTCGCTAATGCGAGATGTTCATTCTAAATGTGGAGGGGGGGTAAAAAAAACCAGAGGACCCCGATAAAAATCCACGCGACCAAGGGGAGAGATCGTGACAACATGCAGACTCCCAAGCACACAACAGGGGGGGGGGGGGTCAAGGTCAGGGTCGAACCCACGACCTCCTTGCATACCTGGCAATGGAGTTAACATTCGTCACCGCGGCGCTCAGGGCGACAGAGAACACGAGGCGGAGCTCGCCGATACATCCACACGACTGATCAATGCCACCACGAGATGCGGTGGCATCGGTGCAGACAAATCTATCGCTGTGCTGCAGTTTTTATGCAACCCACAAGCGGCAAATTCACCAATCCCGACATGACCGGCGTGGTGAAGTATGTTGAAATACCCCCCCCCCCCCCACGATTCCGCATGGTGTATGGAAGTCCTCATCTAGCAGTGGAGTGACTAAATGGCCTATAAACGAACAGACGTTTACCCACACTTTACCCCACCAGTCACACCGCTTACACTGTGACCCCCCCCCCCCAAAGACAAAGATCCCCCGTATAGCCTTAGCAGACTGTCGGGGCAAGTGCTGTTAGCGAGCACCTATGAAGGCCGGCACGGCGCACGAGGGGGTGGGTGACCAGCACCACGCCCGGCCGCCTTTGTCTCCCCAGTGGCGATGTTTACACGCCGCACCAGGTACTCATTTGAGGCTGAGTCGACCTAGGGGAGGCCCAGGACCGGTTCAGACAATCGTCACTGGTGTTGGTGGCCGTGAGCGGGAATCGAACCCGGATAGCCGGGTTCGTAGCGCAGCGCAGCGCTAACCACTACACCCACCGCTCCCCACCACTGTGACCCCCCCACCCCCACCACCACCAAACCACGTGGCGCGAATCCTTCCGGGTCGTCATGGCCGCCCCCTGCTAATGCGCACGCGTTGTTCGATGCGCCGGCTCTGACCTTCGCTTTTAAACCAAAAAACATTTCCCCTTAAAGTTTTAACATTTTATTGAGTTATTTTTTTGTCACAACGCGATCCTGTTTTGTTCACGCGCCATATCGCGGTTCTTGCACCCGAGGCTCCGGGGTGTTGGCGAGCGCCGCTGAAGGTGAAGTTGTTGATGTTTGTAATTAACATCGAATACAATATCCGATGCTGTCACCGAGGCCTCGTTTGTTTACGGGTTAAGCGCTGCTTGTTGCTGTGCGCCTACTGAATCACGAATGCCGTCTCGGCACTAAGTTAACGTAGCCCCAAGCCCGTCTGTGCAAACGGCGCGAGAGTTTTCTACAGAGATAGAGGTACTTGCATCGACGTTAAGACCTATCTAGCGACGTTAAGATAGGTTACACGAGATATGCAAAGACACGGAGAGACGTGGGCAGAGGTACACGAGGGGACGCGGAGACGACAAACAAAGAGGCGGGTTCATGGGTGAGGTGGTGGTAACGTGCTCGTGAGATGAGACGCGGGCAGAGACAGAGAGACACACACAAGGACAGAGACACACGGAGAGAGACAGGGGAGAGGGAGACGGAGACGAAGTGAGGAGGGGAAACAAGAGACGAGAGGGACAGGCAGAGAGACGGACAGAACGAGAGCTGTAGAGAGACGGAGGGTTGTCACGTAAACAGAACGTGGCCAATTCGTCACTCGTACAGCACCACCGGTGTGTTGGAGAGCCAAGCCACAACATTTACAATCCGAGTACGACGTTTCGCCAGTAATTACAACTAGCTTCATCAGGCGACCGCCAGATTTGTTTAGGGTGGTGGCGGGTTTAACGACACATTTACGCGCTTTAACCCAAAACAACCTCTTTTTATGGATGATATTGGTCGCGAAAGCCTTCGTGTTAAACAGAGAGACGGAGCTTTGTGTATGTTGAGACTGTCCGTCCCAATGGGGATTTGTAATTTCCGTCCCACTGCCTTAGAGTGTCTCGGCACGGGAAGCATACTTATGGGGGCGGTATAATGATATTTAATTGCAGTCTTTTAAGTTTGTTTGCTCTATGCGACAGCTATCAAATTGAAGGTTGTTCATGAAACTGCTGTCTCCTAGGCTCCGAGTGATTTCCATGCACCGTTGTCATTTGCCGTGTCCCAAATATGAGGCTCAATAGGTCTGTTTTGTTTGTGTTCCAAGGACTGGTGATTGTTCAGCTCAATATTCCTTATACATATACCAATTATAAGACTGTTTATGACAACAGCGGTCGCAAGGCATATTCAAGCAATGCCAACATTGCACCTGGGTGAAATATAACAAAAACCTCTTCGCTCGATTTCATCCACTGACGGAGTCCGGCAGCCCCCCCCCAAGTCATCTGTGCTGTCAATTCCCCACTCCTATTCAAGTGCAGGATCATGACCTTCTTGCCTTTTTGTTTCTCTGCATATGAATGACTGCCTCTTTCTACATAATCAGAATCCAGAATCTTTATACTGGGGGAATCCGATGAGCTATAAAGCTCTTTTTCACAGATGTCTAGTAGAGGCAGGTCAGAAAAAATACTATTAATATGCATGCATACTCTCTACAACGTCTTAAAATGCGGTCCCATTTAGAGACGCCATCTATAAATCCATATTGTGTGTTTCGCATCGAGTACGTCGTTTTTTAAATTAACCGCCCCTCCGTTCTAACACAGCACAGAGCAAGACCGCGATAACCGACGACATCGCTCAATGCCATCCCCACACTGACAGTTCCTCGTGTCTCATTCAACAGCAGCAACCGCTGAGAGGGAGTCGCCTGCAGCCCCAGCCATGTCGCTGTATGCCCTCGCTTCGCGGGGCCTGCGGGCGATCACCCTGGCTCTCCCAACCACCACAGCACGTGCGGGCACCCAGGGCCCGCGACTCCTCGCTCACCACCGCTCCATCACCTCCTCTATAGTCGTGAGTAGCAGCTACAGCAGCAGCAGCAGTAGCAGCGCCGCCGCCGCGTGGTGTCGGAGTCTGGCCGCGCGGATTACGGCGAGGCGAGGGATCCTAGAGAGCGGCCTCGCTGCGAGGGGCGTCGAGGCCATGGCGCTGGGTCCTGCCCAGGGCTTCCACACGACCACGGAGCTCCACGTGTACAAGGCCATCTGGAAGAAGAATAAAACGTACACCATCCGGCCCATCGGCAGGAAGAAGACGGGCGGGAGGGACCACACAGGTGACGTACTACGTGATGGTCTTGTCGTCCAAGGTGGTGGGATGGGGGTCCTTCCAGATTATGGACGATTTCAGTCTATAGCTTCTCTCCGCAACTGTGTTTCTGCCTTTGCCACCAAACTGACTTGGATGCAGCCCAAGTGTCATCAATTGCAGGATGCATTCGTGTATTCACGTTTGTTTATTTGTTGCGTTTGCATTGGCATTGGGATAAATTCTCAATGTGAATAATTTATTCCTGTATTTTTCAAAATACATAAAAATTAAGCCAACAGACTTAAAAATACGAGCTTGAGGGATTAATTTATTGTGTTGTTTTAGTAAATGAATGGATATTACATGGCTCGTGTCTGTCTTGTCAAAGACAAACAGTGAACGAACAATAGCATTATTTATCCAGGAATGCCTCGCCGAGTCGAAAGTCTTTAAAAGGGGGGCTCCTGCATATCGATGTTTGCCTAATTCCATGTGGAAAAAAACTAGAATTCACAGATAAAACCCACCATGCAGACTAAAGAGTGACCTGCTTTACATCTGTAAACTTCTCCCACCCTTCTCGACAACACTGCCCACCCGGTAGGCCGGATCCGAACGCACGGCATCGGTGGCGGTCACCGGCAATGCTACCGCATGATCGACTTCAAGCGGCTGCCGGTGGGATTGCTGGCCGGTCGCCTGGATGAGAACAAGACGGTGATGGAGGAGAAGGTGATGGAGGTGCGCTACGACCCGCTAAGGTGAGTTGGCTCACCTACATCGCACCTCCCATTTGCACGGTTGGCTACGTATGGTGGGAAAGAAGTTAAACATAAATACGTACGATGCAGCATCTGGGACATTTAATGTATTTTAGTTGAAAGTGTTATCCTGAAGAGAGGGCCCATTCGCATAAGGATACGGGTAACAGAGCCAGCACAGCTGAGAACCTGGTTTCGAAGCCATTGTGCACACACACCTTAGATTACACCCGGTTTATGTGCAAATAATTTAGGTTTGGGTGAGCACTGAATTTTTTTTATCCCATCCCACTGAAAAAGCTGGGTGTTTGTCATGGTGAATATTTTTGTCGTGTTGATGAGAGGTCCTCGGAATATTTCATGTCATCTTCGAGAGCAGTTCTTCAACACAATCTGATGATTGTAAGAAGCATGTCGCTTGCATAACATATCCGAGGAGCTTGGCACACAAGACTCGGGTCAGTGTTAGACAGCCACGGTGAGATCCCACATGTCCTATGTCGTTTCAGGTCTGCAGACATTGCACTCGTGGCGGGCGGAACGCACAAGCGCTGGATCATTGCCACCCAAAGCATGCAGCCCGGTGACGTCATCAAGACGTCAGGCTTCATAGGGCGGATGGCAGGTGATGTGCAGTGTTAATTTCACGAACAAAGTTGGTGACGGAGATATTCTGTAATGAAGTGCATTTTCTTTCAGTCAATGATGACAATCCACAAATCGAGGTTCGACTGCAAGTTTCCGGGTTGTCGTCTACTCATCTAAGGCTGTCTAAAATAATTAATCAATGCTGTCTAAATGCCAGCCTGAGACACCAAGTCGCAATGATACGGAGCTGTTGTGCACCCATGTGCATTACAGATGTTCATGGGAGACTTGTACTTGCCTGCATTCATGGCTAATGACATTTAAAGGACCACGCAGCACAGTAACAAATAGCTGTCTTAGATGGGTTGTGTGTGCCTTGGCCCTCCGACACGAGATCGAAACATCGTTAATTAGAAGGAAAAAAAATCCTTTAAAGTGCTCTAGTGACATCACATCGGTGTGATTTGTCAAAATTTTAATGTGTCAATGCAGTGGAATCACGAAAACGCTTGTTAAATGCATTTTAAACTCTTCATTAATGGCGGTTAAATCTCGCGTCAGCTCAGGTTTGTATCTGGAAAATTAAAGCTATCTTGTTGTGTTGCATCTCCCTTTAACATCAACCGAGGAGCCTAGAACATTCTCATCTGCGGCTTATAATGAGCTCATTAGCATAACTCCCGGGTTTTAATGAGCCCACCTCGCCGTCTGCTTTGGCATCCCTTTAAATTGGCCCTTACTCATTCCTTACATCTCACTCCCCTTGCCTGCTCGCTTTCCAATCCGTCAGTTCCACCGCCCCCACCAACTCCCATCTTGCTCCCGCTCGCTCACACCGCCGCTCTCCGTTTGCCACCCCACCCCTGCTCGTCCCCTCTCTCCGTGCGCAGTGCTGGCGCACGAGGGGGACGCTTACCCCGTGGGGGCGCTCCCGGTGGGGACCCTCATCAACAACCTGGAGGTGAAGCCCGGCGCCGGCGCCCAGCTCATCCGTGCGGCCGGTAAGGGCGCAGAATTGTGGGCCATGCCACGGAATCGCATACACCGTCCCAGCCACCCAACCCGATCCCGGCGATTCGGTTATTCGTCGGCAAGTGACGAGTAGCTCCCTCCTACCCCCCAGGCGAAGTAAGACTGTCGTGCGTCTGTGTTGCAGGGACGTGCGGGTTGCTCATCAGGAAAGTGGAAGGAACTGCCATCATCCAGCTGCCATCCAAGCATCAGATTCAGGCAAGAACAGATGTTCAAGAAGACATTTCGGTATCCGCAATAGAGCATACTTAAACGTAATTTTGATTTAAGTTTCTTGTTGGAGAGCCACATTGCTACAGACATGTGGATCAGAAGTATGGAAATGTATGAAGAACTTTGATGGATTGGGGGAAGGCCTTAATCCAGCAGTGGATAGATTCTGGCTGAGGATGATCAAATGGGACGGACCAAATGAAGGTTGTTCATAAACCAGTTTTGTTGGTTTCCGGCACTTTCTGTGCACCACCTTTGTAAATGTGTCTTATTCTAAGGGCCAAAGTTCAATAAAACATTACGTTTTACATATATACCAGTCGAAAGACAGTATTCATGACAATGGTGTTGCAGTATTTTCAGGCAGCGTTAACGACATTTTTCACAAGTGTCTTTTCATTTTAATTACCCACGGCTCTTCGCAATATTATTGCAGGCAAAATATACCACTTTGCTTCGGTTGTTAGACCCCAGCATCTGCACAAGGCGGCAGGCACCAGGCGCGCAGGACGTGCGCTAACCTCCTCTGCCCATCGCGCACCCCTGTAGGTGGCGGAGACATGCATGGCGACGGTGGGCCGTGTGTCGCGCGTCGACCACAACAAGGAGCCCATCGGCAAGGCCGGGCGCAACCGGCGCTTTGGCCGACGGCCGCAGAGCGGCCTGTGGCAGCGCAAGGGCGGCTGGGCCGGTCGCAAGATCCGGCCGCTGCCCCCGATCAAGAACTACGCCGCCAAGGGATCGCTCATCAAGCCCGCCACGCCCGTTTAGCGTGGGACACGGAGGAGTACCAGGGTCTCCGCCTGTCCTGGTTTTCCCAGGATTGCTCTGTGTTGAAGCAGCTGTCCCGGGAAATCTGTAAGTCTTTAATTGGGACATTCAAGACTGCATTTCCGTGCAAGGTCTCTGTCGGTATTGTGAAATATTCTGCTTCCCATTGGTTTTTTTGGTACCTCAGGAGGTGGCAACCCTAGCCACGTGCATATGTACACCAACGCTCGCTCATGCGCGTATCTTGCGAGGCTGAGCCTGTATAATAAACACAAATACGTGACTGATGGTGCAGGCACTCGCGCGCACACACAGTCACACTTGATTCAAGCGTCCGTGTTCGTTGTCCCATGAACGGCAATGGGTCAAATCGCCAATGTGATGCGCTTCATCTGTGTGCACACACTCTAAGGGTAATGTACCTTCGCCACGCTGTCTTGTCATGATATACCGTGCGCCTTTGTGTAGATATCGTTCGGGACTGCAAACACCAAAGGTGAAAATCGAACAAAAAGTTATAAAGGGGGCCAGGCAGCGTGCCAGATGTGGGGCTCGGGTTGTCGGGGGTCAGGGCTATGGCTCGGGTTCGGATGGCTCGTGTCCTCCCAACAATTGGCAGGTTTGCACCACCCTCCGCAAAGAAAAAACAGAACCACTTTTACCCTTCTATCTGGCAACAAAACTGACACCTTTTTTACAAGGAGTCATGTTTACATAGACCACAATACCTGCAGTCATATTGGTATTGTGGTCTATGTAAACATGACTCCTTGTAAAAAAGGTGTCAATTTTGTTGCCAGATAGAATGGTAAAAAAACAGTTTGCATATTTTTACTGGCAAATGAGGTTCCAATGGTGAGAACCACTTTTGTTTATTGGCTTTTCACTGGTGTTTACAGTGCGCTCGCAGGGCATATATCTGTGTGTGTTACACAGCCATTCGTGTGCACGCAACATTTTTGAACACAGACTATTAAACGGACGTTTTATTTCAATGCTGTTGGCAGTTCTATCTTGCAGAGCCATGAGTAACTATGAATAAAACGGAAGCCTGTTTAACCTGCTGACGAATTCCAGGTTTATTCAACAGCGACTTGGATTCATTTGGCGGCGAGCAGCTCAACTCCAGTCCTCGACACCTCCAACGGCCCACTTTGTGATTACCAATATTTTATTGATAACCGAATTAAATCACTGCACACTGATTGCACCCGTTGGCTGCTGGGAATGAGAGCAGCAGTCAGTGTACAGGGGTGGGGTGGCTTCATGACATTGACCAATCCATATTAGGCCAGCGATATAATAGATTGCGGGCAAATGGTATCACCTCCAGTGGCTCCTGGGATTACGTGAACCCAATTGCAATACAGCATCTTTTCTGCGTTTAACAAGTTCCCCCAAGGGATTCAATTTGCACGATTCAGGGACGTGATTACACTCAAGAATCAAATATCTTTTGTAGAATTTTACCTTCTCATGTATCGTTTCTCACTCGGTCTCGATTGCAGCTGAGCTCGCTCCATCAGTCTTTAATGGTATAGAATTTGCATAACCCAAAAATAACGCATTCATAACTTGGTGACACAAGTCACTTGGAAATGAGAATACCCTGGGTCTCGTGAGGTCGGACCTTGTTGAACAGTTAAACTAAACCCATCTTATGCGGCACATATATCACGAACGTTGGGCAATATTAATCTGGGCGTCATTACACATGGAACACACGAATCCAAAACATCGATTCTCATGGGATTTGATTGATGTTCACGCATGTATCAGTATACACCTACATAAACACCACCAATGATGTTTCCTCCACTTGTATTGCTCCTAGTTAAATTGAGAAATGCACTCTTTGGCGTGTTTAACGCCACCAGCCACGGACACCCCAAGTGGAGAGCGTTGAGAATTTCACAGTCCCCATTCAAGTTTAGTTTTTCCCTTAAATCCAAATCGAGCACAATCTGGACTTGTAGAACGTACGTATGTTGAACTTCTTCCGCACCGTATGTAGCCAACCTTGGTAATCGGAGGTGCGGGAATGACTAAACACCTTCCTGTGGAGGGAGCTGGTAGGAACGTTGGGTTGCTCGGTCAATGGCCAGGGTCAACGGCGGCGTGGTGTATTCCGCAAATATGCCCGACTGTGAGGGCGGGCACAAGCCGGCATGAGTAGGTTAAACGTTGAGTTTTATAAGGGCACCACGAGGTGACCAGCCCCTCCCCACCCAGCCCCTCCCAGCCCCACCCCTCACCCAGCCCCTCCCTGCACGACAGACGGACACAATGATCCCCTGTGGGCTGGTGTAACCAGGAGGTTCCTACCAGTAATACTGTCCATAGATTAATGTGATGAATGATTGATATGCGGAAGAGCACTGCGCAATACTGCTACCGTGATTCCCTACTTATAATTGCTAACGATAATGGCATAGTACTTACATCACAAGCATTAGCCTCCTGCGGTAATAGACGACCCCCCCCCCCTCCCATGGACTCTTCTCTAGCCCAGTCGAGACTAATCGAGCTCAGCTTTTACTGCCATCTCTCGCCCGACTGGCATTATTAACTAGTCACCCAGGGCCTTTAATTATCCACGCATGCAAAATTATCCAGTGGGATCGACTCCCTTAATTATGGGTGGTGTGCGACTGCCTACCTCCCACGCCACAATTCTCCAGGTGGGTCAACAATACCCAGTCAGACCCCCACCCCAAAAGTCATTTGCCCCGACTAGGACATCCTTAAAATAACGGCATACACAAGTTAATTTGCGCTGCCGTGGATAAAAAAAAAGTGCATGTTGAACTTCTTTTGCGCCATACGTAGCTCAACCGTACTAATCGGAGGTACAGACTCGTCTGTGGAAAATATCCGCTTTCAATCCCTTCGAACAAATCATTCTCGCACCACAGATTAGCACGGCTGGCTACGTACGGTGCGAAAGAAGTTGAACATACATTCGAATTCCCTTTAATCATTCACTCACGGCCCGAGTCCACCACAGCCATCTCTGGATGTCAAGTCTCTGGATATTAAGTCTGGATGTCAAATGTCTGGATGCCAAGTGCTCTGGGTGAGTGGGTGTCAATTGTCTGGATGTCAAGTCTGGATATTAAGTCTCTGGATGCCAAGTGTCTGGATGCCAAGGCTCTGAATATGACGTCTCTGGATGTCGAGTTGAAGCAGCCGAAACATTTTGCTGCCCTCTCGTGGTTCCTTTCTGCAAATCTTCAATTCCAACGCAAAACCTTGAGCGTTGGATATGTTTAGAGCTGTAACGACTGGCAAACTAAGGCAACGAATCGACCAGCGTTTGTAACCGACTACTTTATTGTGATTTATAATGGCCTGGACCTCCTTTATGAAAAAAATGGCATCCACCACTGCATCGTGCCTTTCCTGATGGCGAGAAACTCCCTACAAGGCACTTCCAACATGACGCCGTTCATGCCGATGTTGTCAATCAGTCGATGATGTCACCAAGGCATCCCCATAACCTCCCGTCCAGCGGCACATGTGTGAACAGAGATGATACTTCCCCCCCACACCAACTATTTGTGTGTCATTCGATTAGTCGAGTAATTGAACCGATAATAATCGTTAAACTTAAACAATTGAATCTCCCAACTCTGAATACAACTAGCTTGTCTGCCCGTCCTCGGACGGAAGCTGCAATATTTACGAAAAAATTGAGCAGAGTATAATTGTATATTGTGTAAATTTAATGGCAGTGATTCTTGCACAAAACTACATCATAAAACACCTCACTTCATGTCACTGTAGCACTGTATATAACTGACCTTCAATTTGTTCAAAATCACTGCTCTCATTCTTTATTCTCTTCTGCTTTCGGTCGCTGGGGTTGAAATAAATTGGAAATCGATACAATATCTGGAAAATCACCGAGAAATGTCAATTTGACCATAATGTAGAAGCATACATTAGACTAACCTTTTGTCTCAAGTGCTGAAGAAATTTTGACTTGAAACTTTCGTGACTGCAGCAAATAATATTATTTGGTTCTTTCGGTAAAGTCACGTAGATAGACAAATAATAAAATATAAAGTGAAAAAGAAAAACGACAAAAAAAACACTAATTTACACTGTAGGCTGGTTTTTAATCGGAGTGAATGTACTGGCAGTCTATAATGTAGACTGTAGCAATGGTTATTAATCTGGGTGAGTGTACTGGCAGTCTAGAATGTAGACTGTAGCCTGGTTCTTAACCTCGGTGAGTGCCAGCACACTCACTCCGATTAAGAACCAGGCTGAGTCTACATTAGTGTTTTTTGTTTAATTTTTTTCTATCTACATGACTTTACCGAAAGAACCAAAGAATATGAATTCTTGCAGTCACAAAAGTTAAGTAAAATGTTTTTTAAATTTTAGTTACTTTATTTTTTATTATTATTATTTTTCTATCTACGTGACTTTACCGAAAGAACCAAAGAATATGCTGAAGAAATACATAGACACCAAATCCACTTTGGTGCTGCGTAGAATTATTTATTACATTCACTTTCAAAGAAGAAACGTCAAACTTAAAGCGAATTTGCGAAAATAAAAATGTCTTTCCGTTCGACCTTCTGCGCCAGTGTAAAAATCCACCCGCTCATGAATATTAATGACGGGGGGGTGGGGGGGGGGCATGTGGAGTGACGTCACGCGCGTTACACACAAACATTCTTGGCTCATTATAGTAGTAACACTACGTTCATTTTCACACAGCTGTATATATTATTGAGAAACGTGAATTTTTAGACCGTTGGAAGTAGCACCATTGCAGGGCCCGCGCAGGTGCTGCTACTTCGGCTCGGCTGCATTTTGCCTTTGCGATTTGTCAAGGTTCAGCCTTTCTGGTTATTTATTTAATCGACCGCCAGATGAAGAGCTCCCTCGTTGTGTGCGAGCGCTTAACCACGCTGGGCAGTGCAGCTTGGTGAAGGGTAAGGAGGGTGACGGGGCGATTGGTTCGGAAATCGCACGCCGTGGTTCCCCGGGGAAAGCGATCCGCGCCTCAACGCAGAGCAACGTGACCGATGAGCAATCACTTTTCGTATCGACCGGAGTGACCGGAGAAGGCCCCGCGTAAAACATAAAACACGACGGTCATAGCACGGGTGTAAAAATAATAAAAAGGAGCATCCGACAGTTTTGTCAGGCGCAGGCAGACTTGCTGCATGCAAGCAGGTCAAGATGTTGAAGAACTTAAAAAGCTTTCGTGACTGCAGGAATTCATATTCTTTGGGTCTTTCGGTAAAGTCACGTAGATAGGTTCAAAGAAAATAACAAAAAACCACGACGTTTCAATCGCAACGCTTGTGTTGCGATTGTTCTTTTCTTTGAACCTATCTACGCGACTCTACCGAAAGTCCCAAAGAATATGTTGAAGAACGACACCGGCGCGTTAAAGATCCAACAAGAAGACGGGTCGCAGCCCTGCAAACACCGCCCCACCAGCGAGCCTGCAAGCCAGGGCTCCCAGCACCGATGAGAGTGGCTGACTTCCTCCGCCGCCAGACATTAGAGGCGCACGCTGCGCTCCGTGTCTGTGGAGTGGTTCTCGTCCAAACGACGATGACGCCCAACATCTGCGCTTGCAGATGTTCCGTCCCAGTGGTCCTGCTGCCTTGGCTCGGTTGGGGTCAGGTCCTGCAAGCTGACCTGGTCCTCCTTAGGGGGCCCTGCCGGTCTGCATCAGGGGCAGGGAGGTAGAGGAGTGGGGGGCGGAGAAAGACGTCGGCCAGAGTCGACTCAGTGCACTATCATCATCATCAGCAGCAGCAGCAGCAGCATCGATATCATCATTATCAGTAGCGTCACCACCACCATCATCATCAACACTAACACTGACCAAGCCACCTTTCTTAACAGTCAAAGCGTCTCCAAATTGCATTTGTTTTCTGATCCGCGCATTCCTAATTGTGCGCACCTTTCAGTTTTGGTTCCGTTTCCTTTGCCAATGTCCACCTTTACAATCGGTGAGAGCGGTTAATATGCTGGCTACCACCCAGACAAGTCCGCTTGAGAATTCCACGGATGTGTGGGTGATCCACCAACCCTTTGCCTCCCAGAGTGCGACATCGCGGGTGCGCGTCGGTACTCCAGCCCCATGACGATGGCGATGAGGATGGCGACGATGGCGACGATGGACTGTGACAACGATAATGCCGGTGTTGGTGACGGCAATAGTGATGGCGATAATTGTCATCAACAACGACGACGTTGTTGATGACAATTACAACGACAGGCGTGATTCCAACAATGTCAATTATTGCAGCGATGATTATGACGACGTGACAATGATGTGACGATGACGTGCACAACAATGATGATTATGACGATGATGATGAACAACAATGATGATGATGACAATGATGACGATGATGAGGATAATGAGCGTGACAATGACGATGGCTGATGAAGATGACAATAACGATGATGACTGCGACACCAACAGACGATGACGATTACGACGAGGGCGACAACGAAGACAATGACGGCGATGTTGAAAAACACGGTGGTGCTGGTGGTGGTGATGACAATGGGAAAGTGATCTTTGGATGAAAACAAAAAGCCTGCCGCGCTGACCTTGCATCGCCCCCCAAGTCCATCCCGTCGCGTGCGCCGCCTCCCCCGTGACCCCCGTGACCCCCGCGGCCACGGAGGCCGTCCGTGCCACGGGGCCACCTCGCGTCGCTCTCCACGTCGCTCAGAGTCTCCGGGAGTTCCACGCCCCTCGTCTCGGGCAGCAGCAGAGACGTGAGGCCTCCGGCGAAGGCCACGGCGCCGTACAGGAGGCCCGGCAGCGAGGGCCACGCGTCGGCGAGGAGCGCCGCCAGGGGGGCCACGGTGCCGCCCAGGCGAGCCATGGTGCAGACGTAGCCCAGGCCGTTTTGTCTGTCGGTGGTGGGGCACGAGAGGGACAAGATACAGAGAATGAGGGTTGTCATGGTGGTGGTGGTTCTGATGATGGTGGTTGTGTTGTTGTGTCGTTGCTAGTGGTGGTTCTGATGATGGTGGTGATGTTGGTTGTGTTGTTGCTAGTGGTGGTTCTGATGATGGTGGTGATGTTGGTTGTGTCGTTGCTAGTGGTGGTTTTGATGATGGTGGTGGTGTTGGTTGTGTCGTTGCTAGTGGTGGTTTTGATGATGGTGGTGGTGTTGGTTGTGTCGTTGCTAGTGGTGGTTTTGATGATGGTGGTGGTGTTGGTTGTGTCGTTGCTAGTGGTTGTTTTGATGATGGTGGTGGTGTTGGTTGTGTTGTTGCTAGTGGTGGTTCTGATGATGGTGGTGGTGTTGGTTGTGTCGTTGCTAGTGGTTGTTTTGATGATGATGGTGGTGTTGGTTGTGTCGTTGCTAGTGGTGGTTTTGATGATGGTGGTGGTGTTGGTTGTGTCGTTGCTAGTGGTTATTTTGATGATGGTGGTGGTGTTGGTTGTGTTGTTGCTCGTGGTGGTTTGTGATGGTGTTGGTTGTTGTTAGAGGTTGCTGTGGTGGTTATGGTGGTTGTGGGAACCGGTAGTGTAGTGGTTTGCGCGCTGCGCTACGAACCCGGTGACTCGAGTTCGAATTCGGCTCACGGCCAACATCAGTAATGGTTATCTAAACCGGTCCTGGGCTTTCCCTAGGTCGATTCAGCCTCAAATGATTGCCTGGTGTGGTATCATCACCGCTACTGGGGAGACAAAGGCGGCCGGGCGTGGTGCTGGCCACCCATACTCTCGAGTGCCGTGCCGGCCTTCATAGGTGCTACTCGCTAACAGCACTTGCCCCAACAGTCTGTTAAGGCTACACGGGGGAATCTTTGTCTTTGTTTTTTCGGTGGTTGTGATGGCGTTGTTACTAGGTGGCCCAGTCGGGGGCACAGGTGGTGCATCGGCCAATCATCTCAGCAAGTCGACCCCATGGCACCTGCTGTGTCTGTCCCGTTATCCTCGTCCTGCCAGCGGGAGTTCGACACTTCACGTGGCCTAGCCTGGCACAAGCGCAGTGGGGACGTCACCGGCACTTAGTGGTGAATGGCACTTGTTGTTGGTGTTGCGTACCGTGTCAACCCATACGGTTTACCCCGTAGTCTGGTGCAGGGAAATTGAGTTTTTAGGTCCATACGGCGTACAGCCGTTGAAATGCGGGCAAAAATATTTCGCCTCTTTGTGTTTCTCCCTTGTGATGGGACTTTGTTGGATGACCTTTGACATCTATAAGGGGCACGGGGTGACCAATAAGGTCTGAATTGGTCTGTAATAAGGTAGGCACTGGTTAAGGGGGTTGACAGGTATGTCCTGGTTACGAGTGGTGGTCGGGATAGTGGTGGTGGTGGTGGTGTTGTTGTTTGCTCATGGCGTTTGTTCGTTTTGGTGGCATAGCACCGCAGGGAAGTGGGGAATATCTCCGCGGCGTGCAGATACGCCGTGGTGAAGGCCGCCTCCGCCGTGCCCTTCCCTGCGATGGCCGCTACGCTCTTCAGCAGTGACAGCTCTGGAGGACGCAAGGCCACACGTGGGGCCCACAGTCAACGTGCGACTTTGGGCCAACGTTGGATGATCAACGTTGGTCCAACGGCAACCAATAGTTGGTCAAGAATTGCATTGTTTACGATCATCAATCACCTGCAGCATTATAATCATCATCATCAGAAGCATCATTATCAGTTACAGCATCATTAGCAGCCAAAGCAGCAGCATTCCCATCAGACGTGTCAGCAGAAGCATAAGACGGAGCAGCATCATCAGCAGCAGCACTGGTCAAAGCAAGAAGCATCCTCATTCCCATCTGCAGTGACATCAGCAGCAACAGCAGCAGTACACTCATCACGATCAGCAGCATCATCACCGTCATTCTGGTTAGCAAGCAGCCTAGTCCACATGTTCATCCGCAGAATCAACAGCTTCCCCATCATAATCATCAGCAGCAGCAGCATCCGTATTTTAACTGCCACGTAAAACCTTACATTAGAAGAGCATCAGCCATACAGTGCTCGGACTTCTAGGGGGATAACGCAGTATGAGTCGCACGGAGAGACAGCCTGGCGCGCCAGGTGCAGGGATTGGATCAACAACTTGGTCTGGGGCTGGGAGGGACAAGAGACTTTGGATCAAGAACTTGGTCTGGGGCCAATTCGGCGTTGGATGAAAGGGCTGCACCAGTGGCTGGATCAGGGGCTGGATGATCCAGGGCTGATGTGGGGGCTGGACCAAGGGGCCTGGTCAGGAGCTCCAGTGTCTTCCTAATTCCTTATGATATTAGGAAGCCACTGGAGCTATGCACTTTTAAATTTAGATTAAAAACTAATTTCTTTATAACCGCTTTGCGTTTCGTTGGTTGTCCTTCCCCCACACCTCCGATGAGCATGGTTGGCTATGTATGGTGTGAAAGAAGTTCAACATACAGGAGGCTGGTTCAAAGACTGGACCAGCCGTCGATTAAGGTGCTAACTCGAGTGTCTGGTGCAAACGTTCTGCATCATTACATATCTAAATCCAATGATTCTGGCTCCTTGAATTGGATTAGGAGCTGGATCAGGAGCTAACGCAAGTGCCTGGTGCCAGGGTTCTGGATCCTTGAACTGGATCGGTGGCTTGGATCAGGGGCTTGATCGGTAACTCGAGGGTCCTGGAGCATGGGTGCCGCATCAATTAAACCGCAAACAGGGGCCGGTTGAAATCAAGCGCTGGACGATCGAGCGGCAGTGGTCGTGCGGCTTACCCGCGGGGACGGAGATGCTGATCGCAAGCAGGGCCCCCGTGGCGAGCATCGTGCCCACCTGGCACGGCCGCCTCCCGATTCGCTCCAGCAGCACATAGATGATGATCTTGGCCGGCACCTCGATGGCGCCGAACACAAACTGCGTCGTGTACATGTCGAGCCCCACGCCCGACACGTTCAGGCTGATGCCGTAGTAGGTGAGCGTCGTGCAGAACCTGCGTGCCGGGTCAAGAAGGTGCGCGCAGTTTTTACCGCGACGACGGTGGCCACAGGGGCGGCCCCGTCGAACATTTGGCGCCGGGCAACACCCGTGGATAATAGGGAAAAAACTCTAACAAGAAACTTTCCCTGCTCATTATAAAAAAAGGTTATGAACTGAAAACACACTCCCCCCCCCCCCCCCTCCATCTCCATCCTCCACTTTCCACATGCCCTCCTCCACTGCCATGTTGTCAGGTCAGCCAAACGGTCAACTCAGCAAATCTTTCATCCGTATAAATTGGCAAGGGTCATTGTTGGTGTTCATCAGTGCTGAGGTTGTCCTTCCCCCGCACCTCCGATTTGCACGGTTGGCTACGTACGGTGCGAAGGAAGTTCAACGTGCACGTACATCCAGTTGTCGTGTGGCTTTACCCAGTTGCGGTGTAGCTTTACCCAGTTGTGGTGTGGCTTTACCCAGTTGTGGAGTGGCTTTACCCAGTTGTGGTGTGGCTTTACCCAGTTGTGGTGTGGCTTTACCCAGTTGTGGAGTAGCTTTACCCAGTTGTGGTGTGGCTTTACCCAGTCGCGTCGTGGCTTTACCCAGTTGTGGTGTGGCTTTACCCAGTCGCGTCGTGGCTTTACCCAGTTGTGGTGTGGCTTTACCCAGTCGCGTCGTTGCTTTACCGAGGTGTGGTGTGGCTTTACCCCCGTGCACGCACTCCTCGCGCGTGCCCCACACGCACCACACGACGCCCGCGGCCAGGGTGTGCTTGCGCATGCGAGGGGTGCGGAACAGGTGCAGGAAGGTGCTGTTCTGCGTCGTGCGTTCCTTCTCTACCGCGTCCTGCAGGGCCTGGGGGTGGGGGAGGGGGGGTTGCCGCAGGCAACGTCGTGAGCCACCCCGGACCAACTCATGATCAGCACGGTGGTGGTGGTGGTGACGGAAATTTTTTATGACGATTTGTCATCAGCAGCCACGGTCAATCCGGCGGCACACTCGCGAACAAGCGCAGCCTCGCACGCTAACATACGGGTACGCTGATATCGTACAAACACACACACGTGCACACACGGTTACACCGACGCAGATTGACTCACACTGTGCACACAGATACACTGACACACACACACACACATGCAATGGCACGCCCACTCAGACGTGTCCTTCTCCCGTACCTCCAATTAGCGTGGTTGGCTACGTACGGTGCGAAAGAAGTTCAACGTACATACACTGCTGGATGAAGGCCACCCCAAGCCATTGCCACGCACAAGGTCAATCCCTTGAAAACAATGCCAATCGCCACCAGAGACGAACATGCTTGTGTGAAGGCAGTGATACTGGAGGTCGTGGGTTCGACCCTGACGCCTGTATATTTGGAGTTGCACCACGTACCTCCACGGTGACCTCGCTCCCAAACTTGGTCCGCCCGTTGATGCGCGCACAGAGGCTCAGGTTGCGATGTGCCTCTCTCGCCCGGCCCCTGACGAGCAACCACCTAGGAGACTCGGGGATGAACCTATCCCGGGAAGGTGGGAGGAGGTGGGAGGAGGTGGGAGGAGGTGGGAGGAGGTGAAAGGAGAGACGAGATGGTGGTTAGGGCGGTTGGCGGGGAGAAGATGCGACACAGGAGTCGTGCACAAAGACAAAGATCCCCCCTATAGCCTTTACAGACTGTTGAGGCAAGTGCTGTTAGCGAGCATCTATGAAGGCCGGCATGGTACACGAGGGGGTGGATGGCCAGCACCGCGCCCAGCCGCGTTTGTTTCCCTAGTGGCGATGTTTACACACCGCACCAGGTACTAATTTGAGGCTGAGTCGACCTAGGGGAGGCCCAGGACCGGTTCAGATCGTTTTGTGTGGGGGAGAGAAATAGCGGAAGATGGGCGGATGTGTATCATGGCAATACAATTCTTGATAAAATGTCGAAACATTTGATCAAATTTCGCGACGATCTTTCACCCCCTCTCGTCTTGTGCCTGGACGCATCGACTCAAATTAATTAAATCAGTACTCTTGGTATTCGCAGTATTATTATCATCATTGCGCAAGGCTATCACGAAGGTGCTGTTTCACAGATGAGTACCGCAGTATCGTCTGCAGTAGTGTTACAGAAGACAGCGATGCTGCGATGTGGCCTCATCCAACTATTGTCGGTAATTTACGAAGTCATTTATTTGAAAAAGACTAATGTGGACAACCGCGATGCCAGTACACAAGGCCTACACCTTTTTTGAATGTCACGGGATTTTTAACGTCCACTGTTTAAACAGACTTTGTTTTAAATTGTTAAATAACCCGCAGTATTAACCAAGGGCGGTCGCTGGGTGCGAACCGCAAACCTCTGCCAGAGAGCGGAAAACGCGCAACCACTTGGCCCCATCTCCGACCGAGGGTCGAGCAAGTCCACCCTCCTCGCGGCTGCTCACCCCCACCACCTCCAGCCCCTCCCCAACCTCGGCGCTCACCACCAGGTGAGGATGCAGAAGTAAATGGGTGACGTGACCACGAGCTGCAGCTCCTGCCAGCCCCGCAGGAGGTAGGCGAGCAGCCCCAGCGTCATGTTCCCCGTGCTCCACGCGAAGCCGCCCGACGTCCCCGCGAACGTGCGGTGCCCCTGGTCCAGCCACTCGACGCCTACACGCACAGCGGCGGTGCACGCTCCGAGACGCTCACACCAACTACGCATTCGTGCTGCTGCTGGTGGTGGTGGGTGCCAATGTTGGTCGTGGTGATGGTGGCGGTGCTGCTGGTCCAGCCACGTGTCAATGTCGGTCGTGGTGATGGTGGCGGTGCTGCTGGTCCAGCCACGTGTCAATGTTGGTCGTGGTGATGGTGGCGGTGCTGCTGGTCCAGCCACGTGTCAATGTTGGTCGTGGTGATGGTGGCGGTGCTGCTGGTCCAGCCACGTGTCAATGTCGGTCGTGGTGATGGTGGCGGTGCTGCTGGTCCAGCCACGTGTCAATGTCGGTCGTGGTGATGGTGGCGGTGCTGCTGGTCCAGCCACGTGTCAATGTCGGTCGTGGTGATGGTGGCGGTGCTGCTGGTCCAGCCACGTGTCAATGTCGGTCGTGGTGATGGTGGTGGTGCTGCTGGTCCAGTCACGTGTCAATGTCGGTCGTCGTGATAGTGTCGATGTGGATAGTAGTGGTTGTTGTGGTGGTGGTGTCAAAATTGATGGTGGTAGTGGTGGTGGTGACAGCGCTCTATGGTGTTGCTGGTGGGTCTCGTGTTGATAGCGATGCCGGTGCTGGTGGCGCGGCGAGGGAGACGATGGTGTGAACCACACACTGAGCGACAGGGTGTTGACGATGATGCCGGACAGAGACACCCCCAGGAGGAAGCGCATGGCCGTGAAGGAGCTGAAGGTCGGCGCCCACGTGGCCGCCGTCCCCGTCACCGCGTTGAGGACGTAGGAAGCGAGCAGCGCGTTCCTGCGGCCGTACCTGCCGCCGCCGCCACGGCCCGAGCGGGGAGAAGTCAGCGTCACTCGAAGGAGAAACTCGGGAGACTAAGTCCAGAGGTGACGCCACGAGGGTGGTTAGGCGGGGGGGGGCGGGTTGGGGGGGCAAAAAGAGGGGGAGGGAGGGGGGGTATCATCCCCTCCACTTGGCAGATTGGACGTAGCATGATGATGAAGGCCGCTTGTGTTGCAATCGAAACGTCGTGGGTTTTTTGCTTTTATTATTTTCAATAAAATTGTATTTTTAATTTTATTTAACAATTTATATTTTTATCGTGGTTTTATTTGCCCTTATTATTTAAAATTTTGTAATTATATATATTTATTAAATAAATTATTTTATTACTTTGTTTTCTATCTACGTGACTTTACCGAAAGAACCAAGAATATGAATTCCTGCAGTCACGAAAGTTTCAAGTCAAAATTTGGAAGTAGCAAATCAGGCAGAGTTCGACTCCCGGCCACGGCTAACAATGGTGGAGTGATATCTGAATCGGTCCCGAGTCTTCGCTCACCTTTACCAGCCCACAGTGGCCAATTGTTCATGATAACGTTCAGAACGCTCGAACGACTCCCACGACGACTGAAACGGCACGGGAAGGCCTTCACCCATCAACGGATTTGGGGGGGGGGGGGGGGGGGTGCTGTAAATTGTTTAACGTAATTCATTTAAACAAAACAAAAAAGACACCACCAATAACATTTGCCACCGCCCCGATGGCGTGAAGTGTGGAGTTTTGGAGCAAGGGGTTGAACGATCAAGACGAGATCAGTGAAACTCTCCCACGAGCCCATCTGTGCAGATATTTTGAGCGGTGCCATCGCCACGCGACCCACCTGGCGCGCCGCGCTCCGTTAGCGGGCACCTGTTTGGGGATGTGCGACGGTGGTGCGCTGGATCGCGGTACCTGTCGGAGAGATACCCGAAGACCAAGGACCCCAGCATGACCCCGGCCATGAAGAGGGTCAGGGAGAGGTGGTTCAGCGCCTTGTGCTCACAAACCAGGTCCCACTGTGGGAAAAGGGAGGGGGGGGAGGGGAGTTGGGAGCGGTGTCACGGTGTGTTGATGCCAGTCCTTGCTTCCAAGCGCAGACGCGCGCCGCCCGTGCACGTTACCTGCGTCACCACGGTCTCCGTGAACTGCCGGCGGTCGTACTCCCACCCGGAAGGACAGGGCACCGCCTCGCTCGAATTGCGCCACGGGCTCCCAGAAGCGTTCGTCCCCGCGGCCTCGCGGAGGCTGCAAGCGCTCAGGCCCTGCTCGTCATCGTCTCGCCAAGCAGGCTGCCCGCCCCACGTCGCCGCCGGGCCGCTGCCGTTATCCAGCGACGCGGCGGTCGGAGAGTCGGGGTGGCGGCAGCGGTGGTGCGGCGTAGCGCCGATGAAGTTGTAGACCATCAGGTGCCAGGGCAGCACGAGGCGCGGCACGAGGAGGAGGACCGTGAGCCACAGCTGGAAGCGGCTGAACCCCCCCGCGGCGCTCAGAGCCTCTTCGAAGTTCATGGCGATCGAAGTTGGCTCTCGTTCGCCTGACACCGGAGCACCCGGAGAGAAAAAAAAAACACCCGTGCGAGGGGGAAACACTCTATCCCCTACAGACGGGACAGGTGGCGTGTCTACACGTTTGCTTTATTGGGTCCTGGCAAGCGATGGGATGGCACCTCAATGCCCACTGGAATGGGGTTTCGCAGCATTTGTGCTATAACCCACTAAACCCGAGCTGCCTCCAGTGCCGGATTACAGGCCACGTGCAGCATAGCCTCTATCACACGACACGTGGCTGGCTGTAAGAGATGGTGGCAGATGGCTCTGGTGACAGAGTGGCAGCCAAAGCACGGAACACGCCCGATAGAACGAACGACCACCTCGGAAACGGATTGGCGAGATCAGCTCGTAATGCAGGAGGAGCGAGATGGATCTGTGGTGTCTCAGGGCGATCTGTGTGAAGTGCTGATGTCGTGGGGGCGAGGCCTTCATCTAGCAGTGGATAGGTCGTGGCTGCTGATTATGTGGCCCCCCACAATAAAGGCCACCGGGGTGTGTTCATGTCTCGCATACTTTTACCTTTGTTTAGAAAACGAAATTGTTGCTGTTCTTGATATTCAGTACGGTGTGTTTTAGTCAGATTGACCCGATACACAACTCATTACTGCAAGCGCCAGCTGAGTTAATGTTTAATGCATTGGGTTGTGGTGGCTTTGTCGTATAAATTATTGTTGGATTTTAATCACTCATTAAACATTCTGATTATTTGTGACCCAACGCACAAAGAATTAGTGTCTGGGTGGATCGTTAAGTCGGAGGATCGTGGGAGGTGCCGACGGCTTGGGGAGGGAGGCCATCATCTCGCAGTGGATTCTTCATGGATGATGACTGATTAACTAAAAAAATATATAGCCCATTAAAAGATCATTCATAGAGCACAATCGACCAAACGTCCCAATGCAGAAACTAACCGAAACATATTATTGAGTTTCCCATAGGTAGCTGCTACATACAAGTTCCGTCGGCTTCGTCATGACAAATTGATTCGTCGAATATTATTGACTTCTACAGTTTGTCACGGACAGACTGTTCGGAAGCTCCGAGCACGTGGAGCGGAAACGTCGGACATTGTGCGAACAAAACCACACGGCACAAGGAAAGATCACACTGGTCAACACACTTTTTCTGGCATAAGGTATTCCAACGGTTGTAAGGTAATTTTGGAGATATCAAATATTGCATTTTCAATAAAAACTGCAGAAGAAAAACATTAAATAAATGTGGATATCTACATAAAATGATATTATAAACATACTATCCTAAAAATACAGCACCATATTTTAACACTAAAGCAGTCACTGACTCGCAACAACTTGCAATCATAAGTGACAGAGTTAATTTCGGATAAAATCAATGAAAATGGGGTATGCCGATAGCATAAAATGAGATGTGATAGAGCAAATCTGAGATCAGATTTGGAATCAGCACCCTGAAATTAGTCTAAAACAGCTGCAAAAGTCCAGGCCAGAAAAAATTGGGTTTTTTTTGTTGACCAGTGTCATCAACCAATAAACACGTGGTGGCAGGCTGGGCCGGCGGTACCGCGTGTGCCGCATGCGAAGAGGACCCAGGGTTTCATTGGGGCACTCGGGGCACGTTTCTGCTGCGCGACCTGTTGGGTTGCCAATCTTTTTTTGGCGTCATTACACGAGAAAAGGAGCCACCATGCAGTGTTGATGTGGAGCATGGGGTGTTAGACTCTACCGCGCTGGTCGGCGCACAACAGACCAGGGCCGAGGCAGCTGTTATCTTCTATTAATTCCGTAAACGTTGACTTGGTGCACAGCGAGTGCGGGGCGATCAGTTGGAAATGTAAACGGGATCTATCAAAGCGGGCGAGGAGGAGGAATGGTCTGAGTAAAGGTGGGGTGAATCTCACGTATTGTTACATTGAAATGTGCCACCCAAGTTTGATACCCGGCCACGGCTAACGTCGGCAGGAAAGCGGCAGCTGAACCGGGCCCCGTGGCATTGCCACGACTAGGGGTGTTCGGCAACCAAAATAACAAGAAGAGGCATTTTTTTTCTCGAATTCGGTAATAAAACCCTCAATATATCAAGAGCCGCAATGCAACCGAGTGGTTCCTTAATAAATATCGTCACAAAGCGGCCCTTAAAGAGCCGCATGCGGCTCTGAAGCTGCAAGTTGCCGGCCCTTGGCATGACCAAATCACCCTCGCGCCCCACTCCACAGCTTTGCCAAAGCGTACTTACCAGCGTGGTGAAGTATGGTCAAACATCCACCACGATCGACAATGAGTGGTGGTGAGGCCTTTCTTCATCCAGCGGTAGAAAGGTGCATCCAGCGGTAGAAATGTGTATTTTAAATAAACACACGTGGGTGATGGTGAAGATTGAGTTATGGTGACTTTATAATTGCAAATGTAGTTATCAATGCTGCTTGTTGATGGTGAAGAGTGAGTTATGGTGACTTTATAATTGCAAATGTAGTTATCAATGCTGCTTGTTGATGGTGAAGATTGAGTTATGGTGACTTTATTAATGTTATCAATGCTGCTTGTTGATGGTGAAGATTGAGTTATGGTGACTTTATAATTGCAAATGTAGTTATCAATGCTGCTTGTTGATGGTGAAGATTGAGTTATGGTGACTTTCTAATCGCAAATGTAGTTATCAATGCTGCTTGTGTATTGTGATTACTGGTGATGACCGATGATGGTGAGGTTCGGGCTGACAATCACGGGCACGCGTACTCCCCACGGTGCATTCGCGGAACAATCCACCTCCCTACCACACCTGGCCCTCCACGTACAATCAATTACTCATCCCGTCAGCCACACGACCGCGTTGGGTGCGCGCGGTTTCTATCGGTACGGAGTAAACACGAGGGGACAACTCTGGACCGGTCACCCTCATTCGGCGACTCTTCGGCCACCGGTGAACTTTGACGCCGCCACTGAAACTCTCCACGAGAACGCGACGACTCCCCCACCCTCACCTGCTCGGTGCTCTCTTCTCCTCTCCAGCGTTGCTCCTCGCCTGTCTCCCAGTGTGCTTGTGTGTGTGTCTCTCTCTCTCTCACAGTGTCTATCTCCCCCCCCCCGCCACATATCTGCTCCTCCCCAGATCTCTTCCCCAGCCCCCTGTACCCGGTCGCACCGTCAAGCACGAGATTGCAGACGGGTGAGGGTGGGGGGAACTCCACGTTCAGTAGTGAATGTGACGCGTCTCACGGTCCCATGACCCCGCTTACTCCAGGCGCCTGACCACGCGGATCGCGTCCGTGAGTGAGCGTCTTTGTTCTCCGCCTGCTCGCCACTCAGAGCCACAGGGAGGTTGGATGTGGCTGGGGGGGGGGGGAGTCTGATGCTGCTGCTGGACAGTTATGGGTGGACGTCCTCCGGACGACTGCATCGATTTTCACCGAATCAAACGCCTATGCGACGAAAGATAAGAACGAGCCAAGAAGCAGATATAGCAAATGCGCTCTCTGCTGCGATTTCTCGTATGTTGAACTTCTTTCGCACCGTACGTGGCCAACCGTGCTAATCGGAGGTCCTCTGGTTGTGGCGTTCGTGGGGTGGACGTCTTAATTAGTAGACGTTCTCGAGTTAAATGTGTGGTAGTGTGGTGGTGATGGCGGTGATGGCGCTCATGGAGGTAGTGGGGTGGTGGTGTTTGTGTGGTCCGTCATCTCGGGCATTTAATCCATTACACCTAGGCCTGCCCCTTCACCTGACAGCAGAAAGCCTTCGAATAATCCACGTGGTCTCAAAGTGCACCTAGCCTGGCACAGGCGCTGTGGTGACGTCACCGCCACTTAAGTGGCAAAAGGAAGCTGCTGCTGCTGTAAGGGACGACGATATGCGATCCCTAATAAGCGTATAACGACTTGAGTTAAAATGAAGGTGATCGATTCCAATTGGCGACCTGTCACATGGAGAGCTGGCGTTACACAATCTGCCTGGGGGGTGGTTTGGGTCTCGTTGTGTCACTTGATGCGAGCGTGGCCAGGAATTGAACCTGGGGGCCGTCAGGTTCAGAGCAAATACCGGTCAACTCCTTATTAGTGCCCTACACCTTATTACAGACCAACTCAGACATTATTGGTCACCCCGTGCCCTTATAAAGCTCAACGTCCATCCTACAAAGTTACTTCACAAGGGAGAAACACCAATATATATTTTTGTTAAAACTCAACTAACCTGTACAAGAATACGGGTAAGCCGTATGGGTTGACAGGAATGAGAGCGCACCAACCACCATAACACTGCCACCCGTGCTCACATAAAATGTGCTCACATAAAATGTGCTCACATCCAGCTTGTACACATAACAAATGCTTGAACGCCGAATACATATATATATTTTTTAATGAATAATTGACACGTAGAAGCACTCTTTAAAAGAGCTATGTCGATTGTTGGGAGAGAGGCCGAATAATCAACCCATTGAGTCGTTGTGAAATTCACTTCTGGGGCCATTGTTCGGTTCGAGAGGCTTGGCCAAACGAGGAGTTCCAGGACATTTCTTCATCTCCCAACAACAGCCGCCATTCACCTGCTCTGGCGACGGCATCACCATGGCATTTGTTCCAGGCACTTTGAGGCCACGTGAAGTGTCAAAGCCACTATGGCAGGACGTCCTGGGACATACCCAAGGCGTGAAAGGTTCAACCAACCGAGATGACCGACTGTGGCACCACGTGCGCTGCCCCACTCCTCATCGCTGTTTTATACATTGCTGGAGGGCGATTGCCCCCAACTGCCCAGTAGCGTCCTTCACGAGCCTTCTCCACAGGCCGATCTCGACATAGCCGGTATCGGTCATCGGCAAGTTCATTCCGCCGCAAGTCCTCTTGTACCACATCAGGGCACTCTCCCCTACAGCTCGCTGCTTGCCCATTTAGCCCATGACACGACTCCCGATAGCACAAACGCGATTTTAAATGCGGGTGGAAATCCACTACGATAGAAACACAGAAGCCGCCACCACACGATGAATCATTCGGTGCGTGACATTGTCAGCCGAGCTGCTGATCAGTTTATTTTGCGGTGAAATGTCAATCCGTAAGGCCATGCGCAGCAGCAGCATTCACAAATGTCTACGCGTCCTCGTGCACTCAGCGATGGCTCCAGAAGCTTAGCGCGGGAGAGCCAGCCTTGCCCACCGCATCGCCCCTAGGAGGTGTAACAATTTGCTGACGATTTTAAAAGAATTACCGCCGCGATACGGAGCCGCGATTCCATTCAAGAACAGAGCTTTAAAAAAGAATATCCATTTGCGGATATTGTTAACATTTCCGTAAATGAAACGCTCTTTCGTGGCTGCAGGGGTCAGACGTCGGTTCTTGCAAACGCGATTCGATGGAAGCTTCGCGAGATTAAGAATCGATGCCGACTGATGCGTCGTTACACCTCTAATGGGTGGCACGGGTGAAAAGCAGGTAACCTATGAATACGACGTACATTGTTTTTTTTTCATATGAAGTAACTTGTCATTTCCCGTACGAGAAAGTAAACGTATTTACTGTAATATAGTCCCCATCATGCGTGAAAATGTTTAAGTAAACCTCCAATACAGCGTATTCCTTGTACACACACGTACGACCACACCAAGTCCAGATTACTCATCAATCACGGATTCACCTCCCAATGTTAAGCATTTGCCAAATGATCGCCTTTGCCCAATGCGCGACCGAAAACAAATTCACTCGAAGCTACGTTTCCAAAGGAGGTATCAAAAATCAAAAAGACCACCAACAACATAAAAACCAGACATCGTTTGCTCACAAATGCTAAAATCTACCAAATCATAATTTTCGGTCTCGCCAAAGGCCCTAAAAAACACGTGTGTCGGCGAGACGCGGAGAAGTGAGCGGCGCGGCAGGGGCAGTGGAGGGCAGGGAAGGGCATGGAAAGGCAGGGGACTTTTGAGGGTGGATCGGCAGAAGGCACGGCAAGGAGTGACGAGTCCCTGGCGGCGTGAACAGTCTGTGAGCCAGAGCAGATATTGGTACTCGCCTGAGGTAGCAACAAATATATCGTCCCAATTTACTTACACGGCCAGTACGAGTAAACTTACTGGATAAGCCACTCATTTCTGATGGTGACCGCGTAATCCGCTGTGAATGGTGACAGAGATAAATCAGCACCACAAAAGCTATGCCAACCTCTCAGGTGGTGCGGGACAAGTGAAATATCAGGTTCGGGGTCGATGGACTACGACTACAAGGGGCTGTGACCAAGGCAACGGCACGGCACCGCCCATGATCGAACCCAAGCACGTTGAACACAGCCTTTGCGCGATCAACTCCAGCGGGCAGTCATCTCCGCCGACCCTAGGGTGAAAGTAAAACACCGTCGTTGCAATCACTGTGATTTCTTGTTAGGCTATCGTAAAACGTTTCAACGTACCGGCTAGCATCTGCATTTTCTGTCAGACGTGTGTGAGCGTATGCAAAAGTTTGGTGAGAAATTTCTTGCCAAATAAAATGTCCAATTTCATTAAAGCGATGCTCGTGTGATTTTTTTATCATTTGTAGTTTATCTCATTTGTATCATCCATCTTGTTTGCACCAACTCATTTGAATCATCCGTCTCGTTGGTACTGAACGACCGCTACAAAAATCTACGCGAGACAAACAAGGGCAGCAACCACCAAGCTTCCATTATTTCGGTTCCATGTATAGCGGTGATCCTCCTGTTGAGGCCGCCCTCACCAATGGCTGAAGGCCGCCGAACAGAGATGAGCACCATCCAAACGTGTGCCTGAATGGCGAGAGACGCTTTTGACCTGAATAGACCTGTATGCATGTTGAACTTTTTCCCACCGTACGTAACCATCCACGCTAATCAGAAGTGCGGGGGAAGGACAACAAACTAAACACAAAAAGCTGTCAGCAGGGACCCGATGAGACTAAAGGTGTCAAACAAAAAATCTGACACAGCTACCGGCCATTTCTCTCCTGGACCGTAGTTTGGAAACGTTTTCGGTGATGCAACAAACGATTAAGAGACCCCAACCGTTCGTCTGTGAGGTCACGGAGCAGCGAGAAAAGAAATGGCGTTCGACACGATCGGAAGTGAGAAGCTCGCTAAAGAAATAACGAGAACACCCCGAGAGGAAATGGAACTGTAGCGAGTTATACAGAGTGCACACATGGAGATGTTACAGAATCTACCACTGGGCGTTCATGATGGCTGAGAGGATATATATATTTAAGACAACATTAATTTGTTGCTCGACTTAAAAAATACATGTTTATATGTTTCTTTATTTTCTTTTGAGGGGAGATTCTTGCTTGAGCTTTCGAGTGATGACACTCCACCTGGCACAGCCGCCCCCCCCTCCCGCCCCCATCTCTGCGATCATTGTCTTCTCAAGCGAACATGGTCACGTGGAGGAACTGTGGAGACAAATGCGACGTCATGTGTTACAGACGCTGCTACTACGACAACTACTGCTGGTGTAGGTGGTAGATGTGGCGGTGGCAATTGCATGTGCGGAGTGGTGGTGTAGCGGCTAGCACGCTGCGCTACGAACCCGGCGACCCGAATTTGATTTCCGCTCATGACCAATACCAGTGACGAATAACTGAATTGCTACCTGGAGCTCCCCTAGGTAGACTCAACCTCAAATGAGCACCTGGTGTGGTGTGTAAACATCGCCACTGGGGAGACAAAGGTGGTCGGGCGTGGTGTGCTGGCCATTTAACCCTCTTTGTTGTTCCGGCCTTCATAGGTGCTCGCTAACAGCACTTTCCCCAATAGTCTGTTAAGGCTATATGGGGGATCTTTGTCTGTGGTAGCAATTGCCCCTAGGGTTGCCACCTTTGAGTCACAAATAACAAGGACATATCACAGGAGAGAGACTCTCGCTAAACTGCAAGTGCATCGTCTTGAGTGGTGTACTGCGTTATTGCGCAACGGACAAGAATTGGGATTTTTTTACCTCCCGGGAAGACAAACAGATTTCGCAGGACAACAGCTGCCTCAACAAGAGGTCCGTCCTCAGAAAACCAGGACAGGTGGCAACCCTAGCTGCTGCCGCTACTGCTGCTAATGGTAACGGTGCGGGAGATGGAGGCAGCCGTTGGGTCGGCAAGGAGGTCGCCTGACAGCAGCCGCCGGTTCCCATCGCCGCATGTGACGATGTAAATCACGTAGAGGTTGAAGCCTCAATACGCCATAATCAAACAAATTGTGGGGCGATATTGCCTCTCTCTATGCGCTGCGTTATTGACGAATGTGCTGCGATAAATGGACCTTTACGCGAAACGTTGGCAATACAATACTTTTTTTTACGGAAGTGCTATTTGCTGAATGTGTCAAGTTTTTTCAGTCGCCATAAGAGCTGTGGGTCCGTAACCACAAACCCAATCGCCATGGCGATGTGCGTGAGCGGGCAAAAAAACGACGATTAGCGAAAGGACTCGCCGCGTCCTGCCCCAATGCCATTACCTGTGGGAGGTTCAGATTGATCTTCTCGTTACCATCCTTCTCCAAGGCTTGGAATGTACCTGCACGTGGGAGAGAGGGCAGAGGACGGATGTTGGCATAGAAGAGAGGAAGGGGAGACATACGGATTAACCAAAGCGGTCAGCTAAATGACCTCTCCACTAGAATCACGACCACCACTGACACCAACATGATTTATGTGTTCAGTTTGTTGTCCTTCCCACGCACCTCCGATCAGCACGGTTGGCTACGTACGGTGCAAACGAAGTTCAACGTATACGTACATACAACATCCACATCACCACCACCTGGGCCCTCTGCCGTGACCCCCCCACAACACTCCCAAGTTATCATGCTCCCAAGTCATGGGGGTGAGCATGGTGGAGGTGGGAGGTGGAGCGTTCGGGGAGGTGACTCACGGAACATGGTCTCCAGGCGGACGAGGCAGCACACGTAGTTGTCAAAATCGATGGTGATGCCGTTCTCGCCGTCCGCGTAGCGGGTCGTGACGATCTGGTTCAGCTTCTCGTTCAGGCGGAATCCTGGGGCGGCGAGCGAGACCGGGGACCAGGAGAGGGTGGGATGGTGGGGGGAGGGGGCAGTGAGTGTGTGTGCTCATGTGCGTATGTGCTCGCGAGCATGTGTGTGTGCGCACGTGTGAGTATGTGCGCGTGTGTGCGCGTGCACACCTGCTGCTTCGAGCGCCAATCGCATCTCCATGGAGTTCATGGTTCCCGTGCTGTCCGTGTCGTACTCGAGGAAGATTTGCTATGGACACAAATGCACATACACGCACATACACGCACATACACGCACGCACACACACGCACATACACGCACATACACGCACGCACGCAAGCACACACAGGGGCGTTATCCCAATATAGCAGGACCCTCCTGAAAGGGATTTTCGCGACTCGGTAAAACCTTTGGTTGGTAATTAAAGGTCGTTGTTATTATTATATTATCATAGCCCATGACCAGATCGCTCAGAATGTGTCTTATCTTAGACCTCGGAAGCTAAGTGGAGTTGAGCCTGGAAAGTGCTTTGGCCGGGAGGCCACGGTGTGCAAAAGGCAAAGGCGTTGTGGCCAACTGTGGGCTGTAGAGGGTAGTCGTGGGCCGTTGTGGGCATTGCAGCAAAATCCGATTGTTGCTCTGCACTCCCTTCGAATGACGTGTCCATTGTCTCACAATGGGCCGTAAGGTGTGGGGAAGCACTCATCCAGCAGTGGATTGGCAAAGAAAAACGTGCTACGCACGTGTGTCGTTAAAACGAGCGTCGCACCTGCCAATTCTTGATCTTCTTCCACAGGAAGTTGAACTCCTTCACGCCAAGCTTGGCAGTGCCGTCTTTCTGCAGCGATTGTAAAGGAACAAACGTCTCCACGCACACCACGCACAGAGATGGCATCGTGTGGAATTGCGGGGGTGGCGGGTTGTAGGCGGACACAAATCAATTGGAGGTAGGTAGCAGCTCTCCGACGTGTTTTCGGGTTTCACCGTGCGCTGTTCGGCACGGTCTCCGAAAGCTTCGCTCCACACACGTTGGGAGCTTTTTCAGGAACCGAAGCTTTCCCTCAAGGCGGCGATTACATTGCTGTGTCTGTGTGCCCGCACACTCGCATGCGCCAAGTGATTTGGCAAAGGACCACATGTTGTCCCCGTGGTCGCGTCGATTTTCCTCCCGGTTTTTCCACCCTCCACATTTATAAGAGAGCATTTGGCAGCTATGCATTTACACAAAATAAGCCACTTCGTTGAGTGATCACTTGTGGCTAGGTCGCTTCAGAAAAATACCTACATAGCTCAGTGGGACTTACCTGGTATAATAAAAAGAGTTTAGTTTAGTTTTAGTACTGGCTAGTGGCAGGGTGTGTGCGTGTGACATGCCATGTGATGCTAACCTGACAACCTCATTACACGTGTCGCGCCGGATTTAACAGGCGCTCGCTAACATCGCTCTCCCCTGTTGGTCGACAAGGATACATCCATGAGCGAGACCATGCTGCGGCACGCTTCCAGCCCAAAGCCATCCGTCTTCAGGTTGGCATCTATTGCACAGATACACACACACATTCACACACACAATGTCAACACGTATGTATGACGAACCATAAGTAGCCAACCAAAATACCCACTACACTAATGTTACTTGGTAAATGTCAACAGGTGAACAAAAGACCAAAGAAAAAGATCCCCTTCATAGCCTTAACAGATTGTCGGGGAAAGTGCTGTTAGCGGGCACCTATGAAGGCCAGCACGGCACACGAGGGGGTGGGTGGCCAGCTCCACGCCGAGTCGAACTCGGGGAGGCCCATGCCCCGTTCAGATAATCATCGCTGGTGTTGGCCATGAGCGGGAATCAAACGCACACACGCAAGCAGGCACCCAACACACACATGCAGGTGCCCGCGTTTGCGTCACTCACGCTTGGACACGACGCGGTTGAGGATGCTCTGCAGCTCCTTGGCGCTGATCTCCTGGTCCTGTAGACGGGGAATCGAGAGGCAGGGAGGAGACGATTGCCAATTAAGAGACACAAACGCACACACGGGTACATCACGCGTCCGCCCGCCTCAGTGCAGGCACCTCACTGCGCTTATTTTGTGCACGAGGGCACGGGCGGAACATGAAGCGAAAAGGGATGAGGGCTGGCGACTGAGGGCTAACAACAGATTGGTAACTCAAGGCGGGAATGTACCCGGTCGATATCCACCGTGGAAATGAAATCAGCTCATGTGCAGGAGCTGAACGGATTGTGAGAGACGGCGATGGGTTGGGAGGGCTTTCATTCGGCAGTGGATAAGACCGTGGCTGATGATGATGAATACAATGCACAAGAACACACAACAAAGATTGGAAGTGCATGTAAGTTGTCCGGTTGCCATCATGTAGTGACTCACCTCCCCTGCCAGCCGGTCGAACAGTTTGTAGAAGCCTGGGTCAATGGGCTCATCATCGGGCATGGTCTACACACGCACACATACGCACGCACGTAAACACATGTGCGCACACAGATCATCCCCCTACCCTTCCCCTACTCTTCTAGCAAGTGCTTTTAGTGGGCATCTAAATCAGGACCGTTTGTATTCCACAGAAGTGCGAGCGGTGTCGTCGCCCTGCGCGACCTTGCTGCGCGACCCCGACCTTGATGCTAAGAGAACCGCTCATCATCTCAAGAGCACCGCTCGCTGTCGGCTTAGGCCATCGGTGTCGTAAACATCTAACGGTTAAGCGGGTTCGACGCTTCATACACACAAACTTTATATATATTGAGTGGGCCGGGGGTAATTTATCTTGTACATTTCAGCCTGGTTGAGTATCACAGACACCTTGATTTTTACTTAAAAAAAACGAGAATCAAGGTGTACCATCGTCAAGGCTGACCTTAGGCCTCGCCTAGTTTAGCTACCGCCTGAAAGCACGTGGGCCGTCGGCATCCAGGATTGAGTAAATGTGTTTCAACATGACCTACAAATGCAACACTGCAGTCCATCATGGTTGCTCTACTCATGCGACCCGGGCGCCGGTATCGACGCAACGAGGCCTCCGATGTCACCCAGCACTAGCTGACGTCTGTGCCGCTCGCACCTCCAATTAGCACGGTTGGCTACGTACGGTGCAAAATAAATTAAACATACTGTACTGTAGGCAGAAGAAGTGACAAAAAGACCAAACTGATTTGTCAGACGGTGACGACTGTTTGATCGTTGTTGCTATTTACATTCGTTTTTAATTCTCCATCCATAGTGCTGAATGTGTTTGGTGCGGGAACGTACTGCGGGGATTGTAATGTCCACTTCATTGTCCATCGGCCTGAAAAACACATGGAGCCCCACGTTATCAACCACGGCACGGGTCGGCACTCCCCAGACGTACGGTCACGCGCACACATGTGGTGCACATGCCGGTGCGACTGAAAGTGTGTCCATGTTCATGCCCCCGTGTGTGTTTGTGCACGTGAGAACACGTGTACATGCAGGTGTGGAGGAGGCTTGTGAAGAACACTACTGGGCAGTCGGAGGCAGCCGCCCCCCGGCAAGAGGAGGGCAGAGGAGCAACACTCACAACCACGAGTGGAGCACCAGGTGGCTAAAAGGCAGCAAGTTTCCACAGTAAGTTTGCGCAGTAGGGAGCATATGTGCATCTGCCAGCCAGCTCAGGTAACCAATGGCACCTGGGTATGTCCTGTGACCTGCCGGCCTGCCTTCAACCGTTCACAAAATGTATGTACTCTGCGTGGGGAGCAGTGGCGCGCTAGTTAGCACACTACAACCATGGTTCAGAACGTAGAGATCAACCTGAGGTTCATTCCTGGCCACAGTCCACATTGATCCAAGAACCAGTTCTGGGCCTCCCTGAGCGTCAATTGAGCCTTAAATTAGCACCTGCTGTGGTGTGCCAACATCACCACTGGGGAGACTAGGGTGGCTGACCCATGGTTCTGGCAACAACCAATACCAATACCCGCCATTCGCCACTTCATGGCGGTGACGTCACCACGGCACCTGTGCCAGGCCAGGTGCACTTTGAGGTAACGTGAAGTGTCGAAGGCTCGCTGACCAACCACCCCGTTAGTGTGCTGCGCCGGCCTTAAAAACCCTCGCTTAATAACACTTGCTCCAACAGTCTGGTAAAGACTGTGTGCACGTGTGTGCATGCACGTGTGTGTGTGCACACGTGCGCAGACAACGACGGCAATGTGCAGAGCGGTAGAACGCACGCCAAGTCAGCGTTTGAGAGGTGTTTCTGGGTCAGAAAGTTTTTTTTTATACTCAAGATGATTCATGGGGGAACGTGAATCGGGGTTCACCAGACAGGGATCTAGCAAGAGCGAGCCACTAAATCTGTCACTACGGAACTCGGTGATGCATGACCACACGACCGCATTGCAGGGTGCAATCCACGGGGGTCATGGAAGTTCACTGGGGTTTGCATGCGTGTGCATGCGCACGTATGTATTACTGCGTGTGCGCCCGTTTGCATTTATGCCCGTGTGTGTGCGTGTACATGCATGTGTGTGCGTGCGCATGCCTGTTTGTGTGTATGCATGCGTGTACATGTATTCGTTTGTGTGCACGTGTGTTCGCATCCATGGTTAGCGCACCTTGAAGAAAGACAACGGCTATCCCATGTTCTATTCCTGGCTAGAATCTCAGTGAAACGGCCCGGAGCCTCTCCTAGGTTGACTCAGCCCGAAATGAGTACCTCGTGCGGTGTGTGTACGAGGACAAGTGGCGAGGCGTGGCTCTGGCCACACCCACTCTCCATCTTGCGCCATTGCAATCTTAACTGGGATCTCTGTCTTTGTCATTAAGTGAGTGTGCGTGTGCGCGCGTGGGTGTGCATGTGTCAGCAATGATTCATTGCTGCAGTCAAGTTGATGACATTTATTTATTTATTTCATCCTTTCGGTGAACCCGGTCCTTCTTGCCAATGCGACCGTGCGGGTCTCTTTCATTTTCACCTGGTGAAATAAATAAACTTGAAACTTGTAAAACTTGTCGGTGCATCACTGTGGCTCTGTGTGGGTGTTCGTGCATGACTGTGAGCTAGTTCCCGAGTGTGTGAACATCCATCGTGGGCGATTCTTGTCTTTGTGTACGTGCACGTGTGTGTGCGCTCACTAGCAGCACTTGCCACAACAGTTTGTTAAAGGCTGCGAGGGGGATCTTTGTCTTTGTTTTGTGTACGTGCGTGTGCGTGAGTGTGGGGAGGTATTGTGTGTGGTGGTTCGCGCACTGCGCATATTTATACCGGTACCGGGCCTCCCCTCGGTCGACTCAGCCTGGTACGTTGTGCAAACATCAATACCGGCGAGACAAAGGCAGGCCGGGCGTGGTGCCTTCAACCCATCCCCTCTCTTGTGCCGTGCCGACCTTAGCATAGCCTTGTAACTGCCCCGAGAGGCAGTCAAAAGCTACACGGGGGAATCTTTGTCTCTGCCCCCCCCCCCCGCTACCACCCCCACACGTACACGGTGACGCTCTGCTTCTCTGAGAAGATGCGCAGAATGAAGTCGGCCTCCTGGTTGGGCTCGAAGGTGGAGGGCACGACGATGTACTCGCCCGCCGGCAGGGTGAAGCGCTGCGACACCTCGCGCAGGTTGATGAACACCTCGGAGCGAGCCTTGGACGAGTGGTACTGGAAGTAATCCTTCTTCAGCTTCACCTGCGGCTGGCCCACGAACTGCGCGGGCCGCACGAGGGGGCGGGGGGGTGGAGGTGGAGCGAAAGGGTTAACACAATCGTCGCTGTCGCTGTCATCGTCATCAGTCGTCGTCTCCATCCGCCGCCGGATGGAGACGATGTTTTCCTACCATCGGGAGGCAGGACGTCTCGTGGCGGGCCCGAGTAATCGACGACAAAACAAGAAGTCTATTACACTCCCCCCCCCTCCCCCGATGGAAGATCCCCACAGGTCGGTATGTCGAGACGTATGGCTCAGAAACGCTGTCGTACCCACAGTGGCTTTTCTTTCCCCCTATCCTGAAACCACCGCCGCGTTGTACCGGCCTTGTGTGCCTACCACAACATGAAAACATTTAAAATATCTATGTTATTATTCTTATTAGAAAAATCTGACGGTGCTTCCTTGCCCCACGCCGGCCGTGACGGAGCGGCCCAGGCTGGGCTGCCGGGCCCCACTGGGCGGGCAGCAGCCGCCGTGGCCCCGCGGGGGCGGGCGCGTGGGGGCGCTGCGGGGGACCGAGTCCGGAGTCGTACCTGCTCTGGGACCTGCACGCGCGCGCAAAACAGAGGGGGTGGGGGCCCGACAGATACGGGGTAATTAGGCAAAGCGATCGCATTGACGTTCATCGCGTACTTTTGTGTTGGCGTCCCGTCACGAACTTAACTCGATCTCAAACCCATCAACGTCGTCAGCAGCCATTGTCTGTGCGCTCGTAGACGAAGGCTTTCTCCTCTGACTGCCATTCCCTCAACGGTTTTGTCAACCGGCCATCGTCCCATCGAGCGACGCGAGTCTTTGTCGTTTCCCACCAAATTATGCTGCGACTGCACGACCGGCGTCCTGTCGTGAGACCAAGACACTTTTCAGCGAGCAGGTCAACACCCTCCCCTGTGCCAGAGAACAGGCCCAGGGGATGTCATTATGGAACTACTTATGAAGCCAATTCAGTCGGCCTCTTTAGTTCGCTCCGCTTGATGTTTTACCTTGCCCTCCGCTGTCATTGCACTGTCCATTACTGCGGTCGTCAATTAACTGGGAGTCGGGAAACGCCAATTTATTCATCAACAACCTCTGTGGGCTTCAACGAAACATTCGCGGGGCGACGTTTCGGGCAATGGTTCCCTCCGTTGTTCGGAGCACACGGGTGAGGGCGGCGCTATCGAAGGAATGGTGCGAGTGTGCCGCTTATTTATTCGTGCCCATGCACCAAGCGGCATGGCGTACGAACGGACTCGCGGGCAAGGGGAGGAGGGCGCGGGGGGGGGGGGGTGCGCAGGGAGACGGGGCCGTGCCTCGTAGATGGCGTAGCCCACGGTGAGCACGTCGCCGCCCTGGCGCCGTTTCTTGCGCCGCTCCTTCTGCATGAGCGCCACGATGAACGTGCAGCCGGCCTCGTTATCGTGGGGGTCGTCGTCCTCCTCGTCCAAGCGCACGCGGAACTGCGGGTTCGTCCAGAAGGTGTCTACGCACGGGGGGCACGCACGCGCGCAGAGTTACAACGATACGCGCACGTGCGAACGGACTCAGGCGCGCACACACACGACGTTACTCAGATACACGTATAAAGACAAAGATCCACCGTGTAGCCTTTAGAGGCCTGTTGGGGCTAGTGCCGCCCGCGGGCCCCTATTGAGGCAGACACGGCGCTCGAGGGGGTGGTGTGACCAGCACGACGCCCGGCCACCTTTGTCTCGCCGGTGCCGATGTTCACACACTGCAACCAGGTAATTTTTTAACGCCGAGTCAACGTAGGGGAGGCTCAGGACCAGTTCTGATATGAGCCGAACCAAGGTCGGCATCGTTCTCCACGCACATAGCACACACACGTGCGCCATTCATCGTGGATGAAGGCGGCGTTGTTGACGAATGTGCTGAATTATTGTTGTTTTTGACGTCGCGACTTTGTTTTGCCTGACATCAGTGCCGGGTCGCCACCAATCCCCACGCACGCAGGGCGCACACGGTATGGCTGACGACACATGCAGTGGAATAGGGTTCTTTAACAATGGAATCCTGGTCACGTGGTGAAAGTGAATGGAAAGAAAAATAAAGCTTCTGCCAAACATTACAAGCTGGGGAAGTTGGGAGATCATAATAAAGCGTACATCGACTGTGTCGGGTTAAGTCGAGAGGCATGGATTATTACAGATAATTCCTCATTGGTATTTATATATATCAACAAAAACACATGTAAATGTTTATAATCGCACAGTGGCTTACGTGTCACGCTATAATCCCGGCCACGGCTAACATCAGTGGTGAGTACTATCCATACCGGACCTGGGCCTCCCCTAAGTCAACTCAGCTTAAAATTAGTAGCTTGTGTTGTGTGCAAAAGCAGCATCAGCACGAGGAAGACAGTGGCCTAGTTTCAGGCCACACTACCCCATGTCCACAGCTCTGGCGTTCGGAGGTGCTTGCTAGCGGTACTTGCCCCAAGAGCTCTGGTCGGGGCTTATACAGCGAAGCTTTGTCTTTGTGTATCAACCGTGCGAGTGTGCGTGCTAGGCCGTCTCACACAGACACGCGCACTCGTCCCCAACCCACACACCGGCCAGCGTGATGAAGCAAAACAGAACCCTCGTGACTCACCCACGTGACTCATGTGCGGAAATTTTTCCGGCACTACACTGACAATATTTTTAAAATCACGATTATGTGATTATTAATAAATTTGCTCGTGTGCAGCTGCGAAGAATATGATTGCACAGCAGCATCGTGTGGGTGGCTTGGCAAGGCATTCATCCAGCAGTGGATTGATCCTGGTGGTGAATATTTTAGTTATTGTATTCTATGTAATGCATTGTTTGCTGTTCATGGAGGCATTGGCTTATTTTCAACCTGGGCCACTTAGGAGCTTTGGAATTGAGTGTTGTTGTTAAAATTAGACGAGACAGCTATTTCACTGGAACTGCTTTTCTGTGTTTGGTTTGTTGTCCTTCCCCGCACCCACGATTAGCAGAGTTGGCTACGTACGGTGCAAAAGAATTTCAACATACACACATACAAATAGAGGTAGGCCAAACCCAAACGTTTAAGTTCTGTTCCAAACTTCTTTTCGCGGTCATAGCAAGCGTAAGAACATTTTCAATGCTAGTTTTCTTTTCATTTGTAAAATTGCACAAGATTTAAAAACAAACAAAAAAACCTGCTCCAGTGTAATGCGCAGAGAGAGGTAAACGAGAGGTCACTAAAAAGTGTGTGGAGTTCATTAGGAAAAAAACACGATCCGTTTTAAAAACACATCACCCGAGTCCAACAAGATCCAGTTTCTATCTCTCACGCAAGCATGCACGCACACCCAACCACCCCACTCGTACACACACCTACACAAAGCAAAGCCAAAGGGCCCCAATATAGCCTACGTACGTCATTGTGTAGGCTGCGATGGGGTATCTTTGTTAGCACGGCGAACAAAGCGGGTGGGTGTGTGGCAAGCACCATGCCCGGCCGTCTCTGCCTCCCCAGGTGTTGATATTTACACGCAGCACCAACTCCTTTAAGCCTGCGTCAACCCAGAGGCAGGGGCCCGGTAATGGTTCAAATAATCACCAAAGGGAATCACGTGAAAGGGTCTTGGGTAAATAAAGGACACCATTAATATTATTATTTTAACAATGACATAAGTGGTGGGACGGGACAGGGCCTTTGTGGCAGCCCTGAGGAATGAATTCCACCTAAGAGGTTCTTGCGACAACTCTGGCTCATTCATTTGCCTATGTAAGCCGGCTACACATCCAAGGGTAAACGAAGGGTATTGACTGTTACGAAACCGAATTGGCCAAATGTCCCAATGTAGCACGAAACCGCCTGATAAACGAGTCCTGAGACTCAGCGGGGCTGTTCGGATGTTCCGCATTCCGGGCTGCTTCTTGCATGGATGATGCTGTGTTGGATCAAACTATGGCATTGTGTTTGTTGTTGTTATGATCCTGTGGACTTTCGCTGATGTCAAGAGCTTAAGAGTTAACTGTTGCCTCAACTGGATTGTGTTGCGTTCACCGCCCCCCTTGATCGTGTTGCGTCTCTGATCGTGTTGCGTCTCTGTTTGATCTTCATGTGGTTCTTTCGGTAAAGTCACGTAGATATAAAATTCATAGATCACGGCGTTTCGATCGCAACACAAGCAACCGTCATCAGGTGAAACAAACACAGCAGGGGAACTGCTGACGTAGGAGGTTTGTGATGTTCAGTGTGTTTGAGATGAAATTTCCGTGAACAACGCCATGTAAAATTATTATTGTTCCTATTAAAATGAGCCAGTCAAACGTCTCAATGTGGTAGATAAACAAAGTAAACTAAACTATTTTTTTATTTTACCAGGTAAGGCCCACTTAGCTATATAGCTCTTTTTCAGAAGTGACCTGGCCACAAATGATCGCTCAACTAAATGGCTTATCATGTGGAAATTTATAGGAGCCAAATACTCTAAATGCATCAAGGGACCTCCTTTGCCAGTAGCAAAATATGAAAATAGGTTTTCCTCTTTTTTTCTGGCAACAAAACAGGTGTTAAGATGTTAAAACACCAAACTGAAACCTTTTACAAGGAATCATGTCTGCATTAACCACAATACTTGTGGTCACAAAGCAAACAAAAAACATACTCTGATAATATATGCATCGTCTTTGAAACTGATTAGTCCACACCAGAGACAGCTTTCTTTTGCGCCTAGTCTAAAAACGGTGTTAGACCATACATGTTTCTAAATGTGGAGGGAAAAACTGGAGGACCCGGAGAAAAATCCACACGACCACGGACAGAAAAACACGCAAACTCAATATATGCAGTAGGCATCAGCATCGGGATCGAACCCACAACCTCCTCCATACCAGGTGAGGTTGTTAACATCTCGCAAACCGCAACGATGCACTGCAATTAAAGCGACGCCGCTTGCCCGCACGCTGGTCACGCTGCGCCACGCCGTGCCACACCGCGCGACGCTGTGCCACACCGCGCCACGCCGTGCCACACCGCGCCACGCCGTGCCACACTGTGCCACACCGCGTGTGCGCCCAGGACGCGTGTACGCCCGCGACGCCAGCGCTCACCAATGAAGTTGCGGCAGCCACCGGCGCTGCACCCACGCACCCAGCTGCCCTCGAAGTTGGTGGCGCTCCAGTGGCCCAGCGAGTCGTCGTCCAGCGCGTCCGGGGTCAGGTTACAGATCTCCAGACGCGAGAACTGGCGCAAGAAGTCATCGAAGGACATCCTGGGGGTGCGGGGGGAGGTTCGTATCATTTGTGCGCGAGGCGCTACGTAACACTTCACAATCCAACGTTGGCGGCGTTTTTTTATATTTTGCATTTCATCGTCCTACAAATGGCCGCACAATGAACTTAACGAATTCACCTCTTTCATTTACGTAATGCGGCTACTCTCAACGATAGCCGATTACTTTCCGGACAGCGAGATTTGTGGCTTATCAAGTTTTTCCCAATTACAAAGTTGGACTCTTACCAGAACTCTCCGTCCTCCTGGCTGACCTGCAGGCGGCCCCTGTCCTCGTCGCTCACGTAACCCCACTGGGGCGCGCTGCAAAACGCGGACACGCAAAACGCGCGTGAGCACACGAGTGCACGCACGCACGCACGCGGGCACGCAAACCAACACGAGCACGTACACACACACATACGTACAAACACCAACAACAACGACGGCCGCCATTCGCCACTAAATGGCGGTGATATCACTGCAGCGCTTGTGCCAAGTTAGGCGCACCCTGAAGCCACACGAAGTAGAAAAGGGCTCGCTAGCAGGAGACTATTTGACGGGGCAAGGTTATTATGAATTAATCGGCCGAGATGACTGGCAGGTTATACCCCGTGCTCCTTAATGTGCTAACCTGCTGCGTGCGTTGTCTATGTGCTGTACATACACACAAGCACGCGCAATTAAATACATTGTTAGAGCCACTTTCAGACGAACATTCACTTGCCAACGTGGCTCAATTCGGTGCAGGAGGTACACACCTGCCAGGGTCTTGCTAAATCAGCAGAAATCCGACTCCTTTTGTTGGAAAACCATTTGAATGAAACGACATTACATTTTAGCAACGAGTAAGCCCGGGAGTAAAATTTTGCGCAACTATTTGCGTGTGTGTATGTGTGCATGGGTTTATGTGTGTAGTTGTGCATATGTGTGTATGTATTTCAAGCACTGTGGTGACATCACTGCCATTTAATGGCCAATGGTGGCTGTTGTTGTTGTGTTTGTTATTTGAGAAGGAGCGGGGATGGGGCACAGAGTTAGGGTTAGAGAATTGGAGTTAGGGTTAGAGATGGACACTAGGGATGAGTTGGGGTTAGGGATGGAGAGTGTGGCTGAGTTAGGGTTAGAGATGAGAAGCGGGGGGCGAGCGAGGGAGCCTCACTTATCGCTCCAGGCCCCGGTCCACTCCACCTGGCCCCAGGGGTTGCGGATTCGCACCAGCCGCACCATCTGGCCCTGGTAGTCGACCTGGAGTGCAACACGGAGCTCAGACGGGCGTCGGTGCCAGCGTGCACTCGCACGTATATTCAAGCGTGCACACACGCACGCATACATGCGTGCGCATCATGGGGAGTGGTGGCACCTGGTATTTGGTCTGAGATAATGTATTTCCTGAGTAATCCCCAATGCCCCCCTTTGTTCTGGCGCCTTGAGATGATTTGCATGGGACGCGCGGTATGAATATTAAACCACGATGATGATGATATCGACAAGTATGCACGCCCAATCGAGTACAATTCATCCCGCTTGTGATTCAACGATCCGTCGCAATTTCCAGTCGCGATGCGATTCAACGAACACGTATTTATATTGCCACGGTGGTGAATGTCAGCCCCTCACAAAATCCGCAGGAATCAACCCAATCCAAAGACATATAACGACGTAAATGAATAAAAGACACTGTCGATCCTCGGTCGCACAAATCGGTGGGTGTATTGCGAGCGTAGGAATCAATGTTTAGATGCGACGAATCGACGCGCATGGACACGTGGATAAGAGCACGCGTGGGCTTACCTCCGTCGTGCCGGTCAGGGAGTACGCATGCCCCTTGACGAGCTTGCGGGAGGTGATCGCCTCCGAGTCCGCCTGGTTCGTGATCTGTTCAGTACACGCGCGCGCGTGCGCACACACACGCACACCACCACCATCATCATTAGCAGCAGCCATTAACTATCCACTGCTGGATAAAGGCTTTTCCAAGGCTGTCGCTATCTCTCATGCTCGTGGCGATGTAACATTGCATCTAGCTCCTGCGCAGCGTAGGTGCAAGTGTGCATGCGCGAGTCAATGCATCCGTGTACTGTATAATGTTAAGTTTTGTGCATCATAGTTACACCTCACAATCACTGACAAACCAGACAAGCAGGAAGGCAGCCAGGCGGTGAAGCCAGCACCAACCGAGTCTGTGTATGTATGTTGAACTTCTTTCGCACCGTACGTAGCCAACCATTCTTAATCGGAGGTGCGGGGGAAGGACAAGTCTGAGTGGGCGTGCCATTGCATGTGCGTTTGTGTCAGCGTATCTGTTCACAGGCGCTCGCTAGCAGCACTTGCCCCAACAGTCTGCTATGGCTATAAACGGGGGATATTTATCTTTGTACGTATATCAGCGTGCGAGGTCGCGCGTGTCCACTCGCGTGTCCGTGCGTGCGCCGCCGTTACGTTGATGGAGCAGCCCATGAGCGAGCCACGCAGCGTCGCCTGCTGCAGCATCCTCCAGAGGTTGCTCGGGGGTTTGCTGAGCTCGATGCTCTCCGCCACACCCCCCGTGAAGTCCTCAAACCCCTCCGTGGTGCTGCCCCCAGACAGGGCCTCGTAGGAGCCGTGCAGCCTTGGTGGGAGGGGGTCGGGGCGGGGGGAAGTTGGGGGGCACGGTCCAGACATCGTTGATAGGAACACAGCTTTGACAATTAGTCGACTGAAAATTCCAATCGACCATTATTTTTGTGGTCGATTATTCTGGGCCCTTTAAATATGGCAGCCCGGATCCACATCCTGCTTCTAGAAAGCGGGAAACCCCTGTCCCACCATCAGGACATTCTATGATAAAATAAGCGATCTGTACAACTTGATGTCTGGCACTGAGATATTACCTAGCATTGAATCCTCCCTCCTGGGCCTTAAACGCCAAGGTATCAACCACGCACCAACACACCGTTCTCCAAGCATTTAACATTTCGGTTAGAAAGTCCATCCTGAGCTCTTGTAAGAATCATAGGGCCCCCCCATTCACACTCTGGCATAACTCCCTAATCGCCCGAGCAGCTTTAAAACACCCGCGTCTGAAACCGAGGAATTGGGAAGGGGAGTTCACCCAGATCTGGGGCCCCCTCGTGAATGCGACTCCATACACCCTGAGTTTACTTGATTGAACTTGAAATGAGACTGACTCCCACCCCCTTCCCCCTCCCCCTCTTTCCCCCTTTCTTCCCCGAAGAAAAGGGATCTGACCCACGTACCACATAATGCTACGGTCCTACACGTCCTAATGAGCCGCCTATCCCGCTATGCACCACTCTCCTGTCGCGAAAGTTGTACACCCCCACCCCCCGTGGTTGGATAAATAAAAATAATTGACAAAAAAAAAGTGGGAAACCTCCAATAAGCCACGCTTATCGTGACGTGGCTGGTAATGCTGATGACATTACCAAGCCTTGCTAGGGGATAATCGCTGTGGATATTATCCGTTGCCGGTTTCGTAGCACAGTGCGCTAGGCTAACCACTACGCTAGTGCTCCAAACGAAACACACACACGTGTACATGCACGCGCACAGAGCTCACACTCACGTCAGTTCTCACGCTCCCACACGCACAGAGGCGCTGCTCAAGGCCGCGTTGCTTGACACAGCCGCATTTATTCATCACTCGCACGACGCGCACGCCTCGGTTTGTACACAAGAGACTGTTTGTGTGATGCATGCATAATGGACCAACGGACGCACGGAGCAATGGTCAAATGGATAGATAGACTAATAAACAAATGGTTGAATGGATGGATGGGCGGACAGAGGGACAGGTGAAGCGAAAAGTGGATGGACTGAAGGATGACAAACTGATAAACAAACGGCTGTATGGATGGATGAGTAGATACATGAATGTACAAATTGATTGGGAGAGGGACAGACAAATAAAAATACACATGGACGGATGGATGATTGGGCAGATGGACAAAATCACCGTTAGGATTCTAGGATTAATAAACTGGTGACTTGACAGATCTACATCTGTTCCAACAGCTGGAAGATCACACAGGTGGAATAAATGACAGACTGATGGACGTATGAGCAGATTGATCCATGGGTGACCTCACGGATGGACAGACGGACGGACTCATCAGAGTTTTTTTGGGTTAAATCACGTAAATATAAATGTTTCGTTAAACCTTCCACCACCCAACACAGCCAGTTAGTAAGGTGTCATGTAAACAAAACGTGCAAATTAGTTACTAGTTCAGCACACGGGTGTGTTGGACAGTAAACCCACAATCATTTACATTCGAGTATGACGTTTCACCGGTAATTACAACAAGTCTCATCAGGTGACAGCCAGCGTTGTCGCATGATAAGGCGATAGCCAATCGTTGCCGCCGGATGGACTCACTTGGCGTAGGCCTTCTCAAGCAGGGCGCTCCAGAACTCGTTGCCCTCGGCCGAGTGGACGAACACGAGCTCGCCGTTCTTCACGGGCAGGCGGTCGTCGATGACCACGTCCACCCACTCCCCGAATTGCCAGAACTGCAGCGCACGGCCACGACACGCGCACACACACACACACATCACGAGACGACCGTTGAATCTCCAGCACATACAGATTCGAGAATCCGTTGCTCAAATGTGCAATCTCATGGCCACTTTACAGACCAAGCTTACGACACCTGGTATGCCCAGGTAGTCCCCTACCTTCGTACTAATCAATGTGAACCCTCCCTGCTTGGCCTTCTGGGATCGGGCAAGATTGGGCGCGTTAAGAGTGATTTGGTCGCTAGAGCCAAAAGAAAAGTAGGTTGACACTGTAATCAGACTCCACGTAACAGTTGTAATTTTCTGATCACCATTTTAACACTGGAAAGACTTGGTCACGGCCAGTAAGATGGAATTCCCACCACTCGTTTCAGGGCTGCAAACAAGAGGCAAGTGCTGGCCCATTCTCATTTGAGTGGCATACGACGTTCACCATTGCTACCCACGACCAGGTGGCCCATTCCATCAGCCCGCTGTGGACAATAAAATATGTACCGCTTTGTGAAGAAATCAACAGTGGGAGTGCTATGGACAGACTCGCCCCCTCATAGGAATGCGGAATATCCACCACTGGCTCAGGGCCGTCAATAAGAGATGCGCACCAATGATTCAATGCTCATTTGAGAGGCACATTGCTCTGACTCTCAGCCACAGCCTAACATGCCTCAGTGAAAGTCTCGTGCAGAATATAATTGTTGAACCATAGCTCATTATTGAAGCATAGCTAGCAGCATGTTACCATTTAAATACCAAATATTCCTGTTAACACCTTGCAGACAACCATTCTTCAGACCCGATCTCATATTTATGCCGATTGAAATGCAGAATATTTTCTCGTTTGTACATTCCCCTCCAATTCACTTTCAAATGTGCTATGGCCATCACGCAACGAGACAACGAGACAACGAAACCACGAGGATGATCGCACAGTGCCAGTGCAGTGCGCCCCGAATGTCAGCGAACGGTGCACAGAAGAGATCTTCCACGGTTGTCACCTCCCCAAAATCAGGAGGTGTCGCACTCGTACATACGCTCTGCTGCGGGATTGTCGCGTGACGATCAAAACTGAAATTTGTAATTCTCGGAACTGAAATTCTCACCATTAAGGTGCAGAAACAAACTGCAGCCATTGGTTGACCACGCTGAGATTGGCAAAAACTTCGCTACGCAGCTGATGTAGTCACGAGCAGCTGCTTAAATTCTAACCCAGGATGTCGCTGCCAGTACCCGCTCAGCGCTCTCGATAATTTGCGCACGCCGACGATTTACACAAGTACCATGAGCATAACACTGGGGTTTCAATAGAGGGATTCGTCACTCCCAGCGTTATGAGCAATAGTTGCTTTTTATGTATCTGCTCTGGGTAGGGTTTTCTTAAGCCGGCACAAAATGTAAATCTGACTCAACTCCAACACGACTCCATTTTTGTTCCATCCTGCCACACCCCCCCAACTCCCCCCTTCAAACCCCCTCCCCCAGGGCAACCTCCACCAAACCACACATTCCTACACATACACACACACAAATATGCACACATTCATGGACACACACACACAGAGGATATATATACATACACACAAAAAGAGACAAAGATACCCAGTATATCCTGAACAGACTGTTGGGGCAAGTGCTGTTAGCGAGAAGCACATATGAAGGCCGGCACGGCACACGAGAGGGTGGGTGACCAGCATCATGCCTGGCCGCCTTTGACTCGATGTTTACACACCACACCAGGTACTCATTTGAGGCTGAGTCGACCTTGGGGAGGCCAGGAATGGTTCGGAAAATCACCACTGATGGTAGCCGTGGCCAGGAATGTAACTCTAGCAGCAAGTAGCACAGTGTTAAGTGCACTGTGCCACCACACCGCGTACACATAAACACACACGTACAAACACCATAATGACAAAGATCCCCACATATACACACACATAAGCACGCACATAAATACACTCCCAGTCCTCGAACCCATCCTGCGCGTACACCCTGCACTTGAAATTCAAGTCGCACTCTCCCACCATGCATGCAAGTCATTTGTATGTATGTAGGTTACGTTGAACTTCTGTCGCACCTTACCTAGCCAAACGTCTTAGACTCCACCAGTGCAGCGCTGTTCAATGGGCTGTCCCTCCTTCTCCCTTACGGGCAGTCCTCGACTTACAAACGAACGGGTTACGTTCCGGAGACCCGTTCGTAAGTTGATTTGGCTGTATCTTGGAATTCAATATTTAATTGTACATACGGTCAGTGTTGTAAAATGTGTCATGGTTCACCAAAAAAATGGAAGCATTGTTAAATTAATAAATGACAGGAAATATTGCACATATTAATGTAATACTGTAATAAATAATGTAACATGAAGAAAACAAATCTGTTTTACTTTCACTTACAATGAGCCCTTGATGCTGGCTTGCTTGTTGGACGCGGTGCTGGGACTCATTGCATCTCACGGAGGATCACTCAGCCCGACAAAATAGCTCCGCGGTTTGTTCGTAAGTATGACCGAACGTTTGCAAGTCGGCTGGTTAAAAATAATACCAACATCTTGCGGCGGTTCGTTCGTGAGTGTGGTTGCTCGCAAGTCGGACGTTCTTATCTCGGGCACTGCATGTACTGGAACTCCCTCCCTCGCCTGTTTGCCTGCATTGCCGGCTCCATCGCCGCTTTCGGACTGCCTGCCTCCCTGCCCAGAGGCCTTTACTCCATTCTTACTCCACTGCTGGTCTCTCCTCAACTTGTCCCACAGCTCCCTGCTCACCCTTCAGCTTTGTCCCCTCCTTCCTTTACAGCATAGCTGAGAATCACATGGACAGTAGGCCAGTAACTTGTGTTGTGATAATAACAATAATATAAATTTAGTGCATTTGACATTCTTACTAAATCTAGGGGGAATTTACGAGCAATTTTCCCCAAATTTCGAGAAAATGCACCAATGACCCATGGCCACGTGAGGTTTCTTCGGTTAGATTGCGTAAATATAAATGTGTCGTTGAACCTGCCACCACCTGACACAGCCACGAGTCACTAGTACAGCACACTGGTGTGCTGTACTAGTGACTCTGGTGTGCTGTACTAGTAACGAATTGGCAGGCTTTGTTTAAGTGACAAACCTTACTAATTGGCTGTGTCGGGTGGTGGCGGGTTTAACAACACATTTATATTTACGTGATCTAACACAAAAAAACCTCCATTATGAATAATATTGGTTACGAAAGCCTTACTACATATTAAACTGATAATTTTCCATTCCTGCAAGCATCTTAGTTGCGTGTGTCTACTTCGAAACTCCTTTATCAGCGCATTAGTGAGAGAATCGCAGGCGCGGGAAAAGTGAACCCTAATTATTTTTCACATAGTTATTGTTATGGATGATGCTAAGCCACGTGTGTGGGCCGCTAAAGGTATTGGGAAGTCATATTCAGCCCTCATCAGCGGAAAGGTTCACCAATCCTGTTATAATGCAAATCGAGATCTTTGAAATGAAACATGAGATACATATTTTTTCGTGCATAATGTATAAAGTATGCCGACGGTATGTGCAGTCATTTATCCAGTGAAGCCCCAGGGTTTCTTACGATCGTCTGATACATATCGCATGAAGCTACAACATCTTAATTGGGGCGGGAGCGGTGGTGGCACAGCGGTTTTGCATGCCACGCTACAAACAAGCTGACCTGATGACGGACAACCTCAGGTCGAGTCATTCGTGCCACTGCACGATCCCCCATACCCATGCATAATTCACACCGCGCAGGCGAGTACAGGTAATCACAAATCCCTAAATGAAGGTGAATGTTCCACGCATGACGTAGTAAACACCGCTGTAGCCTGGCACAAGGTCAAGATGACCCACATCAGGCCGCCTTCCCTCTGGCGAGTTCCATCTTGCACAACATGAGCAACAGATGCCCCGTGTCATCATTACCTCATGGGGCCATATTGCGATGATCTGCCGCTCAGTACAAACATCGAGATATGGAACTAGGCAGAGGTTCAGTGGCGTAGCCATCTCTTGTTCAGGCGGTGCAACGATACTGGAGGAGCCCAGTCACTGGGCAGCGATGACGGCGAGAGGCAGACAGAGGGCCGGCCCCATATTATTCCGTGAAACCTGGGCACGTGCCAACCACAGCAAACGACTGACACACGTGCTCAATTCATTTCGGCTCTGTATGTAAAAATGTATTGATTTAAACACTCGCCTGACTCGACTGATGAGAAGGCTATACTATACAAATGACAGCAATACCAGTGATGGTCAATGGAACGGAAAACAAAACTAAACATTGTCCTGGAACTGAAATTATTGGAATGAAACAACAATTGCAGAGTATGATCATTGTTTTTTTTACCCTTTTATCTGGCAACAAAACTGACACCTTTTTTACAAGGAGTCATGTTTGCATAGACCACAATACCTGCAGTCGTAATGCAAACAAAAAACATAACTCTGATATGGATGGTGCATATGAGGTCCCAATGGTGGAATTGCAGAGTAATTGCAGACATCTTTGGAACGAAAAATGAAATGGAATATTTTTTTCCCCACTCGGTTTGACTCTTTGGAACCTTCTAAAACGTTCTAAAATAATATGCGTACATTCCAAAAATACTGATTGTTGTCATCCCATGTGCTCGACATGAGTGTGGAATTTTTTGTTAAATAAATAAATCGCGCTATTCTCTCCGCTGGAGCCGTAAGGGGGAAGGTTGCGGCACAAACAGCGGCGTCACCTGGAAGTGGAAGATGCCGGCGTAGGCATCCTCGAAGGTTTGGCCCACGGGGACCACGCGCGCCATGAGCTTCTCGCTGAGCGTGAGCGAGGCGATGGCAGCGAGCAGCCAGCAATCGCCTGCACGGACACACACGCACGCACACACACACACGCGCACCATGAGCTTCTCGCTGAGCGCGAGCGAGGCGATGGCAGCGAGCAGCCAGCAATCGCCTGCACGGACACACACGCACGCACACACACACACGCACGCCATGAGCTTCTCGCTGAGCGTGAGCGAGGCGATGGCAGCGAGCAGCCAGCAATCGCCTGCACGGACACACACGCACGCACACACACACACGCACGCCATGAGCTTCTCGCTGAGCGTGAGCGAGGCGATGGCAGCGAGCAGCCAGCAATCGCCTGCACGCACACACACGCACACACACGCACGCGCACACCCACGTACACGGATGCACACACGCACACACACAGATGCACACATAGGCATAAGGACATCACGGGGCTAAACACACGCGCGTGTGTAACCACGCGTGCGTTCACATACACTGCACACACAAGTGTAGAACAGAGTTGCCGCGATATCATATTTAACAACAGGAATGCGACAAACATGTTCACGATACGACAATCATCATATCAGTTTCCCGTAACTTTGAAATTGCATATTTCATTTTATCGTATAGTTTATGTGCTTTGCTATGTATGCTTCCAGTAGGAATAACGATTTACTTATGAGTTCTTCAACTGCAGTTCACTCACATGCCTGCCGATGGCCTTCTAATCGTTGCAACTTTACAACCCACCGTGGTTATTACGTAAGCACATGCTGCAAGTAACACAACAAATATTCAATACTGTACCTACAACATGATGACCAGGCTGTAAATTGTTCCAGAAAAAAAACTTTGCAAAGCTCAAATCTTATTGGTAAGTTACGTCTATTTAGAACTTTAATCACTGTCTTACTCCACAAAATTTAGGCACAAAAATAATAATTTTGATCACAAGATGACAATATTTTACAAAGTTGATGGTGCAAATGATCGTGGTCTTTATAAATTATCGTGATAGCTCCAAGTGTCCCCATATCATGACAAACCTAGTACATATTCTTGGGTCTTTCGGTAAAGTCATGTAGATAGGTTCCAAGAAAATAACGAACGCTTGTGTTGCAATCGAAACGTCGTTGTTTGTTGTTATTTTTTGTCATTTTCTTTGAACCTATCTACGTGACTTTACCGAAATACCCAATAATATGAATTCCTGCAGTCACAAAAGCTCTAAATCAAGATTTAAACTGAGCACAAACATGGGAATTGGCGTGTACACACCCAAGCAAGCCTGTGGTCATGTTTCTGGCGAAAGCCGAAATGTCAGCTGTTAGGAACCAGTTTGTCTCTGATTAAGGGAGCGAAACGTATACAAAATGTAGACGAAATGAACATTTCACAGCATCATGTGATACATTGTACTGGTTGCCAGCAAAAGAAATCGTACCGGTTGCCAGTGCAATTTAGAATTCATCATCATTATTATCAGCATTATTTGTTGATCGAAAGGTGCCCTCATCATTCACCTTATATAACATAAGAACACAAAACTAGTAAAGGTATTATAAGATTGCTCAATCTCCTCCGCTGGCCCAATAGCCCGGAACTTTCTTCCCCACCAGCTGACTCTGCTGTCAAATCGCTGCCCCTGTTGAAGTCCAGGCTCAAAACATTTTCCCTTTTCTCCGTGTATGATTGACTGCTTCTTTCTCTCTTTTGTAAATACGTTTTCTTCTTCTTTTGGCAGTTGTGCTAAGCTGCCGTGGCCCCCTGTGGTGAGCGAAGGTGCCCCCACAATGCTGTTTGTTGGAAATTCCAGGCTTCTGACCCAGCGATGATGGAAGGAGAGGTGATACGTTCAAAATATGCCCACCTCGTCTGTACAGCGTCAAGAAATGTGGTCGCATTTGGACGTCATATAAATAGAAATTGTATCATCTTATGAGTTAGATTTTTTTTTTACTGGATGTGGCTCGGAGTGGGGGGGGGTCACAGCAGAGATCAGAAACGTGGGCAATGACAATGAAAAACGGAACAAAATCAGGAAATCCACAAATTTGTACGGACAGATGCTTGCATGGAATTACGCTAAGGGACTGACAAAGGAAAACATGGAACAGCGAACAATCGCAGAGACATCCTATCAACGAATACAACAAGTGACGAGGACAGGACACGGTGTCGAGAAGGGATGACTTGATCGAGACCAATGAAGGAGTTCACAGCCAAATAAGGGGAACAGGTCTGAGGACAGCTACCACAGAATGGAACGGATGAGATCGGCTCGCTTGCAGCTGCTCGATAGATTGTTGCATCACAGAGCCGCGAAAGGGTGGTGGCGGCAAGGGGAGGAATTTCATTCAACAAAGAATTGATCATCACCGACGACAACGATGATGATGATGATGATAATGCCACGGTGTTATGGGAGGGGACGGCCAAACAATGTGCGGCACCAATGTAGCAACAGGGAGGGAAGCCAATGCGGCCGTTGTGTAGCATCGTTGTGTAACAAAAGCGAGTGTTGGCACGAAAAAAAACCCAATTCAGTTCAAATCTCACGCCAACTCCATTCCAGCGCCAGGCAACGACCACAGGAAGCAGTACGTAGAACCCCTCTTAACGACAGTAATTTATAGCATAGAAAGTTATCCTTTTTCACCCAAAATACGTACTTTATAATATCAAAACAATGGATATCAATACATTAAAATTCTAACATTTGTAAGACATACTATTAAAAAAAACGTGGTTAATCAATGCATTAATTAATATTTACTGTACCTACAACAGCCCGTCGTTAACTGGGGAATGGTCGGTAAGCCGAACACATTGGGCTCTATGGAGGCACTCCACTACAATACACTACACTATACACTACAATACACGACACATTGGGCTCTATGGGGGCCCGTCGTTAGGCGATGAATCGTGAACAGGGGTGGTTGTTAAGAGGGGTCCTACCGTATATTTATAGCTCCTGAGCCATTATGTAACAAGCAACTATTTTGTGGTTGTGTAATTATGCATGTAAATATTCATGCTGCCAGATTAAAACGTATTCTGTGGATTGAGACGGAAGTGATGACGACGATGATTTCGAATCGCCGATTTATGAAGAGGACGGTGATGGTGCGAACGGGCGATGAACGCTGTTTGATTTCAATGTTTTTGGAGCCTCATTAGCAGCGCGTGGCCCATTCACCAATGCCACAGAATAATAACCCGACATTGCATAAGAACACGAGTCATTCTGAACAGGTTCAGAAAATGAGGCACACCCAAGGGCTACGTAATTGATTCCCCTTCTGCATTCGAACCTTATGGCGGGACCCCATGATAAAATAAAGCAATTAATTAATTTATTTTTGGTGACTCCGTCATGCGCACATAAACGCCACAACCCACCTGGCGCGGATCGTTCTGTTGTCACGTTACGTCCAAGTGCAGCAGCGAGGATGAATGTGCAGAAGAGCTGAACAAGCGAATCCACTCCACGCTCGGGTATGGGCAGGATCATAAGTCTTATCCAAAGCTGCTCAAACTGCCTACACGATTTAAGTCCTTTATTTATCACAACGGCATGCATAATACAGTGAAACTGCTCTCTTGTCTTCATTATTATTTGTGACCTACCAATGTCTGCAGCCACAGGATCAATCGATGACAATCCTATTACCTGCAGATATTTAACAGATGAGATGCGTTGCACCGTTAATTCCTCCTGTTTGATAATAAGTCTCTTGTCCGTATGCATCTGTGCAGACAGGTTTTTTTGCGGTTAAGCCATAGTCCCCAAATACCACTCGCATCAAATCCGATAAGAGGAGCGGCGACCCACTACTCTGTAGAGTAACATTGGTATAAACGCTTGTTACAATATGAACAGCGCATTGAAAACGCGTTCTATTTTATGTACTGTTTACAAAGTGTGTTAACAAATCCACACTGAGAAACACGATGATTGACAGAGGGGGTGTAAATTATTTTTTCGATAGTGTATTTAAATAGAATTACTGCAGGTAAGTAGTTTTCCGTTTTAAAGGCATAGTTTAACAAGACAACACTTGCCACCATCCTTCAAACCCATTGGTGAAAAAGAGAAAAGTTTTTGTTTACATTATAATATACGGGATAGCTATGGCCGAACACTTTCCTTCATTTTCCCGGTTTGTCAGAGCGCAACTCCCTATCAACCCAAATTTAAACTAAAGGTTCGTTCCTATTGGGTCATCTTTACGAGAGTTTTCGCACCATCCTTTCACTGCACCCCCCCCCCCCCCCCATGGGTGTTAATATGGATAAAACTGATGCAGTTGTGTACTGTGACGGGCAGTAGCACATTCACGGCCACAACATTGGTGGTGAATATCTGAACAAGTTCGGGTCCTGGGTCTCCCCTAGGTCGACTCAACCTTAAAAACCTGGTGCAGTGTGTAAACATTTCCACGGGGGGGGGGGGGGGGGGGAAGGTGGCCGGGCGTGGTGCTGGCTACCCACCCCATCATGTGCCGAGGCGGCCTTCATTGGTGCTCGCAAACAGCACTTGCCCCAAAGGTCTCGTAAGTCTATACGGGGGATCTTAGTTCGCGTTTTTGTTGTGTGTGGGGCAGTGTGCGATGTGGTTGGCGGAGGTAAATTACGTTGGAGGCACAAGTAGACGCACCGAGACTCAAACGAGCATGGGAACAATGTGGAAATTCCACATTTCTACAACGGGAGGCAGTATATTCATAGGGTAACCACTATTGGAATGCGCCTTGTCTGTGTGTGGGTTATCAAAGAAGTGGCTATACGGTAACAAACCGACAATAGTCCCCAGTCAAAGAGTTTGCAAGTAGAATTTTGACTTGAAGCTTTCGTGACTGCAGGAATCCATACTCTTTGGTTCTGTCGGTAAAGTCACGTAGATCGAAAAAATAATAAAAGATCACAACGTTTCGATCGCAACACAAGCGGTCGTCCTCAGGCGGAAAAAAAAGAAACAACGGGAGCTAGTATATGTGACTTTACCGAAAGAACCAAAGAGTATAGTTTGCAAGAATTAGGTGGGACCAATTAGCTTGGCGAAGCATGATCATAAAACCGCACAACTGACAAGGTACGGCCTAAACCAACAGTGTATTGACAAAGGGTAGTAAATTACAGTCTTATACGACTGTATTAGTGGAACTATCTGGTCTGTGCCAGACGACTGTGTGTGTTCTTCTGAATTGTATGAATACAGTGCAGTGTTGCAGGAGGAATTCTGGTTTGGATTTACAATCGCATACTGGGCAGAATTCCTTTTCCCATTTGCGAGAGTTTAGTTTCAGCGGAAGCAGCAGGCTGCGTGCATCGTTAGTGAAGAACAGTAGGACTGCGTGCACAAACGTAATTTTAAAAGTATATATATACTCCGATAACAATAAAGTTCATCCCTCAATTCACTGCTGGGTGAAAAGGCCTCCCCACATTGTATCGGTCACAGGGCGAGTTGTTTCACCATACTTCACCACGCCGGTCACCGCAGGGAGGGGGCGCAGCCCACGATCAGATGAGATATCACTCGTCACTGATATTAGCCAGGCCCGGAACTGCCATCCAGGCCGTTGGGTTCATAGTGTGCGGTGCACGAACCACTGCACCACCAAACCACCCACCCTTTCGTTCATTTCACCGAGTTCACTTCGTTTCAACGGACTTCGCCAAATATCCTGCTATTATTGCATTCGCGAGAGTCAGATTTAGATTGAACGTGTGACATGTATTCATGCTTTTATTTTTTAAAGGTTTATACACTACAATACTATACACTACACTATACACTACAATACTAGACACTACACGATACACTACACATTGGGCTGCACTCTCCATTACGGTTGACTGTAACTGGAATATTGTATCATAACTTTCAATGTTTGGTTTTATATACAGTCGTATCGCTGAAGAACCACAGACAAGCGGGAAGGCAGTCAGGCGGTGAGCCAGTGCCAACCGTTGCCCACGCTCTCTAGCCCTCCATATAGTAAGATTTTCAGCCAACTAATAAAGGTTGTTTATACGTGGGAGGAAACCTAAGCGCCCTTAAGAAAAGACACATGAGACTCGGGAAAAGATCTGGGACACTTTGTAAATTGTTGAAGATGATGATGAATTAAGAGGGTGTCTTGGAGGGCATCACTGTCCAGAGTCGGCTTCGGTTGATAGCGGGCAGATTTTCTAAAAAGGGAGTGACTGCCACCGAGTGAACACCGCGGCGTGGCATCCACCGTGCGATAAAAATAGCGCGAAAGATGAGTAATTCGAGCCGTTCATTAGATTGAGCACGGAACACATCAGCTCTTAGCACGACTCCAGCCCAGCCACGATAACCCCGGACCTGTGTGAGATCGAATTTTGACGCGAAAGAATATGAACCCCAGGGTCAGAGTACCATGTAGAATTTTGACCCCTGAGTAAAACATATATATTGTTTCAATGACTCTACCATCGAGTACTAGAATATTATATCGTGCTAGGGTTATGATTAAGAGTGTTGGCCTAAAGCTTCTGATTACAAGCCTTGTTGACATTGGCTTTGTCTGTCCTGTGCTGTGATCAATCTGCAGGAAATGTAACACTTAACTTTGATTTACGTTTGCAATGTTTTCTATTCCACATGTGATAGTTGTTTTTGATCGGATTTCTATTTCATTGCTGCAATTTATTGATTTAGATTTTTTTATTTGGTGGCCCGGATTACTCTTCCAAATGAGGCTGCCCTGGTTCCTGGGGGTCTCACCTGGTTAAACCAAAATAAAAATGTAACATGAAACTTATATTAACATACGAGACTAATAGGCTGACTCCCAAAATCATTACTGCGAGGGGGGAATTTTGAATGACCCCGGGGTCAGAATTTACAGTTGCATACTACCACAACAATAGTATCAGAACTGCCCTCCACTCTGCCCTGCCCCTTCCGTCTGCCATGACCGCAGACCTGCCCTGTCCTGTACATGTCCCGCAAGGTCTGCTTCAGCCTGGTCTTGGGGATTAGAGCATTGTGTTGCATCTGCAGTGGTGAAACCTGTCAGGCAGCCAGGCGTAATATTACATTCGTTTTGTTTTCAGTGGGGTTTTTTTTTGTTTGCCATCTGCGAGCGTGTGTGAACAGTTCACGATCGTATTACAAGCGCACACACACAAAGATATATCCCTCGGGGATGGCCACACTGACGGGGCAAGTGATGTTTTTTGAGTGAGCTCCTATTAACGTTGAAATGGCACACAAGTGGGTGGGGGGGATAGCACCACGCACGGCAACCATTCTCTCCCCATTCATGTTTTTACACTGAAGGACTCATGTATGGCCGAGTCAACATAGGGGACACCCAGGACTGATCAAGATGAGCACTTGTTACTGAAAGCATAGCCAGGAATGGAACTCGGTGGCGAGTTGTTAACTGCATCGCCTGGTGTAGAGGAGGTTGTGGGTTCGATCCCGACCCTGATGCCTGTATATTTGGAGTTTTCATGTTCTCCCCGTGGTTACGTGGATTTTTTTTCGGGTCCTCCAGTTTTACCCTCCACGTTTAGAAACATGCATTTAGGGTATTTTGTTGCTAGAAATTTCCACATCATAAGCCACTTTGTAGAGCCAGTGGACAGGTCGCTTCTGAACAAGAGCGATATAGCTCAGTGGGCCTTACCTGGTAAAATAAAAAATATACATGTAAAGTTTAGTTTAGTTTGAACTCGGAATGCTGTGTGTCCAGTACAGTTCGTTAACCCCGCTGCACCACAAAATAGTGCGTACGCCCGGCAGCGTTGCACCTACAGCATGCACTGCCTCACTGACCCCCCCCCCATCCCGCCTCCCCCCAGCGGTGAGTGAAATCTGAACCCGTGTCTGACCAGTTCCCATACACCCCCCAGCATCACCAACATGCACTGGCAAGCGGAGTGAAGGTTGGCCAGCAACCCCCCATGGCCGACATGGTGTCGGGGGAAGAGGCCGTCATCCAGCAGTGGATTGATAAAGGAATGACACATTATTTATTATCGTTACGTTTAATCTGCCGTGATGGGGCACATACACGCGTATTCATTTGCAGAAGACGATAAAAATTGGCGGCCTCGTGTATCCGTAGCAGTTGAGAATGTAGGTTAAGTCTAAAATTGGTTTCGATTATCAGCAAAACATCTTGACAACAGTGCCAAATCCAACATGTGACCGTCATCTCATCCGATATGGAAGTCCCTTGCTCTCGTCTTGATACGGACTCGTCTCGATTTATGCAGAAAACATCGTCTTCATCTGATAGAGAACCTTGTTCTTCACCCACACACAACCAGTCTATCCAATATAGAACACTTGTCTCAATCCCAGAAATAACCCAATTCTCATATAAAGGACCCGCGTCTCATCCGATACAGAACCCTTATCTCATCCAATATTGAACACACATTACATCTCAAGGGTCCGAATACAATCCCATACAGCATTTTAACAGCACTTCGCCCCCCCCCCAAACAAACACCTTATTAAATCCATATTACAAACAAATGAACACACGTGTGTGTGTGTGAGAGAGAGAGAGAATAGAGGGCGAGTTTCTGATTAATTCCTCCTCCCACTCGTGCGTTCAAAAGGCGTCCCGTAACCGGTTCACGACTAAGAGACAGTGTTGTTGACGGTCACGCTCCGTACCCCCAGGGCGAGTCAGCCCTATCCCCACCCACCACTCTCCACCCCCCCTGCTAGCAGCACACTACTCCCCTCCCGTACAATTAAAAATATCTCAACTCTCACCAAACGCGAGCACGCCGAGCCACGCGCGAGTAACAGAGCTGACATCGGTGAACACAAGTTCAGGTGATCATCGTTTATAATCGATACATCGATTATAATCGATGATCGAATTATCCCGGCACCGCGCTGATTCCAACAGCATCCGGCGGTCCTGAGCCGATCTGGCTAAACCGGAAAAACCGCTCCAGAAGCTGCAACCCAGTAACGGCGATCGTCACACGCGTGTTTGTTGAAGCAAGAGCCTGAGTCGTGCTACGTACATCACCCCACGCGGAGTCTTTCGAGATTGGAGTGGTAAGTACGGTCCCGTAAATACAGCCACTTTTAACAGGAAGATGTTCATTCGCGTCGATTTGTATTTTTATTTGTGTCAACTTCCGATGAATTAAAAACACCAAAAAAAACATATACCCAACACCTATAAACATGATGACATGCAAGCATGCGCAAAAATAAGCTAATTTAAATAATGATTGTGATTATCCAGCGTTTTTGAAAATTCTACACCACCTTCCCCCTGAAGTCACCGGATAATCGATGATCGACTGTATAAACACTCATTAACTTGCTGCAAACACCTTACTAAATAGAGGACTGCAGAACTTGGACTATTGTTGTTGCCAGCTAGCTCACCACCTGACTGCCTTCCAACTTAATCTGTGGTTTCTCAGCATAGTGATAACGACGGTATAGAAAACTTCAGCACGAAATGTTCCTGTTGGGGTTGTAACCAAAGAAACAAATCTCCCAGAAAGCTTTTAGCAGACTGTTAGGGCAAGTGCTGTGAGCAAGAACCTATGAAGGCCGGCACAGCGCACGAGGGAGTTGGGTGGTTTGTAAACAGCCACACGCGCACACAACCACACACACACACAAAGTCCACTCGCTCACACACAAAACACAACACTGAGAGACCCAGTCCCCATTATATGGGCGTGTCCATGCACCTGGACATTGTTCCTTTCCATTGTTTTGTTTGGGGTCAGGTATCCAAGGTATGACTCTCTGAAAACAATAATAACAGGCTTTACCCTTTCTGGAAATAAAACAGGTGTTAAGATGTTGGGACACCAAATAGACACCCATTTAATCTTAACACCTGTTTCATTGCCATAAAGGATAACGCCTATTCGCAAAAAAATGCATCGTCTTGATACTTCCAAAAATGTCCCATAGATATGACTCTCTCTTCATACAAACTAAACTACACGTGCGATTCGGGGATCAGCCGTTGAACACCACCGAATTCACGCTGCCAAGTGGCCAGGAGATGGCGGTGAAGCAAGGGATTCCAGGATCCATCTGTGCAGAGCTCTGGGTTGTTATCCCCTCGTATACACCTATAGAGGCCAGCATGACATATACACATTCTCACATACAGTCACACAGGAGGGCAGTTACACACACACATAGTTTCACAAATACACGCACACAAAAATACACTTGCACACAAGTGCAGTCACATGCAGCAGGAAGTGGGAGGTGGGGGTGGAAGGGAGTAGAGCAGGAGAGAGACCTGGGAGGAAGAGGAAGGTGGCGTACAGTGGTTAGAAATTATGCGTCACAGCGCTGGGTTGGGGAAATACCATTAAAGGCGAAAATATTCACGGATGGAGGCTCCGTCTCTTTGCAAAAACTAAACGAAAGTCCGTCAGCCCATCAATGTTTTCCTGCAGCATACGTTTAGACAAGACACACCGTGGACCAGTTTCAGCCTCTCTTGAGTCTGAGGTTCAACCCGCTCCAACAACTGGCTGGGAGACACACGTAATAAAGATTTTTTTTTTATTGGCTTCAACAATTTCGAATGCTGGTGGCGTGTTTTAACGACACATTTTTATATTTACGCGATCTAACCCAAAAAACATCTATTATGGATATTGGTCGCGAAAGCCTGCTGCGTGTTAAATTGTACTCTACATGCACGTGGGTTTAGTTTCGTAATCATTGAAATAAAACACCATGTGTCATATAATCTGTCCACCTTGGGCGGGGGGGGGGGTGCCGGAAGCGGTGTTTGTGCAAAGAAGTTCTGACTTCACTGAGTCACACCAGCAAGGAATGGCCCCATAAACAAACTCCACTGCGCTCTTCAGTTTCAAATTCTCAGCCAAAGTCGACAGAAGTGTACACAGCTCTAACATCAGGGGTTCCTTAACTGGAGGCCCACAAAAGCGCTTGCACTGATGAAAGCACCTCCAATTAGCACGGTTGGCCACGTACGGTCTGAAAGAAATTCAACATACATACAACTGGCCCGCCGACGGGTGGCTCACCAAGACACGGAACCATGAGATCAGTGAGATGAGCAGGAAACAACAGTCAAGGTTGAGAGAGCTGTACACAAGATACGGCAAGTCCTCGCTTAACGCGTATTCACACAACGCGTTTTTGCTGTAACGCGGTTCTTCCATTGGGGAAACATCTTCACACAACGCACACCGTTATAATGCAGAACGTGCCCCGTTATAGCGCGGTTTCTGAGCGGTTGATGATACAGTACGGGGAATGACACAGTAATGTGGCGGCGTACCCTCGGTTATTTGCCCCGCCGTTTTACTGTGTGCGTACATCGTATCTCGACAAACTTTATTAAAAACATTTATGCGGAAACTGTTTTGAGTTCACGCGATTTCGCTTACCGCGGCTCTTTTCAGGAACGCATCTAATACCTGCGCTAAACGAGCACTCGCTGTATACGGGTCAAGGGCCACATTTATTGATGATGTGACCCGATGGACAGACAAGGTGTGTGTCTAAAAGATAATGATTTTATGGAGAGTATATTGTGTGGCGGGGGAGGCGGCAGGGGACAGGCGGTAAAAGGTCGGCCAGATTATGTGTCTCTCTTTAATGAACGAGGGAACACACTCAAGTCGGAGACATCATGTTTACTGTAAAGAAGAAGAAGTGGAATTAGGCACGAATACATCGCCAGACGGGATGATGGCTCGTGTGTGGCTGAGACCAACGGCAGTGGCAGCCAAAGAAAATCACTCCGCCCCCTTCCCCCCACCCCTCACAGAGGATGTCCACCGCAAAGGTGGAGCGATGAAATCCGATCCTGCAAAGGCGCTAGATGGATCGCGGCACTGCAAGATTGTAAGAGTCTACGACGGCTTTGGGGATGTCTTCATCCACCAGTGGACAGATTATGGCTGAAGATGATAATATAGGGGGAAGGCGTGGACTTACCCAGAGCTCCCTGGCAGATATCTGTGCGTAATGCACCGCCAACCACAAACTGCGGGTTGCTGCAGATATCCTGCGCACGGGACACACGGTAGGGGTGCAGCGATTCATCGGTTAATATCGAGTAGAGTGGAGTGTAAAAATGTATTATGTACAGCTTATGTGAATACAAATTTTTTTATTTTGTTACTGTATATACAACCTAAATGTACGTTACTTTCTAATAAGACAGATCAAGCGACATAGTACAGGTAATGCATAACGAGACAAAAACGATAAAACTATGTTTAAATGGAAATGCAGGCAGATTCATGGCAATTGACATGGGTGGAGGGTTGGAGGGAAAATTTAAGCAACTTGCGGAGTTGTGTGGACCTGCAGTTGCTTGTCTTAACGGTTCGTGGGTAATGTCAAATTGTCAAGATGACTCAGTTTTCACAAATATCAAGCCAACAACACGTTGTTCAGTTAATACAAAAATATTCAAGTGAATAACAGGGCAATTGACATTTGGACTGGGGTGGGGGTGCCTATGGCCGTCTAGTGGGGCATAATCCATGTCTTCACTATATATGGCCCATGGCCACATGAGGCCTACCACTTAATGATAGCCCCGCAAACGATATCTAGTCAGCACAAGCATCACAGCAACATTGATTTGGTACGAAAGGGATGTCTCGTTTTTTTATTCTACTGGGAACATTGTGTTTGGAGGTTTAGTGTACTCGGCCATTTCTCTCACTGAAAGGACTTCCTGCTATGAATGTGGAAATTGCGTGGCCCGCCAAAGGTAAATGAAAGTCCTATTTGACCAACAGTCATGAACAGGTAAACCCCATGAGGAAGTTTATTGCCCGCTAGTAGTAGTAAAACGTGTGCGCACATTTTGTCGCGTGCAATTAAACTCTCTAAAATGTACAATGATGAAATATTCTGGAGTTAAATATTCTGGAAAAAAAACACGGGTAGAACACAGTCAGTCTTAAGGCAAGAACATCGCAGAGCCACCAAGCACAAAGACCCCCCCCCCCCGTATAGCCTGAACAAACTTGTGCTAAGTGCTGTTAGCGAGTAGCACCTCTGAAGGCCAGCACGATACACGAGGGGGGTGGGTGGCCAGCACCACGCCCGACCACCTTTGTCTCCCCAGTGGTGATGATTTTACACACTGCACCAGGTACTAATTTGAGGCTGAGTCGACCTAGGGGAGCCCGAGGACCGATTGAGAAAATATGCACTGGTGTTGGCCGTGAGCGGGGATCGAACTGGGTTCATAGCACAACACGCGAACCACTACTCCACTGCGTACAAAGACAAAGATCCCCCTTATAGTCTCAACAGACTGTTGGAGCAAGTATGTCAGAATGGATAAAGCCTTTTTTTATCTTATGACTGGAAAAGAGTTTCCATAAATACAACCCTTACACATGCATTATCAAACCATCAAAGTGGTGTTTTATTGTAGTAAAAACCCCGCTATTAAAAAAAATGTTGAACTTTTTCATGCAAACAAGTAAACCACAACCAAAGTATTTACACATTACAGGGGCAATCCCACCACACGTTATTGATTAAGCTAACCTTGATGTGGTGGTAGTGTATCTATATTTACGATAGCATTGCGAAATATACTGTATACTTATATTTGTAGGTGTTATCCGAGTCAATGTTGCAAGGCAGAACCACATCGTGATAAGGAACTCACTGCACGGGGCATTTCCTCGTGTGAACGAAAGAAACCCTTGTACCCATTTACAGCAGCTCTTAAAACCCATGTCATCTTTTTCGAACTGGTACCAGCGTTCATGTCAAAGATGCTAAGGCTACAACTAATCTGAAAAAAAAAACTTAACCCAGTAAAGCGTGCAACGTTGCCAATGTGGTTGGAACCATTTGGTTGGAACCATTGAACCAATATTGGCCGAAAGTGTCCCTGCACACTCCGTTTGTTGGCCAGAAACGGATCCAATACATGAATCTGAATAAATAATCTTTTTCCAGCCTCGTCGGGTGTTTGAAGGGTTAACATACCTGTCAACCCTTAATCAGTGCCCTACCTTATTCCAGCTCAATTCAGACCTCATTGGTCACCCCGTGCCCCTTATAAACCTCAATGTTCATCTTACAAAGTCCCATCACAATGGAGAAATGCAACACAAATATACAATCACCACTAGTACACTCACCCACACACATGCAAACCTGTCAACCCCCTTATCAGTGCCCTACCTTATTCCAGATCAATTCAGACCTGATACATTTCAACATTCATCCTGCAAAGTCCCATCACAAGGGAGAAACACAACACAAATAGACAAAACTAATGTTTGCCCTATTGAAACGGCTGTACGCCGTATGGACCTGATAACTCAAATCCCCTGTACAAGAATACGGGGTAAGCCATATGGGTTGACACGGTATGAGTTTTAGGGGAATGTTGGCGTAAACGAACCGCATGGCCTCACCCTAAAAAACAAACGTGGATCCCTGTATTGGCTACCAAACCCTACTTTCTGCCTTAAGTTAATATCACAACAAAGTGCATCCCGAGTGGTGATAAAGAAGCTTTTTCAGCGACTTCAAAAGTCGCTGACACTGCTCGGCCCGAGAGCGACACAAATCAAATTATTCCCACATTGGAAGTATATCTTTCATACACTTGTAATGCAGTTAGACGTTTTATTTGAACGTCACTTTAAGCCGCCGGGTCGCTATAACTTCGGAGAGCTAATACGAGACGGAAAAAATATATATAAAAATAACATCCGTGTAATGGTTTACCATCCCCTTCACTAAATGTAACCCCCCCCCCTCTCCACCACACGCATGATGGTATCGCCTCCAACCAATGTGGCATTTGGGACACTTGGACCAGACCGCCGATTGGACGACACCACGAAAGGAAATAGGCGTGGGGTGGATTTACCGATGAAAAGAAATCGTGTGTGTATGTGTGTGTACAGACCATCAGCTGCGATTTAAAGCCAAACGGATGTTACTGCTGTTTTATCACATCTCAATACAACCGCATCTGGAGACGCTGTACGAAACGGTGGGCACGCTCATTGTATATTTATATTTTGTCCGCTTTAATAATGCACAACTCTTTGTCAATCCACTGCTGGAGAAAAGATGACCCCCTGCCCTGTCCGCTCATGGAAGCTGTTTGACCATACTTCATCGAACTCTGGTGGTCGGATTCTCATACCTGTCAACACCTTATCAGTGCCTACCTTATTATAGACAAAATCAGACTTTATTGGTGACCCCGTGCCCTTATAATTCTCAATGTTCATCCTACAAAGTCCCATCACGAGAGAAACACGCCGTATGGATTTGAAAACTCAATTTCCCTGTACAATAATACTGGGTAAAACCGTATGGGTTGACACGGTATGGGTTACTCACGCACTGCGCTCACCGCTGTCCCACCGTTCCACCCATATTTATATTTGCTGGATTTTAAATCTTAAAAAAAAACCTGACAGTCGCTCATAAGCACATTTTATTTCAACAATACAGTAATATATCGCCTGTGCATTGTGGTTGTCAGCCAAACAATTCCAACTCATGAACAAACACTATCTAGTGATGCTGCAGCGTTGCCACTGATTATTAATTAAAGCACACAAAAAACGAATCACTGTCGTCAATAACACCGTGGCTTTAAAAAAAACACATATGCTGTATACACAATACAAAAGGCGACGTTTCGGCAAATGGCCCTTCTTCATAACACAATTCCCTAACACATGCGATGTTCCATGGTCATCAGGTGATGTCACCACTCCAGGTATTGAGGTTACTAGCATTTTGCCCGTCCAAGGACGGGTGTATTGCAATAAATCTGAAACTTGCAAGCAAAAAGCAGACCGCGACGTGATATATTCATTGCATCAATGCGTGTGCAATTTGTCAGGCCGCGTTGACACAGACTTATTTCATTTTAAGGTCCCTTGTTCATCACGACGTCTTTTTTACTTCGATGTCTCAACAGCGTTACGGAGATCACGTGACGTGAGGGCTCTCTGCCTTTGTAGTGAGGGTTGTAAGTTGACGCCGAGGAGGGGGGAGGAGGCGCCTCGCCCCCCCCATGTGGAGTGACGTCACCCACTAATTAATATTCATGAGGGGGGGTGTCCATTTGGAAGACGTCACCTCTTCATGATTATTAATGAGGGGGCCTGTTCGATATGGAGTGAGCTAACCTGCTCATGATTATTAATGAGGGGGCCTGGCCGACGTGGAGTGACGTCACACGCGTTACACACTGACATTATTGGGTAAATACAGTAATAAATATAGAAGATTGAGCTGCCAGATAAATCAATGCATATGTAAACATCATGGGACCTCTTTTGCCAGTACCAAAACATGATAATAGGTTTTTTCCCCTTTGTTTCTTGCAAAAATCAGGTGTTAAGATGCTGAAACAAAGAAAGCTGTCTCTGGTGTGGACCAATCAGTTTCAAAGACAATGCTAATATATTATCAGAATGTTTTTTGTTTGCATTCTGAGCACAAGGTTAATGCAGACATGTAAAAGGTTTCAGTTTGGGGTTTTAACATCTTAACACAACTGTTTTGTTGCCAGAAAAAAGTGGAAACCCCTATGATCATATTTAAACACTTTAAACTATTGTAAACTAGTGCCTTTTATTATTATTATAGTCATTTTGACAATGCTGATGGGGGAGGGGGGGGTGATTACTTTCCTGCAGATGACGATGCACATTCTGTTGCTTATGACGACGGTCGTGCCAGCGAGGTTGTGATGCTGCCTACCGCTGATGATCATGATGATGCTGCTGATGATGATTATTGCTGCAACATTATTATCAATAACAACGCTGCTCCTGCTGATGATGATGATGCCGATGATTTCCGTGGCCATGTTAGCGATGAAGACGCCTATAATGATGCCGTTGCTGCTTCAATATCACCGATTTCGGCGATGACGGTGCTGATAAAAATGACCCTGAAACTATTGATAACATCCGCTACTTGCCGCATCATTTACCGCCAACGCTGCCACCGACCACGCTTGCTGCATTTGCCAACAACAAACAACAACAACAAACCATTACGCCGGCCACAACAATGCCAACATTCTCACACAGAGGGCCCATAATCTCACCGGCGGTCTGCACCACTGCAGCCCTCTGGTCTTGGACGAGCCTGGCCCCAGCTCCTTGAAGCCCAGCGTGGACGCAGCGGCGGGGAAGCGGTCGTCTTCAAAGAGGGCTCCACTCTCGAGGCATCGCTGGCGAATTCGCTCGAAGTCCTGGCCCATGTGCTGGCTCGCCCTGTCGCAGGTGGCCCCCACGCCGTCAGCCTTCAGCAGCTCGCGTTGGAGACGCGCCGTGATGCCGAGTTGCGGCATCGTGATGGTGGTGGCCCTTCGCTTGCCCGCTCCTGTTTAGCTTGTGGGAGGAGGAGGATGAGTGGCAGTAGCCGCAGCAGCAGCTGTGGCGACGGGCAGGCAGTGATCTCGACGATAGCCTCCACCCACCCAGCGAGCCTCACCACCACCACCTACAACAACGCAGCGCTGTGGACCAAAGGCAGGCAGGCAGGCAGTGAGGTTAAGGTGGGGTGGGTTAACGTCCTAGCCTGGACCTAATGTTGCCGTGAAAGAGGGTTGATGTGTGTGCAATGCGTGGTAGACGTGAGCGTGTGTGAGTGTTGTAGAGTTAAAAAAACACTGGGCAGAGAAGGGACGTCGTGTTGAAGGGGTGGGTGGGTGGGTGTGGTGGTGGTGGAGGAGGGGTGGGTGGGTGACAGGCGTGACTGTGCGTGAGAGTCTTGGGGTGGACTCGATATGTATGTATATCCCTGTGCATGTAAATCCGTGTGTATGTTTCTATGCGTGTAAATCTCTATGCATGTGTTTGTGTAAGTATTGTACAGTATATACAGTACGTGTATATATCTTAGCGCGTACACGTCTGTGTGTATCTTTGAACATGTGTATCTGCGCGTGTGTATGTATCAGTGTGTGTATCTACCTGTACGTATATCTCTGTCCGTGTGTGTAGGTCGGTATGTGTACGATATGTGTCCTTGTGTGTGTGTGTGCGTCTGCTGCGTGAGTTACCACCACACCCAAATCTCACCCTGCTCCGCTCCGGGCGAGTGACTCATGCGGGCTGCAGGCTCCTCCCACAGTGGGAGGGGCGGGGAGAGGGGTGGGGAGAGGGGGGGGGGTAGGGTGGGGAGAGGGGGGGAGGGTGGGGAGAGGGGGGTGGGGAGACGGGGGTGGGGAGACGGGGGGAGGGATGGGGAGAGGGGTGGGGAGAGGGGTGGGGAGAGGGGTGGGGAGAGGGGTGGGAGGGATGGGGAGAGGGGTGGGGAGGGGTGGGGAGGGGTGGGGAGAGGGGTGGGAGGGATGGGGAGAGGGGGGGGAGAGGGGTGGGAGGGATGGGGAGAGGGGGGGGAGAGGGGTTGGAGGGATGGGGAGAGGGGTGGGAGGGGTGGGGAGAAGGGGAGAGGGGTGGGGAGAGGGGTGGGAGGGGTGGGGAGAAGGGAAGGGGGGTGGGAGGGGTGGGGAGAGGGGGAGAGGGGGGGGGAGAGGGGTTGGAGGGATGGGGAGAGGGGTGGGAGGGGTGGGGAGAAGGGAAGGGGGGTGGGAGGGGTGGGGAGAGGGGGAGAGGGGTTGGAGGGATGGGGAGAGGGGTGGAAGGGATGGGGAGAGGGGGGGGGGTATGGGGAGACGGGTGGAGGGATGGGGAGAGGGGTGGGAGGGGTGGGGAGAGGGGTGGGAGGGGTGGGGAGAAGGGAAGGGGGGTGGGAGGGGTGGGGAGAGGGGGAGAGGGGTGGGGAGAGGGGTGGGAGGGGTGGGGAGAAGGGAAGGGGGGTGGGAGGGGTGGGGAGAGGGGGAGAGGGGTGGGGAGAGGGGTGGGAGGGGTGGGATGGTGAGAGCGAGCGAGAATGCGAGAGATGGGAAGGAGTGTGAGAGGCAGAGAGAGAAAGCGCAATGGGAGAGATCGAATAAGGGGCCGTCCATAAATGACGTCACGCGATTTTGGACGATTTTTGACCCCCCCTCGTCACACGGCGTCACAAAAAGTCAGACCCCCCCTCAAAAATGACGTCACAAAGCTCTGCCCCCCCTACAAACCATATTTCCATTTTGAAAATAAAACATGCTTCAAATCGCTTTAAACTATTGTCATTGTAGTGCGTATTTAATTTGGCGCTGCACTCTGATGTTGTAGGAGAAAACATTTATTAAAAAGACTATTTAATCAAGTAGAACGTGTTGTCTATATTTATTTAAAATTGCGCATTTTGATGTGACGTCACCTTTCTCAACCCCCCCCCTCGTCACACATCGTCACAAATGTCTGACCCCCCCCCTAGGTACGTGACGTCATTTATGGACGGCCCCTAAGGGAGAGATGGTGAGTAGCGAGAAGCAGCAAGAGATGATGGAGACGGTCGAGTCGGACGAGGCAGAGAGAGATGGAGGGGGAGAGCGACTAAAAGAGAGAGAGATACAAATACGGCGTGGGTGAACGAGTGCGGGAAGAATTAAGGGGGGGCTCTATAGCCAAGGCGGAGAGATAGAGGGCCGGGGGGGGGGGCTCGTGAGATGGAGTGGAACTGGGAATCTCATTATGCACCCCTACCCCCAGCCATTCCATGATTCGTCTCGTCACCATTCAGTTTTAAATTTTATCAAACATTCGACACGATTTGTTTCTACTGCCTCGCGTGCATTTTTTTGCCATGCGTTTCCCTGCGTAAATTGGTCGGTTTCTATTCCCCCCCCTCCTCGATTACTCCCACGTGCATAATTTATATTAAATTCGCAGCGCTTCGATTAACTTGCTCGAGAGGAAAAAACCCCCCCACAGAGGATGAGGGAGAACGAGGCTGGGGGCGACATTGGGTGTCTTGCAATGCATTGGAAGGATGGATGTGACTGCACCAGCAAAAGCCACACCACGAAATTCCAAAGACCCACCCGTAACGACTTTTACGCAACGCAGCAGGTTTACTCATTTGAGGTTCACGTGATCGTCACCGGCGTTGGCCGTGAGCCGGAATCGTGTAGCGACAGCGCAGCGTAGCGCGCTCCCCCACCAACAAAAATCCACCACACCACAAACAACAACCACCGCCACCACTAAATCACAACCATCCGGATCTTCCATCCTCAGAGCTTAAGCCCTGCCTCACTCACTGTACGGGCGTCACCAGAGGATTTGCCCTCCACGTGGTTGCAGCGACGTGGCGATGTTGCGATATATATCGTATTACGCGTTATATCGATATATTCGCAGTACGATATCCGACGATATAAGGGGGCAGGATCGTATCGTGCTACGTTTTGCAAAAAAATTGTAAGATCGTACCTATGGTTGCTCATCTTGTTCCCTGAAGTTATATTATCTGACGACACATTCATGTCTTTAATAATTAAAGTTCACAATAATATAGGTTCTTCGCTAAAAAGTTTTCTGGATAAATTGACGGCATCATGGTGGTTACATGACGCGATAATGCACTGACAGTTTACTGCGACAAAAATATCCGTAGGCTGACGGAGATATACTCCTTATCATCATTTCTCTTCATAGTTTTAAATGTTGATAGTTTTTTTTACTGTTCCCAACTTCCTTGTAGTGGCTTCGGTAATAGAGTACAGTGCTGATGTGGTCTAAATTTTTATTTTATTTTTTTTTAAATAAAACTCAAAGAGCATCGCCATTGAGTTGCAATACTCTTTTTCAAGAGGAGGATCCTCCTGCTATACTGGTGGGGGGGGGGGGCTGTTTGGTTAATGTAATGAATTAATTGATTTTGCTCTGAGTGGGAGTAAACTAAAGTACCTGCAGGAGTCACACGTAGCACTTCCATGTCCTGGGCAGCCTCCCAGCTATTGTCCTGATGTCTTATGTGATGATGTTGAGGATGATTATTATTTTGTAAACAAATATCGTGAGAGGGAAAGGCACAGGGCAGGGCTTCATACTGGCCGTGGCTCTATCGCCGCACGATTTGCGTGTGGCTTCGTTTTTTTGTAACTGTGTGGAGTAGCTGTAACCAAATGTGATGATTAGGACGCAAATACAAATCCCCACTTTCAGAGACATAAATCCAGAGCGACAGAGACACGGAGAGACGCACGTGTAGAACCCGAGAGACGTGGGGACAAGTACGAAGTGACATCATTTTGAGGGCACCAAACTAGTTAGGAATATTGAAGCACTCTAGCCATAGGTGTTAACTACCTCGCCTGGTATACAGGAGGTCGTGGGTTCGATCCCAATCCTGACGCCTGCTGTATATTTTAAGTTTGCATTTCCCTATCCCCGTAGTCGTGTGGATTTTTCTCCGGGCCCTCCAGTTTTTCCCTCCACATTTGCACATCATAAGCCACGTCGTTGAACTATCATTTGTGGCCAGCTCGCTTCTGAAAAAGAGCTATATGCGTATAGCTCAGTGGGCCTCACCTGCTAAAATAAAAAATAGTACAGTTTTCGTAAATAGTTAACCCTAGACCGTAAGGCCAGGAGACGGCAGTTTAGCAATTTACTCCATCTGTGAGTAGTTTTGAGAACTAGCCCCTAGTAGGAGTCAATTTCCTCTGGGTACTCCAGGAGAGAGGGAGCGGTGACGACAGTGGTTTACTATACAATCCATTGCATGGCCACAGTCGCACTGTGGCTTGTCTTTAATCTTCCATTGATGGAGGAGATGCACGCATCAGGCCTGTCGATGTTCTGATATGGTTAACGGTTACTCCAGTGCATCCGAGGAATGTCGAATAAGGTGTCAGTTCTGGACGTCCACGTTGTTCCGCTCTATTTGCCAACATTCTTTCGGGATCTGGGTGGGATTTTAGGATGGTGGTAGCACAAACTCAACAGGGGGATCGGGGACTTGAGTCGGTGGTGAGGTACATTGTTGAGGTCTTGGTTGATGGGTTGGTGGTTGTTCTTGGCAAGAAAACGTGCAACCCCCCTTTGCATTGTGCATGTATCTGCAGATATTTGGTGGCAGAATGTTCGCCTGGGTGCCAAGGGGGTTTGATGTCAGTTTCAGTGTTTCGATTATGAAGGGCATTACGTTATTTCTGTGGACATCTGTGAAAATACCTTTATAGATCATCGGATTCCTCCAGTATAAAATACATATTCTGAGTGCATTGTGTATCTAGGCTGGAGTACAATACGCTGCCACTGATAATGAAATTCATGAATCTTTTTAGTCTCTATACCGTACAGACAGACTGCACGAATTCCCTTGCTGTGCGGCACCTAGCAACATAGATACGTATGGGGAGGTAGGTGGAATGGGGGGGTGCTTATACAAAAGGCCAGTGGTGGGGGTGGGGGGAGGTCACCTGATGCTTGAGGTGAGAAACATTACATGGGGACGGCCCCTTGGGCTGTCCACCTGGAATGCAAATTGCAGAGAGGGGAGAGAGCGAAACATGCCCCCCGGGATTCTCTGCGCCATTATCATAGCCTGTACGTACAGCTCGTTTGTCACTATACTGCTGGATGAAGGGCCTGACTACCCTCTGTGAGCAATTAGGGTTTTACTTGACCGTGTGTCATAATTAAGGGGTGTGGGGGGGGGTGTTTCGGTTAGATCAGGGCATTGATAGCTTGGGTGAGCAGTTACAATACGGGACCTTTCTTGCCAGTATCAAAGTATAATAATAGGTTTTACCCTTTCTGGTAATAAAACATGTGCAGCTGCTCACCCCGAGCTAGAAATGCCATCATAGTGCATTGTCTTTGTGCTGTTCGCCTTTTGGCGTTCTCTGGTCTAACACTAGTTGAGACGAGGCCCTAAAGAAGGTTGTCTCTGGTGTAGACCAATCAGTTTGAAAGACAATGCTTATATTACCAGTCTATGTTTTTCTTTGCACATTCACCACAAGTTTGTGTGGCTAATGCAGACGTGATTCCTTGCAAAAGGTTTCTGTTTGGTGTTTTAACATCTTAACACCTGTTTTCTTGCCAGAAAGGATAAAGGCTATTTAAAAATGTTCATCATTTTCATGCAGGCAAAAAGGTCCCATAGATATTACAGTATCCATGCGTATGTAGTGTCAGCGGAGCAGGAGACAAGGTTTTTCAGGAGCACCTTCTTTATTAACACCATCAGGTTCACAGGTTCGCCCTCGTGCTCTCCCTAGTCGTCTAGCCTAGCCTTAACACAACCCTGACCGTGTAACACTGACGGCGCCGACCGAGACAGCCAACAACTATCCGGCCGCGCAATCTCTAGCGAAGACGGCAGCGACGAAAGCGGCGACAGCAACGACGAGACGAGTCCACTCCCAGAACCGGCAGCCCTGAGCTCCCGCTCTCAGCTGCTTTTATGCTACCCGGTGCGGCCTGGCTCCATCCTGGTCGCACCTCCCTTCTCGAACCCACTAGCGGGTTCCAGGGGCTTCCAGATGGGGTCTTCCATGACCCTTGCCCCAGTTCCTCCGCCCTGCCGACACACCCACGTCAGTGCTCACCGGCGTGTGTACTGCTCGTCCACCGCAGTTGCCGTTGCTGGACAATAGACGGCGCTCTTACACTACACGTACACAACGTATTGATAACATGCTGACCAATAAAGCTGATCGGTGGCTTAAGACTCTTCAATGCGATCTGCGAGTCCCAAAACAATGGATATTGAATATGAGGGTCCAACAGCACGTTTGGAAAAGGCGAAGAGAGAGTGGGGATTGCACATCATTCATCATCCATCCATCCCATTTCGGCGAACACACGACAACTGTTGGACACGGGTGCGGCAGCGATAGGTTTACGAAGGTCCTGCCGTTCAACAATTTTTGATTTACACACGAAACGCAGTTTAGGAAGTGGCCGAGTTATCCACGGAGCTACGACTGTCTCAGAGACACTGAGTCAACGCGCTCCTGGCTCCGAATCCGGGTTTCACCTGCCAGTTTATTTTTTAACCAAGCAAATAACAGTCCGCACTGACGCGCATCCGAGCGTCGCACTGCAGTTGCGAGCCACCTCTTGCTACCAAAGGAATATTCAGACTGGCCCACAGTGCGAATGAGGTCACCGGTCTCAAACAATGATGGCATCGTAACACCACTGTCCCGCTTCAGTAATTCACCGGTAGAATTCCACACACGTCAGGCTACAACTGAAGCCGTCCACTGGCTCACCTACCAACCTCGACTTGAATAAATCAACGTTTACGATCAATTCATCGCCATAATCAAGCAGAACAAGGGGGGTCCCCCGTGATTAAACCGGGTTCAAAGCTGACATCGGAGAGTACGGATTAAAATATGCACTTTGCCCCCTGGATATTTGCGCAAAAGGTTCGTTGGCGCTTCTTTGACCCAAGAAGCGTGCGTGTGTTTGGCCACTTTTGAATACATTTATTGCAACCGAGCACCATGTTAGAGGGCTATTTCATTTCCCGGGCGTCTTATAATCTGGAGAATACGGTATCCGTTCACTACTGCCTGACACAAACTGGTCGCATGTGCTTATTCGCCACGAAGCCCCTCGGACGTGGTTACAAGCAATGCCGGATTATCCCAGTAGCAAAAGTAGCTACTACATATGCTATGGGCCCTGCACTTTCAAGGGCCCCGCACTAAATGCTTTCAAGCTGTCAATTCCGGTTCAGTGATTCTGCAGTTGCTCTATTACTATAGTACTATACTGCCTTCAACGTTTATGAACGACTGGGTGTTTAAGGTTAGCGATGTGTCGTATGATCTGGCTGTATTGAAAGTAAAAAAAATACAATTACTTTACCATGCGAGTTAAAAATGTGTTTTAATATGTTTGATTTTATTTAGGGCCCCTTTATAACATCTGCTACGGGCCCCGCACTAGCTTAGTCCGGCACTGGCTGCAAGTGAGCTGTTACCCAATGCACCTCTGAAACAAGGCCTCCCCCGCAGGCGCTATTTATCATGTGCACACGTGTACCCGGACAAGTTTGAGTCGTATGCATGTATGCACTGTATATTGAACTTCTTTCGTGTCATACGTATCCAACCGTGCTAATCGGAGGTGCGTAATGGACAACAAACTAAAGAAAAAAAGCAGTTCCAAATAGAATATTTTTCCATCGAGATGTAACAGTACATAGCTCCAGTGGATACCTAATATTGGAAGGAAGAGCGTTCCAGACGGCCACAGAAGCGCCTCTGAAAACGCGCGATGCAGTAACCGCCTTTGCTCGATGGCCAGCAGCCAAAAGGCGCTGCAAGGGTGACCGGAGTTCTTGTCATGGTTGATATGCTCCTTGAGACCAGCAAGCTTTCAACTCCACCAGCCACGTGACTCCCCGTCATCGTCACCAACATCATCCGACAAATGCAACAAAAAAAAAGTCGACGTGGAATTTTACAAACACAACACGCAGTTGTACTCTCCCGAAAATAGCATTGGGACAACGAGGCTGATCTGGGTTCAGGCCATTCATTAATTCTTGTTTAAAACAATGACATACGCGTAGGCGTCCGTGGGAGCCCTGAGGCGTGAACCCCACCGAACAGGTTTCAACGCAATCGCGGGCGAATGAAACACAACTCTCAATCAGAAAGTCTGTGTAAAACAGCAAATTGAAAGTTCTGGGTACCCACCTCTAAGGCCAATTGCAATTCGCTCAATCCAGTTGGCAGCGGGGCCACCGGAAGCGCCGCAGTGAAATTTGATCGCAATAAACGTATAAACATTTGTTTTAAATACATTGCTAGAGCCGAGTCGAGGTAGGGTTGGTGGTGGTGGTGCTGCGATTAGACCGCTGTGCTGTTATGAACCCAGAAACCCGGGCTCTCAATTCCCGGCCATGACCGCGAACAGTGGCGAGTTAACCCTGGACTCCTCTGCCTCCCACGCAAAACGTGAGATAGTGGGTAGCTTACCGCACGTTTTACAATTCTACGCAAAGCAGTCGGGGTGATTGATGATCCAGCACTCCAGTTACTCACTATCGATCACTTGCCTCCGTATCACTGTTATTGTGCTTCTACGATGGTAACTGGTCGAGTTAACGTCACCTGTTTACACCATTGGAACCTCATTTGCCAGTAGCAAAATATGATAATTGTTTTTTTACCCTTTTATCTGGCAACAAAACTGACACCTTGGTCCAACACCATGTGAGACTAGGCTCTAAGGAAAGCTGTCTCGGGTGTGGACCAATTAATTTCAAAGACAGTGCATACATTATCAGAGTTATGTTTTTTGTTTGCATTCCGACTGCAGGTATTGTGGTCAATGCAAACATGACTCCTTGTAAAAAAAAGGTGTCAGTTTTGTTGCCAGATAAAAGGGTTAAAAAACAATTATCATATGTCACCCGTTTACTTCTCTACCCATGTTGAGGACTTCGTTTACCAGACACCGACTGTTTCATCTCATCCGCACTGTGTTCAACCACCACACTGCAGATGTCACAACAATCTTCACCCAGTCACTCACCCACTCACTCACCACTCACCCAGTCACTCACCCGCTCACTCAGCCACTCACCGACTTACTCACCACTCACTCATTCACCAAACTGCAGGTAACAACACTTCTCCATTTGCTTCCTCCCTCGCACGTCTAACCTTGTTCAATTCAACACACGTATTTATAACTCTTAGCAATTACAACTTTGAGAGTGCTGTTTACTGCTGGCCGCTTAACGCTTTGGACCTTTGGGCCTGCGCTCAGCAACTGTCCACCATGCTGGATACTTGGTGAACGTGGGGAGCACAGACACGCGAGCATAGAAGTACAATCCAACAATCGATTTTGCTCAACTGCCCCACTGCATGGCTGCTGCTCACCGACGAGTGCATGATGGTCGCCCATGAAAACAACGATTCAGTCTCGACCACAATCATATTTTGAGATCTGACGAGATCGGTCGCATTTCTGGTGTTTTTGTCACTGGCAGTGGCTTGAGAAAGGTTATGATGATTATGATTACACGTGTTTACCCAGGAAAACCTGAGCCTGATGACTTTTTCAGGACGGTCCTGCCGAGTTTTCACATTCGGAGGCAATGACTGCTGTGCATCAATCAAGTGAAGTAATTTGCGGGTAGTTTTTTTTCGAATTTGGACCAATTCGCCGACACACAATGGCCTACTCATTGCGAATGACGCCAGGGGCTTTTTAAAGTCGACTGTGAAGCAGCCGGCGTGTATCTTTGTGGTTAAGACACCGGGCAGTAATAACCAGGGCGGCCGCTGGATGTCGAACCGTGAACCACTGCAACGAGCAGCGAACGCGCTTGGGACATGTCGGCACTCAAAAAGGTGTGGTTGTGTAAACTCTTACAATGGTAACGTAGGTTGATAACATATTTTTTTATAGTGTTGGTGTATTCATTCAAATACACAACAATTGATAACATCTGTACGTATGCAGGCCACACTTCCTCTTCGGGGGTGGACAAGCTTATACACTATTCGCATTCTGCACGCTTAAGTCTAGATCACTGCTTCTTAACCTCGACTGCAGCCTTGCACCCGTTTGGTTTTCAATCGTAAACAAAAACATGTTTCATGTTAGTCAATACATAGGTTTGATGAAACAAAGTAAGTTGTATTTACGCGCCCGTGCTTAATTTGTGTTTTCGATGATTTACCTTCGAAAAAAATCTGTCCATGTCTCGCACCCCCAGAAAGGGCATCTCGCAACACCAGGGGGTGCGTGCACCCCAGGTCAAGAAGCACTGCTATCGATTAACCTTCTTTACTTGAATGGCTGATCGCTGCTGAACGTAGGTGGGCTGTAGGGATGGGCAAAACACATCCTTGTGAGTAGACTAGTGTTCACGGGAGGTAATGACGGGGGTATCAGTTGTGAGTGCAAAGGAACTGGTGGCCACGGGAATGATCGAGAAGGGAGCGTGGTCAGGTGACAGAAGAGGACGGTGGAGTCTGCCGGTGGAGCGAGCGTCCAGAGTGAGCGAGAATGATCTAGAAGGGGGGCGTGGCCTCGTGTTGGTATAAAAGGAAGATGCACTAGAGATTCGGGGCTGTTGCAGTGGGAGTCTCCGCCTGGTGTCAAGTGAACGTCTCTTCAATAAAGTGCCATCTCAAGAGAAGTGTGTCAAGTCGTCAATACACCTACATCACTAACGTCAATGGTTTTTTTTACATTATCTCTGATAACATCGGAACACCGATGATTTTTTTTTCAATGCCTTCGATGTTCTGTTTTTTCACGTTGAATAAAGAGGCCGACATGTTGAAAGGTCTTTGGTGGAACGAAAATATGACTGGTTCTTCTCCAAACTGTACATCGGTTTAAAGTGAGTATTCTGGATGTTCAACGTAGGTTTGCTATTGGTTGTGTATTGACCTTAAACCAACAGCTTTGCGCCTTTGTAAATGTTTGTATAACATTGAAAGTGAGACAATATTGTGGTTGACCATGATCTCTCAACAACAGCCTTCTTCTACCTTTTGATGATTCGATTTTGTGTTGCTACTTTATTACTGATTTAAAATGTTGATAATAAAAATAGCTTTTGAATGCTTATATTGCTGTTTTCTCTAATGAGTTAATTAAAGCGTACGTACGCAGGTGAGGGAGGGGTCATTTTTTGACAGATTTTTGCGTACGTACTAAATGGATGGCCCCTAATGAAGTTTCTTGTGAAGATAAATCTCCAATCGAGTGACATTTAGAGGAGGTTACCTGAAGAGGTTGGTGGGTACGTGTCTCTCACGCAGAAGTGCGCTTGAGTGGTGTCGAATTTTTTAAATTCATTAATCAATGTGAGTTGGTAAAAAAAGTAGTGAAGCTGTGATAGCAGATGTCCTGGAATGGTTGTGTACCTGACATCAAGGTGTTACAACACAGATGGGATAAATGTGTACGTGCAGTGGGGGGAAACTTTGAAAATAGTTGCTTTTACTTGTTTTTTTCTAGAAATAAAAGTGCAGCCTAACTTTGCAAAAATGCACACAATCAACGTTTAGCAGTAGTCGTAAAACTAAATACTACAAATGTCACAAACTGTGTATCTTGGCAGATTGTGATGATTGGGTATGAACTGGAGACTCACTGAAAGCGAGCGAGGTGGAGTGGGGTTGGATGTCGGGTTCAGTCAGTGCCGGATGATCCTCGTAGCACAAGTAGCTACACATGCTACGGGACCCGCACTTTCAAGGGCCCCGCGCTAAATGCTTTCAAGCTATCAATTCCGGTTCAGCGATTCTGCGCTTGCTCTATTACTATAGTACTATACTGCCTTCAACTTTTACGAACGACTGGGTGTTTACAGTTAGCGATTTGTCGTATTATCTGGCTGTATAGCAAATGAAAAAATACAATTACTTTATTATGCAAGTTAAACATTTCTGTTTTAATATTTGTGTCTTATTTTATTTAGGGCCCCTTTATAACACATGCTACAGGCTCCGCACTAGCTTAATCCGGAACTGGATTCGGTCCACACCATCCCTCCACTCTCCTCGCCTCGATGGGCCCTGTGCCCAACTTAATCTCCTCGGCTCCAGTCAAAACGTCACACTCGCATGAAAGGGCAAATAAGCCCCACCTTTGTTGCCACGTTTCGTCATACTCGCAGCTGCCCTCCGGCGCGTTGTTCAGGCTGGAGTCACTTCAAAGGACACGCATCCGACAGCAGCATATATGCTAATCTTTCAGTTCGAGTGCTGTCATTATTATTTTCTCCCACTAATGTAAGAATGTTTGCCCCGAATGAAGTTGGCAGAACAGGCTTGTCAGATCGAAGTTGCTCCATTCCCAAGGAGTGGCGAGCGAGTCACGTGCCCTGTAAAGGTTGACCCGGCTGGGTGGCTTTGGAGGTTGATAATAATGACCGTGTCAAAGATACTGGGTTTTAGCTGTTACCACAGGAATCCTGCGTTTTAGTGTGGGGGTTTCGGCCGCCAGGCAATATACCTAGTTGGTCTCAACCCGGTCATCAATGACTGGACGAAAAAAATAAATATAGGTTTGGGTTTTCACGAAGTTTGGCAACATTCCACAGCACATGAGTGTGGTTTGGTGAGTCTCGCATCGTGCTCGGTTGCCTTTGTCTTTCCCAGTGGTGATGTTAGCTCACTGCTCCAGGACACGTACAAGGGCACAGACACAGAGCGTGCATTTTATGTATACATTTCTCTGTTCATTTTGTGCATTGACAGATTAAAAGGTCACGATTTAAAACTTGGAATGAGGGTTACAGTCAATCCATATCTGGCATTCCAGTTATGGTCCACCCGTGTCCTATTTGTATCAGATGAAGTTTTGGGAATTACACACAAGTACAGTATCTTTGATGTGGAGATACCAGAGCCGGAAACTCCTGTTTGCAAACCTCCACCTACATCCTAGTTAGCCCTAGTTACACACACACGCAACCATTATTACATAATAATGCTTTGAGATATTTATGAGGAGATCACTGAGGAGTGTGCTGTTTGGGATTTTGGGCCAATTCCATTTTGACATTTCTGCATTTTGTAAGATGATATTGGTGATTACAACAATATTGGTGTGAGATGCTGCCAATAATTGAAGTGCAATGTTGATTGTGGTGGCCACGGTATAATGATGGGCGATGACAATGGAAACAGTGACCATGTTTTCCCTCCAGAAACCCCAAAAAAACCATGTCACGTGGCCACAGCTGTCCGGGCAGCATCTCACACAAAGCAAACTTCAAACAGCAGCCCCCTGCTGGCTGAAGACGACAGCGCACTTTAAAACATGAACATTTTAATTTATAAAGTCTAGATGGCGCCCCGTTGGTTATTGCGCTGCAATATGAACTCGGCTGAGTTGTTATCTGAAACGGTCCTGCCGCCACATTCACCAACTCGTGCTCCCCGCTGAACACGTGCCTTCAATGCATTATCTAAGCTCAATGGCGACTGTTTTAGAAGATCGAAGACGCAAGTATTTTGTTAGTGACAGAGATTGCGTAAAAGTGGGAAAAATAATCCCTATATTCTCTAAATAGTGCGCACCCAAGATATTGGGTAAAACTACGTGGAACTTTTTTCCTTCTGAACCTAGGCCGAAGAAAGTGTGAATTCTAGGATATTGAAAGGCGCTGAAATGTGACATCACATCAAAATGCGCAACTTTAAATAAATATAGACAACACTTTGTGCTTAATTATATAAACTTTTTGATAAATGTTTTCACCTACAACATCAGAGTGCAGCGCCACATTAAATACGCACTACAATGACAATAGTTTAAAGCGATTTGAAGCATGTTTTATTTGGGGGGGCGCAGAGCTTTGTGACGTCATATTTGAGGGGGGTCTGACTTTTTGTGAAGCCGTGTGACAATGGAGGGGGGGGGGGGTAAAAAATCGTCCAAAATCGCGTGACGTCATTTATGGACGGCCCCAAAGGGGCCGCGTGACGTTGATGGAAGTCTGTGGAAGCCGAGCGCATGGGGACAACCCAAACTCACGCAGGGAGAGCGGAGGACAAACGTCCATTTCCTTTATTCCGTGGGAAATGGAGCACACAACTGAGTGGGAACGAACGGCATTTACGAGTTATTTTTTTAATAACAAAAAAGCATAAAACGTAGGGCTCATTGGCAAAAAAGAAAAAAAACACGGCAAAGTATTCTCCATATGTTTGAAAAGGTAGAGAATAGGTAAATATCATTAACATCGTCGTCATCACGAAGGAGGAGGCATTCATATGTGGCAACTACAAATAAGACAGTCCGTACCTTAAATGTGCGTCGACCGAAAACTTGCAATGTTAAACTGACAACGATTCCGTTCTCTGCCATGAAAGACGAAGTAACAATTTAGTCCCATCAGCTTCTTCTTGGCCTCGTAGGACAAAAATGTTTTCCAGCAGCATTAGTTCACGTAGGGAAACAACAGGCCGGTTAGCGACGTTTCAGTGTCCCATGCGCCGGTTTAGGCCTGTGTTATGGGACCTTTTAAAAATCCTTTATATTAAGTTCACTTGCTTGCTTGCGCGCTTACGACCGTGCAAATCTTTCGGTCGTTTTTTAACCCACTTCCCGTGATCCAATCGAGCTGACATTTTGCACACAGACTCGTTGTGCGTGACAATTTATTTTCGTGAAAATTTATTTTCGTGAAATTTTTTCCCCTACATTTTACACTTTTTAGGAAAAATAAAATTATAACGAATTACCAATTGCTTAATGGTGGCAGGCAATCATCTGACCCATAAGTGGCAGCCATCTCAAGCCAGAGGACGAGAGGACTCTAGCCGCCACGCATATAAAGGATTTATAGTGAAAAACTTTGTTTTTACGGGTTAATTTTTTTGCCAGTATCAAACTATGAATAATGAGAATGGGTGTTACCATTTCTGGCAATAAAACAGGTGCTAAGATGTTCGAACACCAAATCGATACCCTATGCAAGGAATCACGTCTGTATTAACCGCACGTACTTGGGGTTAACATGCAAACAATACAAGCTCTGATATTATATACGGCATTGTATTTTAAATTGATTGCCCCACACCAGAGACATCCTTCTGTATGGGCCAGTCTCACCAGTGTCAGAGCAGAGAACGCCAAAAGATGAACAGTACAAAGCCAATGCACGTATCGGAGCATTGGGTGAGCAGCTTTATCATGGGACCTTCAATGCCAGCATCATAGTTAAACAAATGCAGCTTTCAGTGCGCCTTTTGGCGTCATCTGGTCCAACACCATGTGAGACTAGGCTCTAAGAAAAGCCGTCTCGGGTGTGGACCAATCAATTTCAAGGACAGTGCATATCATTATCAGAGTTGTCTCTTTTTGTTTGCATTTTGACTGCTTGTGTTGTGGTTATTGCAAACATGATCCCTTGTATGAAGGTGTCAGTTTTGGTGCCAGATAAAAGGGTAAAAACCTATTACTATATCTTGCTACTGACAAAGGAGGTCTCATAATATAAATGCAGCTTTCGTTGTGGAAAAACCTTCGTCCGCTCGTGTATCGTATTGCCCGATTGATTGTCGAGGCGATGCTTCGCAGTGAGATACGGTTGCGGATTCAGTGAGGTTGTCGCAGTGATTAGTGCTTATCACCTGCGGGCCAAATAAATCTGGTGTCCTCAGTAATCCAGTCTCAAAGACCCCAAGGTGGTTTATCTGACAAAACCCTGCTTGACGTTACTATTATTACAACTACACAATTGTGATCATTATTATACGTTCACCTTTATGCGATATGACAGTGCAATGGTTCTTAACATTTACTGCAGCCTTACACCCCCCCCTTCCAATACGTTATCATGTGCACCAACAGCTGCTTGCGCACAAACTCGTCCACGTACACCTCTTGTTCTCTTTTAGCCCCGCCCCCCTCCCAATACGTTCCATTCATTGGCTACCACATTCTGATAAGCTCCCCCCCCTCCTCCCCCTTAACTTGTATTTAAGAGCTTGCATCTTGGAATCCCTGCCTCACTTGATACAGCAAATCTGGCTGTGACGGTCCCACCTGATGACGGAGACTTGTGTTGCCTCCGAAACGTCGTAATTTTTTATTATTTTATTTATATTATTACTTTTATTAATTTTAATTTCATTTTTTACCTACGTGACTTTACCGAAAAAACCTAAGAGTATTACACGCCTTTGCTTCCCAATCGCAAAACAAATGTATAATGCGAATCAATACGTGGGGTTTGATGAAACAAAGTAGTTTTACTTACATGCCCGTGCTTAATTTGTGTTTTCGATGATTTACTTTCAAAAAGACATCTGGCCATGCCTCGCACCCCCAGAAAGGGCATCTGGCACCCCCAGGGAATGCGTGCACCCCAGGTTAAAAACCACTGACCTATTGCATCCATGCGGTATCGATTGCAACAACAAAAAACCCACCACAGTCACTGTAGAGAACACATCATCGTTTATTGGCTGCCATTGCCCGCGCACGACGCCTGAATCATCACGTGGCTGTTTGACCCCAGACGGTTCATCAGCCCAGCGCATAGGCACCCTCTGCTCCGGAATACATTCACAGCCGGGGTTGAGTTTTGAGTATATGGCGTGGATAGACATCTCTATACTTTCCGTACGTGTACATACTGTATACCTAAAGGTTGTGCGTGCACTTGCATAAACCCATATACTGGATTGCATACATAAATAACGCCGTAATATCAGTCATCCCGGACTGTATTCCGCTCACTTTTGCACATGCGTTCCATCTGAGTGTCTTGTTCTGTCATTTACAATGTCCCCCCCCCCACAAACTCCTCCACTCTGTTCTATTGCAGGGCTGTTTTCAGTTTGAGAACAAGGAAAGGCAGCGTGAGTGGTGAAAAGCAGACGGCTCTTTCATGCTGTCACGTGTGATCACGACCTTCGTTTGTATTCGCCACGCAGAGATGCACACAGGTACACACAGGTACACACAGAGATATACACAGGTACACACAAAGATCCCCCGTTTAGCCTTAACAGACTGTCGAGGCAAGTGCTGTAACGCGAGCACCTATGAAGGCCGGCACGTCACAAAAGAGGGTGGGTGACCTGCACCACGCCCGACCGCCTTTGTCTCCCCAGTGGCGATGTTCACACACGTACAAATACGCACACGCACACACGCAAAGGCGTTCTGGTGAAAACATTTTGCCAAAATCTGCTGGTATCATATTCTTTACCGGAGAGTTTATCGTCACCTGCAACTGAATTCAACAAGATCGTGGACATGGAAGGACTCTGTAACGCTTTCCAACACGCATTTGTCCTCAGCAGTATGTCAATGGACACCATCATCATCATCATCATAACAACCGACGGTGGCACACCCACGCCAAGTGCGCACGACGTGATATGGGTGCCCCCCTGTAGGCCACACAGACCCCAGGGCCCACGACACAGCGACTTCTGCTGGGGAGGGTCTAAGGGAAAACCTTTGATCAATGTGTACGGTCTCGGACTGGCTAAGTCCTTAATAGCAACGCGACTTTATACTGCAGTTGTGTCGTGTATATATCGGCTCATGTTTACGAGAGTTGTCATGCCCCCCCATACCCCGCTACAGATACAGACGTACTGAGCTCACGTGTTAACGCTTTCGACCGTACTCCATCCCGTCTGTAGGTTAACACATTCATGCAACGGTCAATTGTGTATACATTAACACCCTGCATAGGGCTATTGCCTTAATTTCCCCATATAAATGGGTCCAGTTTTTTTTTCCTTTCGGGAATACAATTATACGTTGTTCCGCAGGCTTCCCTCGGGACACTCACATTACACAACAGCACATCCCGAATCCCTACTCTGTGGATAAAGGGCATTTAAACAAGCAGACACCATGGTCTCTATTGGGAGGGGGGGGGGGTAAGGGGTGAGGGGTCAAAACCTTCCTCCAGTGTAGTGTGGAAAACCCCGGCTCAACAAAGTCCAAGAACGACCAGGGTGAAGTGAGCACCGCCCAGGTCACCCAGGTTTGTTGCAGTTCACGCGTTGACATGCATACATACGTACATGCGTACATGCGTGAATGCGTGCCTACCCGTGTACCTTACACCCACGCAACGCACGCATACATCAGTGTTCGTTCGGCACAAAGACGCGCAGAAACAACTGCGCTTGAATCATTTTCCGGGGAGAGAGATCTCAAACAGTCAAATGTTTGTCCACTGGCTCATGTCCTGATCACTTTCACGCACGTGAATATAACAATAATAATAAAAACACAGTTCCCTACCTATCTCGACTTGGCAAGTAAATGTGAAACGAGCACCTATCCAGAGCCGACGAGTCGAGCGGTGGGAGTCGAAGAGCCAGACCCACTACCGTGGCAGGTATTGCATTTCAGGCCGAGTCAACCCGGGACAGACCCAGGGACCGGTTCGGCTAACGCCAGGGACACGTGATATCCCCAACCGGTCCTGGGTCTCCAAGGCAGTAAAACGCAGCTTCCCTGGGTTCATAGGGCAATGCGCTAACCACGGCGCCAGCGCTCCACACACAAAGATCCCCTCTCCTATGGTCGCACAGATTGTTGCGGTTAGCGGGCAAGGACCATGCCAGGCAGCCTTTGCCCCCGCCCCCCGGTGCTGATGCTTACACACCGCACGAGGTACTCAATTAAGGCCGAGTAGACCTACACACGGGACACACACACACGCAGGCGAGTGCAACTGCTGTCCGTATTCGATGGTTCTGATGCTTGAGTCAAGTTAATCCGGCCGGGCTCGTGTCTCCGTCAACAAGACTCGGGCTGAGACCCTGCCAAGTCACATGCGGCAACGCAGCGCAAACTTCTGCCCAGGCAGAGGTGTGCTGCTGCTGCCAAAGCGACATTTTAAGAACCTGGGCACTGCCCCACCCCCCCCTAGCCACTGAACTAGCTGCCTCCCTTAAAAAAGTGGTCTTGGACAAAGCATCGTCCGGTCACCCACGAAAAATCCACAACAATAACTACACATAATAACCACGGGCTTGGCGTGGTCCAGCAGCCAGGCGATAAGACCACTCACTGGGTCACATTGACTCCGGCACTATGCAAACCCAATGTAACCCGTCCAGAGCAGGCACGATTATTCGAGTAAATCAATGAATGAACATTAAAATGATAATCGACAATCTTTTACGTCAATTACTCGGGCCAATAAAGAAAAATGTGGGGGGGGGGGGGGAGGAGGCGTCCCCTATAAGCCACACCCAATTACATCATCACCCCACACCCATTACCTCCCGTCCAGTGGCACACGTAAAAAATAAACAGACGGTAACGATATTTCCCGCCCCCAACAAATGTCATGTTAAGCGACGAGTCGAGCAACCAAATCGATAACCCGTGGAGCGAACGGCTATCGCGGCTCCAACCCGACCTCGTGCCTTGGGCAAGTGCGGCAGTGACCGCTGCTACAGCTGCCCAAGCATCGCCGCCGGTGGCAACTCACGGGGGGGGAGGGGGGGGGGGGCATGGCCTCGCTGTGGCACAATGCAGAGGTCTCGGAGGCACGAGCCGCAGTGGAAGCGTCTTGCAAGTGGTCTCGCGTTAAACTGGTTAAAGCCACCCCCGAACCTTCCTGGTTGGGCCGGGACGGTCCTGGGGTCCAGAATTATTGGGGTACAAAAAAGAATCGTGATTTTCACCACCACCTCCCTGTTTTAAAACGATCTGGCCTCACGCTCGAATATGCAGGGGGGTAAAGGTTTGGGGGGGGGGCTACCAGAGTCGTGGGTGGGGCTTAATAATAGTGGGTGGGGTATAAAAACGGTGGGCGGTGCCAACGACAGGTAGAGCAAGGAGGCTGCTCACCGAGTGGATGGGACCAGTGATTTAATGGGGGCATGACGATGTGAAAGCGGCCGGGGCGAACGGAAGGACGGCTGGCTTCCCAGGTTCAACGTGCGTCCCGATTGAACCTCCCAGAAATGTGCGTGGCTTCCCACGAGGGCTGAGTTGTTCCTCAACCCTCGGACGAGGGAAATTAAAAAGGGCAGCAGCAGCAGCCTTTGAAAAATAAAATAAAACACAAGTTCGTTGTTTTTCAGTGTCTCCATAAGTTTCATTGGGCAATAGAAATCCACAGAAGCCGCCGCACGTTTAGTTACTAAAAGTATCCACCCCCGTCCCCCAACAACCCCCCACCCCCTTGCTGCCGAGCTTACGTGAGCTTAAATATCGGGGGATTTTCGCTTGGACGTTCTTACAAAAAATAATACGTTTTGGTGGAAATACTTTATATGGCTTCCGCGGATTTCTTTCACGACGAGTTTTAATTCTTGGGCGGCTGAAACTGTTGTTTGCTGCCAGCCTCATGCCTATGTACATCACCTCGTCACAGTCTGAGCCTTGTGCAAAAACAACGTTCATTCCTCTTGTTCTCTTTATATAATATATCTTTGCATGCAAAGTTTGGCTATATATAGTGCAAAAAAACCCCAAAGTAATAAATACATCTGATTTAAATATGTATAAAATGTGTTCATCCAGGAAAAGCCTTATTGAGACCCAAGACTCATGAGGCTCCTGCTTTTCACATGGTTGGCCAACTTCTCTTTCGATCAATTTCTTTCGTGGGAGAAAACCAGAGACCAGAGAAAACCCACAGAATATGCAAGAAGATAATGCACAAACTTTGCCATTCAGCTAAACCAAAAACCCTGCCTCTTGAAGACAGGCAGCTCAATGTCCTGCTCGTCTCACACAGGTTCCATCTCTGTGTGATCCACCCATCCTACTGGCAAGTTGCTGGATCACATGTGCGCGCCATCGCACTCGGCTAAAACCTCGTCATGTCCATGATGCACCGGGGCAATTTTGGAGCACAATCGTTGATGGAAATTGTCTAAACTATTTGATGAACGTCCATGGACATGCAGAGCAGACAACCTGCAGTGGTCAAGTGACCTCTGGAAGTTGCCCATCCTCAAAAGATGCCAATCCTCAATTGGGGGCAGCAGCCATCTAACCAGTCCAGATTATGGCAACTGCATCGTTGGCATTATTTACAACGAAAGATAGCGCGGCAATTTATAATCGGTGACGATTGCACGAACATTGTCCTCGCGCGTCATGGCCTTGAGGGAGGGATGCGATGAGCCATCGATACGCGGATTCCTCGACGAACACAGATTCTCTCACGCTCATGACACATGCGTCGGGTCGCGACACGTGACGATCGCGTCCAATTCACGTGCGCCCTACGAATAGTTCGTGGCAACTGTGTATACGCGACAGATGCCACACATGCACCACATCCGTAAACAAAAAACAATCGCTTGTCGAATCGTGATCCTGGAATCGTGATGAGCCGTCCCTAATCGCCGAGGCGTTGAGTCGTTGCAGACTGATTATGGTTGCCACCTCTGAGGTACAAACAGCCGGAGCATATCATGGGAAGAAGACACATCTCACACTGCAGGAAGACGGCCAAACCACGTGTAAATGTGGTCTCTTGAGTGGCGCATGATTATTATTATGGAACTGACAAAGACCTGGACTTTTAATGTCATGGGAGGACTTACACATTTTTCAGGACAGAGGATGTCCTGAGGAAACTGGGGACAGGTGGCAACCCTAATCCTGACCCGTAGGCGGCCCAGCGAAGGCCCAATTTCGCTACTGCCGATCGCCGGCGCCGTCCACGACGGCGTTATCTTCCTGCAGGAGCCAGACGCCGGAGACGCGCGGCTGGATGGCGGCATCGAGCGCAGCGTCGATATCCGTGGCCCCATAGGATGGCCCCGTGGGGTCCGGCGTCTCCCCGAGCTCCTCCTCGTCCTCCTCCTCCGCTCTCCCGCCGTTGATCACCTCCAACAGCATGGCCGCCTGGTAGGTCTGCGCCAGAGCATGTCGCGTAAAAGAAACGTCTGCGACGTTAGCTTGAATTTGCCTTGCGTCTAAATTCAACAAGGTATATGCCACCGCGGTGTGGCGGTCAGCACACTGGGTTCGCACGCTGGGTTCGCCAGTTCAATCTCCCAGCACGGCAATTAAAACAATGGGCAAGTTTCTTAAAATCCATTTAGTAGCGTAATTGGGTACACCACAATCGATACGTGCGTGGTGGGGTGAAGCGTGGTGGGGTGAAGCGTGGTGGGGTGAAGCGTGGGGTGAAGCGTGGTGGGGTGAAGCGTGGGGTGAAGCGTGGTGGGGTGAAGCGTGGGGTGAAGCGTGGTGGGGTGAAGCGTGGGGTGAAGCGTGGTGGGGTGAAGCGTGGGGTGAAGCGTGGTGGGGTGAAGCGTGGTGGGGTGAAGCGTGGGGTGAAGCGTGGTGGGGTGAAGCGTGGGGTGAAGCGTGGTGGGGTGAAGCGTGGGGTGAAGCGTGGTGGGGTGAAGCGTGGGGTGAAGCGTGGTGGGGTGAAGCGTGGGGTGAAGCGTGGTGGGGTGAAGCGTGGTGGGGTGAAGCGTGGGGTGAAGCGTGGTGGGGTGAAGCGTGGGGTGAAGCGTGGTGGGGTGAAGCGTGGGGTGAAGCGTGGTGGGGTGAAGCGTGGGGTGAAGCGTGGTGGGGTGAAGCGTGGTGGGGTGAAGCGTGGGGTGAAGCGTGGTGGGGTGAAGCGTGGGGTGAAGCGTGGTGGGGTGAAGCGTGGGGTGAAGCGTGGTGGGGTGAAGCGTGGTGGGGTGAAGCGTGGGGTGAAGCGTGGTGGGGTGAAGCGTGGGGTGAAGCGTGGTGGGGTGAAGCGTGGGGTGAAGCGTGGTGGGGTGAAGCGTGGTGGGGTGAAGCGTGGGGTGAAGCGTGGTGGGGTGAAGCGTGGGGTGAAGCGTGGTGGGGTGAAGCGTGGGGTGAAGCGTGGTGGGGTGAAGCGTGGGGTGAAGCGTGGGGTGAAGCGTGGTGGGGTGAAGCGTGGTGGGGTGAAGCGTGGGGTGAAGCGTGGTGGGGTGAAGCGTGGGGTGAAGCGTGGGGTGAAGCGTGGTGGGGTGAAGCGTGGTGGGGTGAAGCGTGGGGTGAAGCGTGGTGGGGTGAAGCGTGGGGTGAAGCGTGGTGGGGTGAAGCGTGGGGTGAAGCGTGGTGGGGTGAAGCGTGGGGTGAAGCGTGGTGGGGTGAAGCGTGGGGTGAAGCGTGGTGGGGTGAAGCGTGGTGGGGTGAAGCGTGGTGGGGTGAAGCGTGGGGTGAAGCGTGGTGGGGTGAAGCGTGGGGTGAAGCGTGGGGTGAAGCGTGGTGGGGTGAAGCGTGGTGGGGTGAAGCGTGGGGTGAAGCGTGGTGGGGTGAAGCGTGGGGTGAAGCGTGGTGGGGTGAAGCGTGGGGTGAAGCGTGGTGGGGTGAAGCGTGGGGTGAAGCGTGGTGGGGTGAAGCGTGGGGTGAAGCGTGGGGTGAAGCGTGGTGGGGTGAAGCGTGGGGTGAAGCGTGGTGGGGTGAAGCGTGGGGTGAAGCGTGGTGGGGTGAAGCGTGGGGTGAAGCGTGGTGGGGTGAAGCGTGGTGGGGTGAAGCGTGGTGGGGTGAAGCGTGGTGGGGTGAAGCGTGGGGTGAAGCGTGGTGGGGTGAAGCGTGGGGTGAAGCGTGGTGGGGTGAAGCGTGGGGTGAAGCGTGGTGGGGTGAAGCGTGGGGTGAAGCGTGGTGGGGTGAAGCGTGGGGATTCCCATCTCTTCTTACAAGCTATCTGGCCGTCGTGAACGAGTGAGCCAGAATACGCTCGAGAGGATCTCTCAAGAGAGCTCCCTTGAGTGAAGGCCTTTCTGCCAGCAGTGGCGCGAGTAAGAAATTGCAGCGATGCACCTTTATCTTGCACCTGACGTGATATAGGCAGCCTCTCCTTACCTAGATTCCCTCCCGGGTTCACTGGGGCAAGGCATCCCAGGCGAGAGGGGAGGGCAGGGGATCAGGCCTCCCAGCCTATACTGTTAGTGATGAAGGCGTCGGCCATGATTGAGTTCAATGGATAAGTAGCAACATACAACCATGTTGCAAACCAGAAACAACGACGGTTGTAGTGTTTAACGATGGATATTTAGCAATATTTGAAGAACACAACAAATGTGCAAAAAAGTTGAAATGCTTCTTTTCCACTTTCAGGATGGATATTGTGGCCTCCTCACAGTGGTGGGATGTAAAGTGTCTGACCTGGTACACAGGAGGTCGTGGCTTCGATCCCGACCCTGACGCCTGCTGTATAATAAGAGTCAGCGTGTCTCTCTCTCTCTGTGGTCGCATGGATTTTCCTCCGGGTCTGCCGGTTTTTCCCTCCACATTTAGAAACATGTGTTTAGAGTATTTGGCTACTATAAATTCCCACATGATAAGCCATTTCATTGGCGTATCATTTGTGGCCAGGTCACTTCTGAAAAAGAGTTATAAAGCTCAGTGAGCCTTACCAGGTAAAATACAAAGTTTAGTTTAAACGAAAACCCAGGAGCCTCCGGCACCGCTGACAAGAATGCAGAGGTTGAAAACAGGTTTTAATTCCTTACCCGTACCCGTACCCGGCCGCACCAGGGTCGCAAACGGGTACCCGTACCCGTACCTGGCCGGGTACGGGTATGGTTACCCGTACCCGATAGCCGGCCGGGTACAGGTAGCCGGGTATCGGGTAGGGTACGGGTATCGGGTACCCGATTGCGACCTCTGGGATGAAGCCATGTTGCAGGCGCGGGTGGGTTGATTCTAGGAACTTGAATTGTGAGAAGAGACAAGACGTTGGGAAATGAGTGACAAACGGTTACTCACCAGTGACTCACGTACTACCCGTACCCGTACTCGGCCACACCATGGTCGCAAAAGGGTACCCGTACCCGGCTGGGTACGGGTAGCCGGGTATCAGGTAGGGTACGGGTATCGGGTACCCGGTTGCGACCTCTGCAAGAATGGGGCAGGGCGAGCGTGGAGGGAGAGCGAAAGGGGATTGGAAGGGGGGGTGGAAGGGAAAGTGGAAGGGGAGCTGAAGCAGGGTCAAAGAGAGGGTGGAAGGGGAACGGAGGGAAGAGCGTTGGGCACGTACCGGTGAGGAGGGCGCGTAGGCAACGCCGTCGTTCGAGATCGAGTCCTCCGCAGGCTGTCGGGAGGCGCTCTGCGGAAACCCACAGAAATCAAAACGTAGGTGGATTTCTGGTGCAGGTGCCAGTGTTGGTGCATGTGCCAGTGTTGGTGCAGGTGCCAGTGTTGGGTGCATGTGCCAGTGTTGGTGTAGGTGCTAGTGTTGGTGCAGGTGCCAGTGTTGGTGCAGGTGCCAGTGTTGGTGCATGTGCCAGTGTTGGTGTAGGTGCTAGTGTTGGTGCAGGTGCCAGTGTTGGGTGCATGTGCCAGTGTTGGTGTAGGTGCTAGTGTTGGTGCAGGTGCCAGTGTTGGTGCAGGTGCCAGTGTTGGTGCATGTGCCAGTGTTGGTGTAGGTGCTAGTGTTGGTGCAGGTGCTAGTGTTGGGTGCATGTGCCAGTGTTGGTGTAGGTGCCAGTGTTGGTGCAGGTGCCAGTGTTGATGCTCACCTGGTTGATGTGGATGCTGCAGTACTTAAAGTAGCCAAAGAAGGATCGTCCAATGCAGACGGTGACCGTCAGGAGCAGCACGACGAACGTGAAGATGGTGATGTGGCTTCTGGGCCCTGCGGCGTTGACGACGCGCACAAGAGGAGGAGACAAAGACAATGGTATACCCCCCCCCCCCCATGTAGCCTACACAGACTGTTGGGGCAAGTGTTATGAGAGAACCGGTGAAGGCCGTCACGGCGCATGAGGGGGTGGTGTGGCCAGTGCCACACCTGGCCGACCTTGCCTCCCCAGTGCTGGTGTTTACACAACACATCAGGTACTCATTTACGGCTGAGTCGACCTATGAGACCTCATGATCTGTTCAGATATTCACTGATGTTAGCCATGGCCCGGAATCAAACTTAGTTACTAGATGGATTTGAGAACCACGACACTCCTGCTCCACACACACACAAATGGACACAGCTCAACACGCAACACAATGATTGCATTATTTTAGTTGTTTTCGCATCGGAGGTGGCGGAGGAGGCGAGTGGCGGCAGTGACGAGTGGCGGCGGAGGTGAGTGGCGGCGGAGGTGAGTGGCGGTGGTGGTGAGTGGCGGTGGAGGTGAGTGGCGGTGGTGGTGAGTGGCGGCGGAGGTGAGTGGCGGTGGTGGTGAGTGGCGGTGGTGGTGAGTGGCGGTGGTGGTGAGTGGCGACGGTGCTGAGCGGCGGCAGTGGTGAGCGGCGGCGGGAGGGAGGCTGGGGTGCGGCACGCACCGAGACGCAGCACCGAGTAGAAGAGGAGCCAGCAGATGCAGAGGATGGGCGCCGCCACCACCTGGTTCACGGCGGCTGAGTGGATCTGCCGGTTGAGCTTGGCCGGCATGTAGGCGTAGTAGATGTTATAGCGATCCACCATGTGCTTGAGCAGGATGTAGATGAGGCCTGCAGAGCACGGAGCCCGTCAGTGGCTGCTGTCAGCGAGCGCTTACCGAGCACGCGGCGTGTGCGGATCAAAAATCGTCGCGCCTGTAAGAATCGGCTCATCTCAAATCGTGCACGTCGGATGCAATTGGTACAAGTAATCTTTCCAGCGACCGAAGCAATCAAAATTAGACGGAGCTCTAGATGGTGCCCCTTTCGAGAGTATTTTGGGGGGAGGGGGGGCTGTGTGGTGGGGGGGTGGGTGGCACTGACCAAAGAGGAGGATGATGGGACACGTGATGCTGTAGGTCATGACGACGGTGAGCACGGACATCATCCAGGCGTACGCCTGCCCGAACTGGAACTCGTACGCTTGCTCCTGCGCCGTCGGAAAGGGTGTGGGTCAAGCGGGTGGGAGAGGCACGGCAGTCGGATTGCCATAATAATAATAATAATAACCACGCATGTCCCATATTTATCGCCGTATGGTTAGGGTGGTTGCGTGGGTGACATTATGATTGTGCTTGTTTACCCAGGAAAGCCTCACGACTCTTTTTCGGGAGGGCCCTGCCAGTGTCTTTGCCGTAGGGCGCGATGATTGCTACGTATAATTAGAAATGATTCGCGGGTACATTTTCAAATTTGGACCACGATGTCGGCGCACAGTGGTGACCTACTCTTGCGAGCGACGCCACGGGCTTCTGAACACACCGCAGTGCTGACCTGAGCGGCCACTCGATTCGAACCGTCAACTTTCTGCAACAAGCGGCGAAAGTGCAACCACTAGGCCATGCCACCGCCATATATGGTGGTGGTGGTGGCGTGAAGGTGGTTGTTGTTTTGTGGGTGACGTATGGGCGAATGACACGGAGTGGTGATCGCAATTGCTTAGGCGACGTGGAGCGGGTGTGGTCAGTCCTGTGGACGACCGTGGCGGTTGTGCGAGTGACGTACGGCAGCCGTGGCATTGACGGATGGGCAATGTGATGTTGCTGTGGTAGTTGCAGCAGCTGCTCGGGCGACAGGCAGCTGTTGCGACCGCATGGGGCGTCGTGGTGGCGAGATGTTAACTCCCTCGCCTGGTATGCAGGAGGTCGTGGGTTCAATCCAGATGCCTACACCTGCATATTTGGGGTTTGCATGTCTTCCTCCCCGTGGTTGCGTGGATTTTTCTCTGGGTCCTCCGGTTTCTCCCTCCGCATTTAGAATCAACATCACGCGAGTATTTGGCTGCTAAAAATGTCCACGTGGTAATGCCACCTTGTTGAGCAATCATTTGGTCGGGTCGCTTTTTAACAAGAGCTACGTAGCTCAGTGGGCGGTCGTGTCGCGGGTAATTGTGTGTGAGCACCTGCTTGACGTTCTTGCGCTCGGCCTTCGATCGGGCCCAGCAGAGCCTCAGCGCGTACAGGAGGAGCCCCGGCACCCGCAGCAGCTCCATGGCCGTGCCGATGAACGCCGACGTGATGACGTAATTCACGAAGAAGGCGCCGTTGTCCGGCAGGAAGACGCACCTGGAGCGGGCGGCAGTGCGGGGTCGTGGAGGGAACGGCAGCGATCGTCCCGAGTGGCAGGCGAAAGACGCGGACAGGCAGGGAGAGACAGACAGACAGGGAGACAGAGACAGAGACATCACAAGCGGGTGAGATGAGAGAACACAACCATGGGCAGCACCACGATTTTGGACAAACCTGTGGGTAAGCACTAATAACGCATTTACTATGAGAAACCCTTGGTTCTTTCGGCAACGTCACGTAGAAGGGAATTACTAAAATAATACAAATATAAAACAATAAAAATTCTCACGACGTTTCGACTGCAACACAAGCAATCATCATCAGGTGTGAAATCCACAGCAAGAAAGGTCGTGAGAAATTTTATTGTTTAATATTTTTATTATTTAATTGTTTCCCTTCTACGTGACTTTACCGAAAAAAACAAGAATATGAATCCCTGCAGTCACGAAATAAGCTTTAAATCGAAATCTATGAGCAACCCGTTTAGTGCATTCGCCAGTGGCACCTTGCTGCGGCAATGGCAGAGTAACGGAGCTCTGTCTGGCCAATGACAACAGAGTTTATTCTTCACGTGAGCTTCATTAACAATGCAAGTGGCTGACAAAGCACACGACCTCGGTAGACGCGTGACTCAGGTCTGTGATTTGATTGGAAGTTGCTACCCCAGTCTCCCACTAGGGGGCGCAGCGGTCAGATTCGTCCATCGGGGGCACAAATCAACTTGAGAACCGGCGATGAAAGATGGACGATGTGTTTTCTACTGCAGAGTGGAAACCGAGCGGAGGCAAAAGGAAGCAGCGGAAGAGACGTCAAGCGGTGGGACGACGTCGCGTAAGCTCAGAGGCCACTGCTGTACGAGAGCAGCTCAAGTTCATGTATTAGGTGTAGCCCTGTGAGCCATTCGGCTCTTGAATCAGGTGCAACCCCAACAAATAAAAAACAAAAACATGAACAAGAAAACATCTTAAAGTGACTATGTGCAAACAGAAAATCCAAGAAAAGACAGCAAAATATTGCAGAAAAAGCACCGTACACCAACACTGTGTGCAAAAATCACAGTGGGATGCAAGTCAAACAACAACAACAACCACAAGACAACTTAGATTAAGGCCATCAGTCTAATTCTGTACTACAACAAACAAACATGGCCAAACCAAAAACACTTTTCGAAAATCACCAAAATAAAGCCATAAAAGCAATGAAACAGTACAGGTCATAGGAACTGTGACCGAATTTTCACAATAAACGACGAAAACAACATGTACTACCAAACTCTGCAGCCATAGCTGTCTGCATGAGTCACTCCACAACAGTAGGAGCATCAGTCGGAGTATCAACATTTTTCAATGCACCTTTAAGATCAGCGCACTAAATGAAAACACAGATCATACTTTGCAGCGATCATCCGGAGCGAAACAATGTATTTTAGGCCACTAAATTGCAGCGGCAGCTATGGGTGTACAACTCCTCTAGAGCAGTTTTGAGTGGGGAGAGAATGGAATATGGGCGAAAATGGTGGACGCCTTTGCCCAGCAGTGGGAAGTTACAGGCCGACAACAACACAAGCAACAACAACGTGAAATGATGCGGCAGCTGCTGCTGGTTGGCGATTGCCAAGTGGCCCAGTGCAACGCTTCTGCTAGAGAGAGAGGGGGGCACGGAGGGGGCGATGAGAGAAAGAGGCAGGGGTGTTTGATAACAAATCGGCAAGCCTCAATACAAACCACGACGACCACCGCCCATCGCTAAGTGTTGGTGCCAGCATGCAATGGCTCAGCACTGACTGGAGGAGCTGATGAGTGGTTTTCTTTATGTCAGTGTGTACGTATGTTGAACTTCTTTGGCACCGTACGTAGCCAACCGTGCTAATCGGAGGTGCGGGGGAAGGACAACACACTTTGGGTCTCTGTGCGAGTAGTCTGTGTGTGTGTATACAGGGTACTTAAAATTGTTTTAACACTTATATGAGACTATCGTTTTTAATGGGAAAAAGAACGGACAATACACTGTAACATGATAACAAATTGTATGTTAATAGCTTCAAAAAGTCTCCACTTGTTCGTCATCATTGTCAACACGCGCCTGGAATCGTCTCCAGAGCCCAGAGGCACATTTATCGTGGTATTTTTGCAAATTCTCAAAAGTGTTAACATTGTTTGAAGCACCCCGTACGTAGCCAACCGTGCTAATCGGAGGTGTGTGGGAAGGACAACTCTGTGTGAGTAGTCTATGTGTGTAATATTGGGTCTTTCGGTAAAGTCACGTAGATAGGTTCAAAGAAAATAACAAAAATAAGAAAAACTACGACGTTTCCTTCGGAACACAAGCAATCGTCATCACGAGAAAAAATAGCTGTGCTAATGACGATTCTTGTGTTGGAATCGAAGCGTCGTAGTTTTTGTTATTTTTTGTTATTTTCTTTGAACATATCTATGTGACTTTACCGAAAGACCCAAAGAATATGAATTCCTGCAATCACGAAAGGGTTAAGTCAAGATTTAGTCTATATGTGTATATTGAACTTCTTTCGCACCGTACGTCGGCAACCGTGCTAATCGGAGGTGTGGGGGAAGGACGCGTTGCACCTTGCCGGCGAGGATTCAGATCAAACGCTCGTGTACTCACTCGAAACGGACCGAGCCCTGTTCCAGGAAATCCTTGTCGAACAGCCAGCGGAAGAACACGTTGAGGCTGTGACGACACACGTGAGAGAGTGGCCACACACACACACCACAAAGACATAAGTAAAACAACAGCCTCCATTCGCACACTCAGTGGCGGTAACCGTCACCACTGCGCTTGCGTGTGATCTTGACAATGCTCAGCTGCTTTTGTCGATGTTAACAAACTGAATCAGGTACTCACTTATCACTGAGCATATCAAGGGGAGGCCCAGGACAAGTTCAGATACTGCTCGCCACTCAACGTTAGCCGTGATCGGGTATTGAACTCGTGTTGCCTGGGTTTAAAACGCAGTGCAATTACCACTAACACCCACGACGCCACACTTGCATGCCTGCCCTGCACACACACCATGACATCTTAGACTAACAGTGTGCGGGAGATGCACGTACACTTAAAAAAAAAAAACAATGATTATTATTCCGCTATGCATTCAAAGTGAGTGGCACGCTTCATCACGTTCTTAGACAGGAGACCACATGGCCGGTTTGTTCAGTGGCATCATCGACACGCATTGGCCCCGGCTCACATCGGCATTGCTCCCTCCCCGCTGCTCTCGCGCGGCTCAGAAGCAGCGGCCGGTAGCTATCGAGCGTGCGAAGGCGGTGCAACTGCACCGGGGGGGGGGGGGGGGGTCGGGGGACCCACAGACTGGGCGGGGCGGGTTGAACCGGAGGTGAGGGGGCAATTTTAATTCCTCTCTCCAGGGCCCACGCCAAACGCTCTATGCGGCGGGCGAGAAGCGCGTCGAAAAAAAAAAGGCCCCATAATTTGACAACGTGAAACGAACGAAAGTTCCTTTCCTTCGTGGGGTGATAACTGGGACAAAACGCGGCGGCGAGTGCGGTCGGCTGTGGCGGGGGTGGCGTCAGAGTGCGCGGAGTTCGTGCCGTTAAGTGGCATGACTCGTGTCGGGCTCAACTTGCTGTGTGGCTAAAAATTGCCTGATGAGTGGAAATGGCTGATAAAACCCCTGTTTGGTTATGGCTCCACAAACGTTGTAATGTGTGTACAGCAAGTCGCACGCCAGAAAATCAGGGCTGTTGAAGTTACTGATTGACCACCGTTTCGCCATCGCTGGGCCTTGATAACAAAGGTCGTTTGTCCTCCGCGATTACGAAGTTACGTTTCACTGCGAGATGACGCCTGGCGGTCACAAGGTGACGTCCAACGTGATGACGCCGTCGGAAGAGTCGGGGAGGGACGGCGCGCATGCCTCCACGGCCAGAGGGCAGACTTCGAGGAAAACTAATTTTAGCACTGGTTTTTTTTTACAAGTTTGCCAATTTTTTTATCACGTAAGTCTGCAAAAGCAACACGGCGTTATTCTAACGTTTCGTGCTTTTGTCCAAGCGTGTGGATGAGGCTCATCGAGGCCCCCCCACCTCGCGCACGGAGCGAACGCACAAACGCTGTCAACCTCAGCGCGGCCCACCGACCTGGTGAGCCCGAGCGAGGGCAGGATGAGAACCATGAAGATCAGGTAGAAGTAGCACTTGTGCATCGTGGTGCGATTCTCGGTCGAGCTGAAAAGGCGGACACAGAGAAACGTGCCCGAGGTCAGACGGAGCAGCCGCGCGAGGTTCGGCGAGCCAAACCAAAAACAGCCCAAACGCGAAAGCCACGGGCCGGGCTCGCGAAATTATTTTTAAGATAATTTGAAGGAATAGTTTCGATTTGCAACGCGACGCCTCGCTGCGGTTTCGCTTCGCCCCTCGCAGAGAGAGAGAGAGAGGACGACTCAAGAGGATGAACCACAGACGAGCGGGAAAGGCAGCAACCAGTGAAAAATTCCCTCCCCCCAATCTCTGTGGTCTTCTATAAATTGAAGGTGTTATTAGCCAATTCACGAGCACAATTTTACAATCATACATTGTCTGACCGGTCGCAATGTTTCCTGAATGTCCACATGAAGGCTTGCTTAAGTTTGCGTACATATTCCGTTGGTTATGGCGCGTGAGCAAAATACTGCGGTACGTTAAGGATGTGGAAGGGACACAGATCAGCACGTGGTATACGTGATGGATTGGTGCAGGTAGAGGCTTTCAGCAGTATCGTTTTAAATATTATTTTCACCCCCGGTTAATTTTAAATATATTTTTTGGTAAATAACATGAATTGTACCTTTACAGTCGTTTTTTTATATAGATATATAAAGTGCTGTGGCATGTCTAATTTTGGATGGCACGAATAAAATGTATTGTACAGTACATGCAAATACGTGAACAAAATAAAGTGACGCAGGTAAAACAGTTGAGCTGATGAAAGTTTCCTTCAATTATTCTGCACACAACAGAGCCCAGATGGATCCCCAATCACACAGATTTACCCACGTCGATATTCCATGAAATGCCACGATTTGTGGCCAAGATTCTACTCCAGAACAATTTAATCATAGCGGAGACTACAGCGCCTTTACTGGCGGCTGCAGGCTTCACTCGAACCAGTCCCGATAGGTAGTGCATCGACAACCGACGCGCGTGTGTGCGTTGCGAATCGGTGAGCACAGCAATCGCTTTTCAATCGACGCGTCGTCGCACGTCCAGGGGAAGAGAAGCGCACGTGGAGCGGAGCAAGTTTCTGGACATTAGGAGCAGCAGAGGACGGGGGGTTGAGGGTGCGCACCGGGTCCAGTGCGACTCGAGGAAAACGGAGTAGTAGACGAGGAAGGGCAGCACGGCGGAGAAGGCCCAGAGCAGCAGCGTGGGCAGGAACTGGGTGACGATTGGGCTCTGTGGACCACGCAACACCTCCGATTAGTACGGCTGGTGACGTACGGTATGAAAGAAGTTCAACATACATCCATACAGACACCGTATATGCTATTATAAAAAATATATATTTTACGCGAGCATGGGGAGAGAGACATGCAAACTCCAAATATGCAGGCGTCAGGGTCGGGATTGAACCCACGACCTCTTGCGTACCAGGTGAGGGAGTTAACATCTCGCTGCCGCTGCACCTCTTATGTAAATACATGTACATCATCAGCCGTCGCCATCTCTCATGATCTTGCGATGCAATGATCTGTTGTCAAATGCTCGCCCGCACACGGACCAATTTCATCGCTCCATCTCCGTTGTGGAAGTCCTCTTGGACGTATTCCCTCCGTAGGCTGCCACTGTTTCACACGTATCCTTGACGGACCCGTGACCGCAGCTTCTTGGCCATATGTCGCGACCGGGAATCGTAACTAGCCACTAGATGGCGCAACGAATACAACAAAAATAAAAGTCGGTTCTTGAATCAATGTGACCACGAATCGCGACAATTCGTTGGATCGCTGGGGCGCAGTGAATCGCTCCATGCCTACAATGTAGAGTAGATGTCTACAATACAAAAAATCTTTGTCTTCGAGGTCTGAGCTGGCCACCGCCGAGTACCTGGGTTCCAATACCAGACGGCCGCCAGCGAATAAAACCACGTTCTTTAAGTCGAGCAAGTCGATGGTCCCAGCCCGGTCACCAATGGCCACTGCACAAAACAACTCCCATCACATTAAACCTGATTTTGAGATTCAATCGGTTAAATTCCAGCGCTGAGAATGATCAATTGTACTGTCGTGCGACGGACATTAACCTCTCTCTGTAGCAGGGTGCGTGGGAAGTATCCCATAAGTCGATTGGGGTTCACAACAAAATAATCATCGCTCCCATACCGCAAAAAAAAAAAACGTGGCAGGACCCTCCTGAATTTTTTTTCGCGATACTCGGATGAGGCTTCACACTGTGAGGCTCTCCTACGTAAACAATCGGAATAATCATAATAATAAAACCCTACTCTGTGTAGACCCAGATATCGCTTGAAGGGCTCTTAGAGATATCTCTGTGAGTCACGTAAAAAGGGAAATAATAAAATAATAAAAATAAAACATAATAAAATACAATGTTTTATTTTTATTTGTATTATTTTATTATTTCCCTTCTACGTGACTTTACCGAAAGATGAATCCCTGCAGTCACGAAAACTTTAAATCGAAATATCTCTGTGATATCCGCTTTTTACTGCATAGCCAGGGTAAGCTTTGGGGAAGAAAAAAAAATCCGTAAAGAAATCAAACGGAGGGAGGAGGAGAGGCGCGCGTGGGGCTGGTGGTGGCGGGAAGGAAGCGGGCCTCACGTTGAGGCTCTCGATGGGCTTGGTGACGTTGAACTTGTCCATGGTGTTGACGATGATGGCGGGCGTGGTGAGGAAGAAGAGCAGGAGGAAGAGCAGAGCGTTGAGCACGAACACGCGGCACCACCACATCAAGCCCTGCACCTGCAAGTTCTCCCTGCGGTCACCAGCAACACGAACGTCACGAAGACGAGCTGTCAGGGCCCGAGCGAGACGCTCTTACGATGCACAACGAACGCACATGAAGCGCGTGCCGAGTATATCACCGACAGACAGAAAGTGCATTTCTCCACTTAATTTTTTTTTACAAAAATTCGTCCCGTCAGCCTATGGATCTTCCAGACCAAAGTTGTGCACTTCCAGAACAAGAGCCGGTGGTCCTGGAAGCAACGGTTGTTGGACCTGACGATCAAGGCCCATTGACGTGGCGATTAAGGATACCATGGATTGTCGACCCGAGGTATCAGGAGATGACGGTTTGTTGGCGTGGTGATTGTGCACGCACAATGAACTTCTTCTGCACCATATGCAGCCGACCATGCTAATCGGAGGAGGATCAGCACGGTTGGCGGACGACGGCTCGTGATGACGGAGGTTCTCGAGGTGACGGCGTGCGGAGCTCGTACACATAAAACTGACGAGGAGCCGCGGGGGGGGGGGGGGGGGGGGTGTGGGGGCGGGGGGCAGAGCGCGTACCAAATGATGGAGTTGGGGTCCGGGGCGTAGCGCACCCTCCAGCTGCTGGCGCCGAGCTCCTCCGAGAGGCGCGACACGTGCGGCCTCCTCCAGCAGCGCAGCAAGTTGTAGTCGGCCAGGATGCTGCAGCGCCGTTGGACAGGGATCAAGGGATCAAACAAACACGCGGCTTCATTCCACGGAGCAACATCTGCGTGGCACACGGGACCCGTGGCACCGTGCCAACCGATGCCGCTCTCGCACACAAACCTCTCCGGGTGGGGGGAAGTTCCACGCGCCTCGAGGCAAATCACAAGTGCACGCGGAACGGCGCGCGTTCAATCATTAAAACCGATGTTGAACGTTATGATACTTGAGCCGCGAGAAATTGCATATCATAATAACGAAAAGTAAATGAACACCACGATTGTTTTCAATGGTGGGAATCCGACTGCGTGTGCCGGTTGTGTGATCGGTGTGCCCGGCCAGACTTCACTGGCGTCACAGTAAATTATCACGGTCATCACGGTCATCATTCTCCTCTTAATGCGCTGCCTGGATGAACGCCTATCTCGACCGACAATATTTACCCATGATCCTTTGCAAATCCCTCTCACACACACTCTTTCACTGTCTGTTGGGACACTGATCAAACAAATCCACCTCCACAAGCACGTTGTGTTTCTGTGCCAAGATGCCGAATGACTTGTACACAACCGTACTGTTCCCGCTGTTGGCCAGCCTCCACTCGTTTATCTCACGGCACATGATGGCCACTCAACCACGGTGCCCATCTCCCAACAGGAGAGCACAACAGTGCCAGTGGTGGTGTCGGTGTCGTGGTGGTGTCAGCGTGGTGACAGTTTCGGTGTTGGCTCTGGTGATGTCAGCGTTGTGTCGGTGTCGGCGTTGTGGTGGCATCGTGGCCATGTCGGTGTCGTGGCGGCGCCGGCGTTGTGGCGGTGGTGGTGCGGCATGGCACTCACTCGGACGTCGTGCGGTCGTCCTGGAACGTGACGAAGGCCATGCCGAGCGGCTGTGAGCGCACCTTGCTGCGCTCCTTCTCACACTCGGCGCTCAGCGAGTTCTTCAGCCCCTTGTAGTGCTCCACCGCGTCCACCTCCTGCGCGCACACGGACGGCACGTAACATCATAATTCACGAGCTGTGAATGATGATTGTGTTATTATCAACCAGTACGAGCCTGTACAAGGGACCAGGTGACTAGTTTCTGAACTGCAATGCTTAATATAAACCCATTAACTAAATATGTTTTACTTTACCAGGTAAGGCCCATTGAGCTCTTTTTCAGAAGCGGCCTGACCACAAATGATAGCTCAACGAAGTGGCTTATCGTGTGGAAATTTACAGCGGCCAAATGCTCTCAATGCCCGTTTCTAAATACGGGGGGGGGGGGGGGAAACCCCAAGGACCCGGAGGAAAATCCACGCGACCACAAGGGGAGAAAGACACGCACACTCCAAATATGCAGGCGTCAGGGTCGAACCCACGACCTCCTGTATACCAGGCGAGGCAGTTGACATCTCTCCACCACCCACCGCTCACCTGGTGGTTCCCGCAGCATTTGCAGCAGCACAGGTGGCCGCACGGCCGCGGGTCGATGGTCTCTCCCTCGGGTCGCACGTCGTAGTACTTCAGAGCCTTCGCCACCTTCTTCCTGCGCCGCGGGCAGACGAGACGGGGGTCAGAGCGCTGTTAGCGAGCGCCTAGTAAGGCCCCGCGCACGGGCACGGTGAGGCGAGCGACACTGCCGCTGCCTCGGGTTGCCACCTGTCATGGTTTTGAGGCACCTGTCCAGGGAAAGTCTGCAAGTCGTCCTGGGATATTAAAGAGTCCTGTTTTTTGTCGGTTGTTTAATAAAATAACGCTCATGTCTACGTCCCCTTTTCCCCCCGGAATTCTGAGATTGTTTGTACTGAACGCCGGTGACGTCGTCGACCGCAAAGCCTCCGAAGCGGGAACACGTTTTAGGCCGAGTTAACCTCGAAGAGGAGGCGGCTATCGGAGATTGTCACGTGGCGAGAGAAGCGGCACAGAGTCGAAGCACGTGGAGAGAGAACGTCAGGGCGGCCGCTCGCGTGCGATCACGGTGACCCTTTCTTGGCTTCGAAGACGACCCCAGGGAGCTTGGGCCCCAGGCAGTGACGAATGAGACTTGGCAACTCGCACGGCTCGGAAGCGAAACTGTGCCGCCTCGATCGTGGGGAGCATCGCGACGCATCTCCCCAGACGCGCACTCACAAGCGGTCCGAGGACACGCGCCCACCGAGCCAAACACTTGAGAGTGTAATTGGCCAAACATTCCAATGGAGGCCACCCCTGAAAGTAAGTCTTGAGGCTCGGAAAATTGAAATTATTATTCGTCATTATCGCCCGCTGTCACTGTTAATCCACTGCTGGAGTAAGGACTTTTCATGCCGTCGCATTCTTAGGATCACAGGCGGATCTTTAGGGGGCTGGTCCCGAAACAAGAGCAACCATTTCATGAATTGCCTCTGGTGAACATCAATAAAAAAAAACTACTTTTATTTGGAGTCTCAAGGTTGGGGGGGTGGTGGGGGGGCGATTCCCCCCCCCCGCAACTCCCCCCACCCCTCCTCCCGATGTGCAACTGCTGCTCCGGATAGCATGGCAGAGTGAGGTTGGAGCGGGTGGCGGTGGTGGTGGTGCTCTCGGTGCCGGGCGGGTCCCCCAGGGAGGCTCTCACCGCTCGCGGTCGAGTCGCACCAGCTTGGAGAGGTTGTAGCAGAACTGCACCTGGTTCACCTTGCACGAGGGGTACGCCTCCCTGTGCACGCATGGTTACACACGCACGCACACACACACATTAATATACAGACACGCAAGCATGCGCACACACAATCACACAGGTACGCACACACACAAATTAATACACAAACACGCCCACACACATGAATACACAGACACACACGGGACACGCACACGCATGTAGGCAAAAACAAAGACAAAGATCCCCCGTATAGCCTTAACAGACTGTAGGGACAAGTGCTGTTAGCGAGCACCTATAAAGGCCGGCACGGCACACCAGGGGGTGAGTGGCCAGCACCACGCCCGGCCGCCTTTGTCTCCCCCATGGCGATGTTTAAACATTGCACCAGGTACTTATTTGAGGCTGAGTCGACCTAGGAGAGGCCCAGGACCGGTTCAGATAATCGTCACTGGTGTTTGCCGTGAGCGGGAATCGAACCCGGGTCGCCATGTTCGTAGCGCAGTGCGCTAACCGCTAAAATACCGCACACACACACACACAAATAAATATAGACATGCAGACACACATGAACACAGACACACAAACACAAAGATCTCCCGCATAGCCTTTAGGAGCAAGTGCTGTTAGCGAGCACCCATTAAAGTCGGCGTGGTATTACCAGCACCGCGCCCGGCCACCGTTGTCTTTTCGGTGATAATGTTTTGCTGTTAACACGCAACACTAGAAGTCAACTTATGGGCCGTCCATGGCATGTTCCGGAACCAATTTTCACCATTTATCTATCCATGGACGATTAGCACGGTTTGTCTACGTACGGTGCGAAAGAAGTTCAACGCACGTGCAAGACCGCTTGGATCGTAGCTCAGTGTGCTGACCACCTAAAAGCCCCCCGGGGCGGCACCACCTGGCCACCACTCACTGGAAGTGCTCGATGATCTTGCCCTCGTCCGTGACGTCCTTGCGGATGTTGAGGATGAAGATGGTCCTCGTGACCTGCGGCGGCAGGAGGAAGAGCGCAGGGACCAGCTGAGATCAACGGAATCGGTGGGTAACAGCCTCATGTGGCGCTGTTGTTGATGTCGTTGATGTTGTTGATGTTATTATTACGGTTACAGAATCCAGAAAATAAGAGATGGCTCTCACTTTCATACTCTTCTCACGATCCTCCTGTACTCGGAGCACTAAAAGTAATCCGCTTTTAATATCCTCTAAGGTTTACATAATATTCTGCCGAAAGATTTGCATTCATTGGAGCACAAAGCGAAGCGTTAGAGCAACTTTAAATTAACCCTGTTACTCTTCTGTATTCGTTGCTCCCACCTTCTTCGCTGTCGCTATCTAATATACATCTTCTGAACTGCTTCTGCAATCTCAATTCAATTCGACGTGCATTTGTTACCCAAAAATAAATCCCGTGTAGCCAGTTACCCAGCTAGCTTCTGTGAGGACTCCGGTCAGGGTAAGCCCCCCCTCGCCATCCCCCCCCCCATCCCCATCCCCCCCACCTCTCACCCATCCCCCCACCCATCCCCCCCCCCATCCCCCCCCACCTCCCCCCCCACCTCCCTCCACCCACCTCCCTCCACCCACCTCCCTCCACCCACCTCCCTCCACCCACCTCCCTCCACCCACCTCCCTCCACCCACCTCCCTCCACCCACCTCCCTCCACCCACCTCCCTCCACCCACCTCCCTCCACCCACCTCCCTCCACCCACCTCCCTCCCCCCTCATCTCCCCCCCCCCATCTCCCCCCCCCCATCTCCCCCCCCATCTCCCCCCCCCCCCACGTACCAGCTCCTCCTCGGCATACTGCAGCGAGGCCGTGTGCCTGCGCATGAGCCCCACGGTCATCAGCAGGTACACGATGGCGAACGTGATGTGCAGCCACAACAGCCGGTCCCTGCACAACAAAGACAAAGATCCCCTGTATAGGCCTAACAGACTGTAGGGGCAAGTGCTGTTAGCGAGCACGCGCGCACACACACGCGCGCGCGTGCACGTGATGGGGACATTTACCATCAGTGGGGGGATCAGGGACACGCAGGGCTCCCCCAAAGTTGGTGCCACATTATTAGGAAGCCACTTTTTGTTCGCACGTTTTTGCCACGAGTACGAATACAGACTTGACTCCTCGGAGCAAGGTGTATTTGGTGTTTGGTGTTTGGTGTTTGAACATCTTCACCTCCCATTTTATTGGCAGAAAGGGTAAAAACCGATTCTTATGACCGCATGGGAAATGTATCGTTGTACTTATTCGGCTTTAAAAATTATGTAATTTAATTCAATTTCATGAGAATGGATTGTTGTTGTTGTTGTTGTTTGATTGAGGCGTGGCACACAATGACTGGTTCAGATGTCACTCGCCACTGATGATAGCCGCGGCCAGCAGTCGAACTCAGGTCGCCAGGTTCTTGGCGAAGTGCGCTAACCACCGCGGCTCCGCTCCCGCCTGCAGTGGCTTATTGTACCGATGGATTTACAATCGGCGTCTCGTAAAAGAGCCTCCCGGTGACAAGTGCCAAGAAGAGCGCTCGCAGAGGCTCGAGTTTACGGGTTTTAAACTTTAAGTTATTTTCCGAAGCATTCCGCTTGCCGAGGCACAGCTAATCCGGGCCTAACGCATTCCGTGTGTGCGTGGCAGAGCAGGGGAGGGGGGGGGGGGCACAGAGAGGGGGGGGGGCAAGTCCCTGGCACGGAGAACAAAGCGGGCAGTGTTTGCCCTTCCTCGTCTCCCACTCGCTTATAACACTCACGCATCCGATCATCCAACCGTCTATCCACCCAGCCACCCATCCAACCAGCCATCCATCGACCCATCCATCCACTTACCTGGCCAACCATCCACGTCACCTCCTCACCCATCCATCCACCCAGCCACCCAACCATTCACCCAGTCACGTAGTTCTCCACCCAGGCTCTCACCCACCCACTCACCCGGCCAGCCACCCTCAATTAAGCACCCTCGTACGTACCCAGCCTCCAGATTAGCGATGGTCGTTCTGCCAAAGTTTGTCGGGGAATTCCCTGTGAAATGTGATAAACAGAGAGTGCGCGTTAATTGGGACGTCACCACGACATTCGTGATACCCATGACAACGGTGGCAATCACGACGACGACGATGATAACGATGACGTTGATAATGATGACATTGACCAATACAATAATTCCACAATGCAGGCTTTGCATTTTGTGCACGCACACCGATAGGCAACCGCTATCGCCGCACCTTCACTTTAGACAACAGTAACAACAACTACGTGACACCGTGAGGACAGATATTGGTGAGAACGCCTAGACAAACAGGAACAACAACAACAACAACATGAACCCGAGCAGTGACTGTGACCGTGACCTCGCACGCTGAAACCATTGTTCACGATTTTAAAACAACGGGCACAGCAGCAGCAAGCTGGAGAGAGAGAGATTCCCGGTTGGCTCAGCGTAGCTCGGCATCGCTCGTGGCCACACGTCATCACACGACGTCACACGTCATCACACGTCATCACACGTCGTTACACGACGTCACACGGCGTCACACGTCGTCACACGACGTCACATATCGTCACACGTCATCATCACACGTCGTCATCACACGTCATCACACGACGTCACACGGCGTCACACGTCGTCGCTCGTACCCAGCAGGTTCCCGGAGAAGTTGACGGGCAGGATGATGGCGAGGGAGAAGATGCTGGCGACGACGAGCAGCGCGATGATGTGCCGCTGGAACGACAGGTAGTGCACCGCGTCCGCGCCGCACTTGTACTTCACCTCGTCATCCCTGGGCGAGCGGGAGACGAGGGGACGGAGGGAGCGACGAGGTGGAAGGGACGGGGCAGAGACAGAGCGCGCATCGGGTCTCGTTGAGCAGGTTGCCCAGTCGCCTAGTTGTTCGAGCGAGCGGCGTTTACTCAAAATAATTGCTTTGTTGAAATGTGTGCAATGAATAAAGATGTGCACATCTTTCCAAAGAACGTAAACTACTCCCAAGCAGGGCATAAACGTGCACGCGCTTCATATTTGTCCTGATGAATGCATTTAGCAGGGTGAAAAACCAGCCTCACGAGTGAAGGAAGGCCTTCATCCAGCAGTGGATTAAGAGCTGTAAATTACATGCCCTCGGCCATCTCATGTCTGCTCCCTGCCTCTTGGTGTGGTATCATGCCGAGGATGTGCACGGGTGGGGGGGAACAGAGGGGGGACCCCCCCTGCAACATCTCTGATTAATTCACCACCGCCATCTCCCAGCCACCGCCATCTCACTCATCGTGGCGACTCGGCCGTGGGTAACGTCTTCCCTAGCACCCTCCGACTCTTCGGGAGAGCGAGCGGATACCGTGCCCCCCGTTGAAACTATTATTGTTAACAACCACGGCTCGTCAATGTCCTCCCAGAGCCCGGCACTCATCGCCAAACACTCAGGACCCGACATCCATCACCCACACCCGAGCACAAAGACCCGTATAGCTTTGACTGTTGGGGCAAGTGCTGTTAGCGAGCACCTATGAAGGCCGGCACGGCGTACGAGGGGGTGGGTGGCCAACACCGCGCCCGGCCACCTTTTTCTCCCCAGTGGGGATGTTTACACACCGCACCAGGTAGTTATTTGAGGTTGAGTCGACCTAGGGGAGGCCCAGAACCGGTTCAGATAATCGTCACCGGCGATGGCCATGAGCGGGAATCGAATTAGGGTCGCCGGCGTCGCAGCGCAGGACGCTAACGCTACCCGGCATCACCCACACACCGAGTTCCCAGCCCTGGCATCCGTCTGTTGCGATTCGCAGGGTGGTGCAGAGATGGGGGGGGGGGGTGGGGGGTGAACTCACTTGATGCGGAAAATGGCCGTGAGCCAGGAGCACAGACCCTGTGGTGAGGGGAAGAGACCAGAGGTGGGACAAAGTCATTGTTATGCAAGTCCAAGTCGAGTCGCAAGTCATCAAATTCATGACTCGAGTCTGACTCGAGTCCAAGTCACATGACTCGAGTCCACATCTCAGAGGTGGGACAAAGTCATTGTTATGCAAGTCCAAGTCGAGTCGCAAGTCATCAAATTCATGACTCGAGTCTGACTCGAGTCCAAGTCACATGACTCGAGTCCACATCTCAGAGGTGGGACAAAGTCATTGTTATGCAAGTCCAAGTCGAGTCGCAAGTCATCAAATTCATGACTCGAGTCTGACTCGAGTCCAAGTCACATGACTCGAGTCCACATCTCAGAGGTGGGACAAAGTCATTGTTATGCAAGTCCAAGTCGAGTCGCAAGTCATCAAATTTATGACTCGAGTCTGACTCGAGTCCAAGTCACATGACTCGAGTCCACATCTCAGAGGTGGGACAAAGTCATTGTTACGCAAGTCCAAGTCGAGTCGCAAGTCATCAAATTCATGACTCGAGTCTGACTCGAGTCCAAGTCACATGACTCGAGTCCACATCTCATAGGTGGGACAAAGTCATTGTTATGCAAGTCCAAGTCGAGTCGCAAGTCATCAAATTCATGACTCGAGTCTGACTCGAGTCCAAGTCACATGACTCGAGTCCACATCTCAGAGGTGGGACAAAGTCATTGTTATGCAAGTCCAAGTCGAGTCGCAAGTCATCAAATTCATGACTCGAGTCTGACTCGAGTCCAAGTCACATGACTCGAGTCCACATCTCATAGGTGGGACAAAGTCATTGTTATGCAAGTCCAAGTCGAGTCGCAAGTCATCAAATTCATGACTCGAGTCTGACTCGAGTCCAAGTCACATGACTCGAGTCCACATCTCATAGGTGGGACAAAGTCATTGTTATGCAAGTCCAAGTCGAGTCGCAAGTCATCAAATTCATGACTCGAGTCTGACTCGAGTCCAAGTCACATGACTCGAGTCCACACCTCTGGAAGAGACAAAGCGACGCGTTAGGCTCCAGAAACTCGGAAACTCGGAGCGAACGGAACACCACGTGGAGTCACGACGGGGGGAGGGGTGATTACCACACAGAGACGGACGGACGGACGACGACGACGACGATGATGATGAGAATGATGATGGGGACAAGAATGATTCGGATGATGATACAATCAATAATGGGGATAATGATGCTGATAATGATGACGATGAGGGGGCGACGATTTATAACGAGCGCGATGATTTCGGTCACGAAAGTGAAGCCAATGACATTTACGAGGTCAAAGATATTCACAGCCACCGATGCTAGCCCCGGTTGAGGAAGAGAATTCGGCTCACCGGGTTCACGATAGTGTGATGCCGCTGATCACTGGGCCAAAGTCTGAGTCTTGCATTGAACGAAAAACCTTGAATCGCGAAAGTGAATTGCTTTGCAATGAGGGTAAATCATTACCCCGATAATTCAGTACGGAAAAGAACAAAAAACGAAAATGCATTTTTTTCCATACTGCTGCACAGCTTTGTGGCAGCTGTGCTGCTGCCTGCCTGGCTGCCTGGTGCGATGTCAGCTCGCACCGCGCGCTGTTCGGCGCCAAGTCCGACGTTCCGCTGCACGTGCTGGGAGCGACTTCAGGAACTGGATTTTTCCTTTAGAAGCCCCCCACCCAACACGTGGAGCGAACCACACGGACATCGCGCGGTCAACGCGCGGCGCGACCTCGTGCAACCCTACTGGGCGTCTGTGAAAAAGAGCTTCACGGCTCATCGGATTCCCCCAGCCTAAACAAATATTCTTGATTCTGACTCCGACGACACGTCGGAGAGCTCCCGTTTTCCATTTCCAGACGGCTCCGATTGCTTATTGATTCATGGTTTAAGTCGGGGCCAGGGCGCGCGAGCGTCGTCACCGCACCGCACCTTGTCCTTGCTCTCGTAGTCCGTGATGCTGTACTGGGAGTCCAGGCGCTCACGAGCACCCCTCTCCTCGTAGAGACCCCCGTGGAAACTGCACGCACGCGCACAGACACACACACGCAGACACGTGAACACACGAGGACGACGACACCCGCCACCTCCGCAACCCTCCCCCCACTGCTACCGCTGGTACGGCGCACCGTGGGGTGGTGTGGCAAGAACCACGCCCGGCCGCCTTTGTCTCCCCACTACTGACATTTACACACCGTGCCAGATACGCATTTAAGGCGAAGTCGAGCTGTGGTGAGGCCCATGACCCGTTCGGATATTACTCACCACTAATGTTTGCCATGGGCGTTAATGCACTCGCCATACACTCACTCACGCAAACGCACAAGCACGTGTGCGTGTTACGAGCGCAGCCGTCAGCTCACACGACACGCCGCACACGCGTGTCGATGGCGGTACACGTGCACACACGTGCACGCGCGCACGGGCGAGATGAGCAGCTTGTGTGCGTGTCGCCGGGCAAAAATGTCATTGAAAAAATGAAAGTCAAAATAAAAATGGAAAACATACTCGTAGTTCTTCCAGCGGCCATGCACCAAGGGTCTAAATGAAAGACAAAATGAATATAAAACAAAATAAGTGGGCGGTGATTTCATAATTAAGAGCAACAAAAACAAACGTCCGACGATCCACACATCCCACAAAAGCTCAATGTGAGGATACAAAATAAATGCAAAAAATATATAATTAGGCAGCCTCTTGCGAAGCAGCAGGCCTCAACATGGTCACGGGCCATGTGAAATTAAGTCGTGGGCTGTATCTGGCTGATCAGCCGTAGTGCGGTGTTAGTACGCCACGTGGACTCGTGTTCGGTAAATCAGACGGTCGACGCCGCGTGACGGAGTGCCGGCCCCCCACCGATCGTTGTCGTTGAGAAGCGCCAGGCGCCCGTAGTCCCACGCCTTCTTGCGCAGCACGGAGAACAAGAGCAGGAGGAGCTGCAGCACGGGGAGGGAGAGAGCGAAGGGAAGATGGAACCGTCAGACAGGGCTATTCCATACGCGTCGTCTTCAGCAAGCAGACAGGATATTCTACCGCGGAGGTTTTTTTGCACGCAAAATCTCCGCACAGATGGGCACAGGAATCCGCTTGGCGTACGCTGCCATCTCGTGGAAACCTTGCACCGCAGTAGATTTGTACGTTTCACAAATCTCTGCGTGTCAGGGCTCGTAACTCTTGTTGATATATGCATCGGCAGCACGATGCACCTGCTGGGGGAGTGGAGTCGATTTATTGTCGCTTTTTTTTTAATTCGTGAAAGCGGCAGGGCTCACGGGGCGTTCACGTCGGAGTGATCGATCGACTCGCGGGAGCTCGTGTTGGTAGAGGGGGGGCGGGGGGTGGCGAGGGGGGGGCAGGCACGGTGCTAATTTCCAAACGTTAATAAGGCCGTCACTTTGCTTTGCCTGCCAATAGTTTCGCGCGTCCGCGCATTTTTCTACAGCAGCCTTTTAGCGAGATTAAGCGAGCGTTGCCGAGATTAGGCGAGCGTTGCCGACGGTAATTGCACCGACTCAGTGAAATCTCTCAGCTCGGGCCCCTCCGCTGTATTCAACGCTTTCCCCCTAAGCCGCCCCCCCCCCCCGCCCAAACAAGCCGACTACCCCCTAGCGCTAAACCAGCAGCGTCGTTTTTGTCATGCTGGCAGGCCACCACCCCTCGTTTCCGCAGGACCTAACAAAACTGTCCAATTAATTGCGGAATTTTGTTGTAGCTTAATTGTGAATTGTTGCATCATTTCATCACTCAGGGCCTCCTGCTAATCACGGAGCAAAGCGATGGACACGAGACTTAAACCGTCTACAAATTGTAAGCACGGTTGGCAAAGTGGTCGGCACGCTGCGCGAAAAACATCAGTGGATCAAATAGTGACTCAATACCCGATTCATATATACGAAGGAGGGGGCCAATCGTCACAGCAACGCACCACTCCTGATGCAATAATCGAGCTCAAACACCTCCATGTATTGAGGAACTCTCATTGGTCAGTTCAACCCCCAATGAAGTTGAGAGAGCTGAATGGAGCTCAAAAGAACTCACAAACAAACGCCTTGTGAAAGACCCAAAGCACCCAGGTTTTGATTTTCCACGAAGCTCATGGTCCACCCTAAACCGCATCCGCACAGCAATGGCAGATGCGGATATCGGATGCAAACATTTTTAATTAACAACTCTCCAGCGTGCGACTGTGGTCATCCAGAACAGACCAGACATCATATGATAACACAAATACGAAGGGAGACAACACAGCGATGCACTCCTCCGCTACTCCTGATGCGGGTACCTGGGCTTGACCACCTTCACGTGAGATTGCCGTTGTTGCTCTGCGTCTACATCAGCCATACAAAGAGGAAGTGGCGAGCAATGTCTGAACGGTAACTGAGCTTCCCCCTTCACCAACCCGCGTGGACCAGCGTGGTGAGGTTTAAACAACCCCCATGACTGACACGGTGGAGGAAGAATGCCTTAACCCAGCAGCACAGTGGCAATGGGCTGTGAACTTTGAATAATACAGAGTATAAGAGTGTACGAGTACACATCCTAGCATGCGCATTTATGACCATGGCAACCACAGAGTTGTAAGCGTAGTCTGTAATGACAGCAACTTAAACGGACTTGGCCCAGGTGCGACGCGTTACGTAACAGTCAATGAACTTCAATTTGAACCAGGTGAGAGGTCACCAAGTCTAGAGGACTCATTTGTGCCTCTGTTCCAGCGACTCGACGGTAAGGGTTGGTGGATCACGCACACGTGTGCGAAACTATACTGCCGGGTAGGGAGTGGGGGTGGGTGGCTGTTTAAGAAAAGCTCCCAATATTTTAACCGCCGTTGGAAGGAGATGGAATCGAACCGGCGATTTCCGAGGCGCAGTGCGCTAGCCCCTCACGCCCCACGTCAGCGTGGCTAGGCGGCTCTCGTGTGCGTGCGTACGTGCGTGCGCGTGCGTGCGTGCGCATTGGGGGGCGGCGAGCACCATCCACAGCAGGAAGTTGATGCCCAGGACGGCGACGACTCCGCCGAACGGGGTCCCCTGCAGCACCGAGCTGCGGCCCAGCGTGCCGAAGCACTCCTGGGACTTGTTGGGGTGCGACGGTGCCGGCACGAACGGCACGAGAGGAGACTCCTGCGCCGGCTCCCCTCCCGCCTCGAGGACTTGCGGGGCCCGGACCCACGGCCCCGACGCCGCTGCCGCCGCCGCCACGCTGAGCCAGGTCGCGCCGCTCATCAGAACCGCGGCGGTGATGTGCATCGCGGCGGTCGCTACGCCATCCGTGAGGGCGGCCACGCTCGCGGTGCTGGGATGGAATGGGGGGGGGGGGGGGTGCGGGAAGGGGGGAGGGCGGGGATAGCGCAAGGGGTAATGGGTAGTCGTCATTATCGTTGTCATCATCATCGCCATCATCAGCGCCATCGTCGTCGTCATTTGAGGCTAATTCGACCTGGTAGTGGCCCAAGACCGGTTCAGACAATCGTCACTGGTGTTGGCGTGAGCGGGGATTTAACTGGATTCACCGGGTTTGTAGCGCAAGTGTGATAACCGCTACACTACCGCTCCCCATATATACATACATATATACATACATATATACATACATACAAACACTCATTCATGGAACTGGCCAATCATCCCATGGCAGGTGCGTCCTGGAAAAGACTCTGCACCACCGACGAGGCTTTCCCAGGTACATAATGGACATTAGTGTTGTTGTTGTGCACTGGTTAGCGCACGACGCTGCGTAGCCAGCGACTTGAGTCCAATTCCTGGCCACGGTTGTCACCAGCGGCCAGTTACATCAGAACTGGTTCTGGCCCTCGCCCAACCTGCACCTCTGATCATCACGGTTGGCTACGTACGGGGCGAAAGTAGTTCAACGTACATGCGTACGTAAAGAGGACTTTTATTCAGCAATGTACTGGCAAAGAACTGTGAACTCTTTGTATTGCAGACTGAAATGGAGTACCATTGCGCATATACCAGCACGCGCGTTTATAAACACGGCAAACACAAATCTTCAAGTTCAGTCTTCAGCGACAGCAACTTAACCAAACACGGTGCGGGGAAGCCATCATCCAGCAGCGGATGATGGCTTCGGACGATGCTGACAACGACGCCGACTACTGCCGCAATTCGACTTTGCGAGGAGCTGACGCGCCCCAACCGCTGTGCCAACACCGAGCGCTAACCGCCGGTGTGCCGCGCGCTCGGAGTGCGTCGCGGGGATCTTTGTCGCAGCGCGACCACTCTCTGGAAACGGCGCACGCGCGCGCGAGAACGCCCGCTGGCTGCGAGAATCGCCAACCTTGCAGGTAGACTTTGTCCCCCCGGGATAGAACGCTGATGCCCGCGGCTCAATTAGCCGAATTAAAAGTGCGCTCACGCGTCTCGTCGTCGTCGTCGTCGTCGTCCCCTCGCCCCCACCCCGGTGAATCACCCGAGCGGCGCTGCCATGGGACGCGGTGGGGGCGGTGGCGCACGAGGGATGTCTCGTTCATCCCGACCGACGGGCAAGGGCAACGAGCGTATTGGGGGGGGGATGGTGGGGGATGGGGGGGCAGGCACGAGCAGCGCGGCGTGGCACGGACCCAGCGGGGGGCTTTTAGCCAGAGAGAAAACGGCGCCCAGCTGATGCAAGCGTTCACGAAAAGTACGGCCGCGGAGGTTTCAGTGGTTGTGCCGAATTCAGCTCCCGAAGACGGTCACAGCACCGCGCGCTTTCAGGTGCGCTTCTGCAGCCCGTCTGGAACGCTCTTTCCTTCCGATATTCGGAAGCCACTGAAGCTATGCACTTTCAAGGAAAGTTTTTGAAAACTAATTTCTTAACAAGTGCTTTTTGTGTTCAGTTTGTTGTCCTTCCTCCGCACTTCCAGACTAGCACGGTTGGCTACGTATGGTGCGAAAGAAGTTTAACATACATACAAAGAAGCCAAGCCGCTGGCACATGAAGCAAAACGTCGGACTTTACGCCAAACGGCCCGCGGCGCAACCTGAAAGCTCCACGGAAAGCTTCGCATTAAGGGTGATGGGCGGAGGTGGCCGGGGGTGGTTCAGGGGATCAGAGCCACAAAGCCAGTAACTGCCGAGACCCTGGGTTCGAATCCAGACTCCAGCCATCTGCGATCAATTTGGGTTTTCAAGTGTCGCGGCGAGCGACGGCTGAACTGGTCCGGGGCTGTCCCCCAAGTTTAATTCAAATGAGCACTCGATGAAAGTGTGAAAACCGGCGATTGGGAGGCGAGGGTGACTGCGCAGCGTTGGCCGCACTGAGCGCTCACGCTTGTGAGGCTCGTGCCGGGCCTAGATAGGTGTCCCGCGTGTGACATAAGTGGCAGCCTGTGAGACAAGAGGCTCAGGCACACTGATGAAGTAAGGGGCATCGTACTCGCAGTTGTTTTACTGGGTAGACTACAGATAGGATCCGCGAAGTGTGAACCCCCCACTGCGTCACAGATGAGAGTTCTACTGCAATTATTATAATTCGATTCACTACTGCATGGCTACTGCTGCCTTGGTATTGAGACGACTGTAAGGCCTACTGAGGCTATGTAGCTCTTTTTCAGAAGCGAGCAGGCCACAAATGATAGCTCAACGAAGTGGATTATCATGTGGAAAAGTATAGCAGCCAAATACCCCAAATGCATGTTGATTCTAAATGTGGAGGGAAAAAACGTAGGACACGGTGGAAAAATCCACGCGGCCACGGGGAGAGAGAGATACATGCAAACTTTAAATATACAGGCGTCAGGGTCGGGATCGAACCCACGACGTCCTGTATACCAGGCGAGGTAGTTAACATCTCGCCACACGTTGGGGGCATGCGGACACCCACAGTGGCCCACACCCGCGCCACTGAAGTCCAATCTGTACACGTGAGCAATGAGCACAATCGAGCTAAGCGCAGAAACACTGAGCAGGGATATATTGATCATGAGCAGAGAACTGCAGTCAGCGTGGAAGACCATTTATAAATGAAATAACTTCACTCGCTCCAAGTGGAGAGGAGGGCAGATAAATTACTATTTAAAAAGTTCCGTTTTTTTTCTGTCTCGGTCAGCTCCTGGCAGGGCCCAGTGCAGCGCTGCTTATTGCAGAGAACAGCAATAGCGTGCTGGGGGTTTTTTTGTTCCATCGAGAATAATCCCCTTGAAGCAGCAGCGCAATATCTCCCCCGCTCGCGTAAACAAATCACCCGGAGGGCGCCACCCAAGGCGGGGGCAGAGGCACCGAGCCTTGCACCGCCCAGAGCCTGGGTTCGAATCCAGGATGTGCAACCACCAAACCGCGTTTAAACCGGGTTCTCCAGTGCAGCGAGTTTATGACGATACCGGCCCAGTCGCCAATGACTGCGCAAACAAATGACGGCATTAAATACGGGGTTTCAACTTATTTTGCCTCAATCCCCAGCTCCAAGAAGTGATTTTTTTTGCTCCTGTTGTTTCCAACGACACGTAAGTGAGCGCTCTTCGCGAGGCTACGGCAAAGTTTCGGCGAGCTGACGACTTGAGAAGCGGTTATTTTCACATCATCTTTCAAAGGACCGCTCGCCGGCACAGGGTGGATGGCTCTGTCAGCTGAACGGAAATGCCACAGTCCCGTGGCACGACGAAAATTAAAACCGGAGTTGTCATAAAAAAACCCAAAAACACCACGAGGGAAACTCCGCCTTGGGATTGCCATCTCGCACGGGATGCACGCGAGGAGTGCGGTGCAACTGGCTGCTACTGGCAAACCGAATTCGGAGGCTCAAAACACCGCAAGGATCCCGAGCCAGGTGTATTTGGGCGCTGCAATGACGCCAATTATATTCGTTCGTACGTTGTTGATGCGTACAGTCCCTGTGTGATGTAAGAAGAAGCAGAAACAACGCCCTATGATGAACATTGTTCTCCCGCGACATTCCGAAAATAAATTGTTGAACAAAGTCGACAGAAGCGCACGTGTGTGTGCGTGTGTGCGTGTGTGCGTGTGTGCGTGTGCGCGTGTGTGCGTGCGCGTGTGTGTGCGTGCGCGTGCAGCGATAGTGTCGCGGTTAGCGCGTCACGCTACGAACCGGGTTCGGTTCCTGCTCATGGCCAGCGCCAGTGACCATTATATGTAGTGGTCGCTGGCCTCCCCTAGGCCGACTCAGCCTCAAATGTGTACCTGCTGTGGTATGTACACATCGCCACTCGGGGTGACCAAGGTTGCCGAGCGTGGTGTTGGCCACCCACCTCCTCGTGTGCTGTGCCGGCCTTCATAGGTGCTCGCGAACAGCACTTGCCCCAAAAGTATGTTAAGGCTATACGGAGGATCTTTGTCCTTGTGTGGTAACCACTCCCTAACTTTAATTGTACTTTCCCCAGCACACGATGACTTAACGAGAAATCTTCGTGAGTGCGAGGAATCTTTGCACGTGTGTGAGCACGCATGGGGGCTTCATTGTAGGTGTGTGTATCAACGCAAATACTTTTATACGTGGCGAAGTGCGGTGCAGTGGTTAGCACACTGTGCTACAAACCCGGCGACCTGAATTTGATTCGACCAAAAACAGTCCAGGGCCGATCTTAAATTTGGAGCTTTTGTGACTGCAGGAATTACTCTTTGGTTCTTTCGGTAAAGTAACGTATAAAGATAAAATAATAAATTAAATAATAAATAATAGCATACGTATAAAGTTAAAATAATAAATTAAATAACTGCATATGCTATTATTTAATGTATTATTTTATCTTTATACGTGACTTTACCGAAAGAACCAAAGAGTAAGTCCAGGGCCGCTCACGAACCGGCCCTGGACCTCCCCTCGGTCGACTCAGCCTTAAATGAGTACCTGGTGCGGTGTGTAAATATTAGGACCGGGGAGACAAAGGTGGCCAGGCACGGTGCCGGCCACATACCTCCCCTCGTGTGCCGTGCCGTGATTCACAGGTAAACGCTGACAGCGCTTGCCACAACGGTCTATTCGGGTACTATCGGGGGGAACTTTGTCTTTGCTTCCATTCCTGCGAAGAGAGGCGACAGGGCTCACGACATCGGCTGAGTCACCGAACCTGGGCCGGCAATTTGGTTTGGATTCATTTGGGGGTGCGGCGGGGGGGGGAGAGAAGTGACCACAAACCCCTCTCTCTCCCTCCTGTGTCCAGGCATCGTCACTTCAATAAAGAGCCCCCAAGCATTGGGTAATTCCAGATCTGTCCAGGCACGTTCGTGGACACACAGCCCTTTGATAATGATCTGCTGCTACTGCTCCATGAGAGGGCTGCCCTACACCGAGCGGGTCGTTGGCGGATATCTATTGAGTTCTGTTTATTAACTTGTTAAAATGTTTCACCCGGGAAAAATATATATATCTTGAGATGGAAAGATCTTGGTGTTTAATCTCCGTTGAGCTTCTACGTTGCACCGTGGGCCGTTTGGCGTGAAGTCTGACGTTTCACTCCATGTGCCAGCGGCTTGGCTTCTTATGTATGTTAAACATCTCTCGCACCGTACGTAGCCAACCGTGCTAATCGGGCGAAGGATAACAACGTAGAATGTACTATCACAGTAGCAAATAATAATGAATCTCTCCCGTGCTGCGCCGAAAACTGTCAATATGTATACACACTTGGCTCCTTGCAGAACTCATGGGTATTGTTTTGGCTCCTGGTCTGATATAGGGTGGCCACGCCGCGTCTAAATAAAGAGTCCAATATTTTATTTTGCAGCTCCGCCCTCAGCTGCCCACCACGTTGGCCCCACGGCAGCTGTGCACGATGGTCGCCCATTCAAACACTATCCAGGCCCAGGCCTGCTTAGCCTCCCAGCTTGGCCAAGACCAGGCATGCTCCACGCTTGCACAGCATGCGTCATCGTGCGTGTGTGCGCGTGCACGTGTGGGTATGACATGGGAATGGCCGAGCGTCAATAACACGCCGAGAGAGTGAGTAAGCTCGCGTGCATGACAAGGGTGTCGAACCTCGGTGTCTCGCATATCGATTGATCACGAGCACGTGACCTCGCCCGATGCCAACTGGAACTAAAATAAACAATGTGTCAACATCGGTGCTTGTGTGAGATAAAAGCGGTCGGGCGTGGATTAAGTTTGTCCCCATCAACCACCGCCAGTTGCGCTTTGCTCTCTGCCTCAGGTGCTCGCTGACGGCACTTGCAACACCAGTTTCAAGCGGAATCAAGTGTCTCCCATCTTTTTGCTGTATTTGCCTCCGTGCAGTTTGCCGTTCTCTGTGTGCTCTGTGTGTGATGTCCCTCTGTGCGTTCCCTCGCTGTGTGGTTTACGCCATTTCCACCCGAGGACGAGCGCTTGTGTTGCGTTCGAAACGTCGTGATCCATTTAAATTTTATTTCTACATACGTGACTTTACCAAAAGAACCAATGAGTACAGTAGCAACTTCAACCATCCGGCAGCAACTCCCAAGGTTCCTTCTGCAAAGTCCCCAAAGCGAGCTAGGGGTCCCTACTGGCCACAAGCGAGCTCCCTTCCCATCACCGAGTCTCGACAGTAGCGGTCGATCTGATGCAGCCACGAGTCCTGTGGCCGGCCCCTCAGCCTCCTCCTCCCTCTATCGGCGGGTCGGCGTTCCCGTAGCTCGTGGCAAGCAAGCCTCATCTTATTTTCCTGCAGAAGCCCATGGTTGCACACAAACTCATCCCATCGGTAGTCCAGGATTCTGCGAAGGAAGAAACCTGGCCCCCAATGTTCTATACAGGTCGATAGGGAATATGTGCGCTGCACCATAAACCCAATTCTCGGCCAAGGATAACACCCGTGGCGAGTGGTATCATTCATTATCAACAAGTGGCAGTTGGCATTAAAATCTGTGCTCTGCCTTCCCAAAGTCGACGCATCCTAAACATGGGCAATGGGGAGACCGAGGCAGCCAGACACTGCTACGACCACAACCGCATTGTGAAGTGTTCTGGCCTTAATAAGTGCTTGCCAACGGCACTAAAGCCCACCAGCCGACAAGGCAATGTGAAGCATCAGCGGTCGTGTCAGCGTGCCTTCTCATCCATGGTGCGTCTCTCGACTTATACGGAGTTTCCAACTGTCTCGCGTGCCAGGTGGAATTCGGGGAAAATAAAAACAGTGTCGTTTGACGAGCGGCTAAAACCAAGACTTGATTCATCGCTCGGGAACTCGTCACTCGGAAATTTCCGCACGCTCCGTATGCATGTATGTTTATCACGTAGGCTGTCGCAACCAATATTATCCATAAGAGGTTCTTCTTGGTGAGATTGCGTGTTGCGTTTACTCTCCAACAGACCGGTGTGCGGAACTAGTAACAAAAATTGGCACGTTTTGTTTACTTGACAAATCTTTACTAATTGGCTGTGTCGGGTGGTGGCAAGGTTTAAAAACACATTTCTATTTCTGAGATCTCGCTAAAAAAACCCCTCTATTACGAATACACGTTGGACTTCTTTCGCACCGTACGTAGCCAACCCTGCTAATCGGAGCCGCGCCGAGCTGCTCGTCTGCGTACAGAGACGCCGCCGCCGCACCGAGAGCCGACCGCGTTGGCCGCGCCGGTTGCCCTAAGGCAGTTGCCATCGTCACTGTTTTCTTCTGGCCGCCATTCGGCCACAGGGAGCCAGCTTCTAGCAGGGAATGCGCCCTGACGACCCAGCGGCAGCAACAGCAGAGACGGTTGCAGGCGCGATGCCCCACGGAGGGCCAAGGGTAGCTGACTGTGGCTCACACGAGCGTGAACAAGCATTTTTTTGGCTAGGCCATCGAACCAAGATGGTCGCCGCATCGTGCGCGCTTTCAGATGCGCTTCTGCGGCCGTCTGGAATGCTCTTCGTATATTAGGAAGCCACTGGAGCTATGCACTTTTAAACCATTTCGATTGAAAACTCATTTGTTTAGAACTGCTTCTTGTAATTTAGTTTGTTGTCCTTCCCCCGCACCTTCCATTAGCACGGTTGGCCACGAAGAAGTTCAACATACGTACACATACATCTCAAATGCGGTGAATGTGCAGTCGGTCCATTCCTTAAGCCTTGGATGTGACCCTGAACTTCTCTGCACTGTTCTGGCGGTCGGATCTAATAGACCCGTTTACAATTAAAGATTTTCATGTTCTCACAAAAGATGACCTATTCGTCCCTTTGTGAATTCACGTGCACAAATGTCACGTGTAAGGTCATGCAAGAGGCTGTGACATATATATCAAAAACATCGTGCCGGGTCTCTGGGACCCAGGGCTACATCCTAGAGTGCAAGGCCACGATGCATCAGCAACAATGTTTTGGCAATCGTCTGCCGACAATGGCGGCGTGCACGGCAATGTCACAGAGTGATGGGAGTTTCGTTTAGACGAGCGAGAAGGAAACGACGCGGCAACTTATCTTGGTGAAGATTGCCAGCAACTCCTGCCCTACAGCTGCCCTGGTGTATCGTGACCTTTGCTTTGACGATGGCCACGAGCGTCTTATCAACCGACTGAACAGAGGATATGTGATTGTTTGCTGTACAGCTGGGAATTCTGGAGCATCATCACCATAATCATCATCAACATGATCACTCTAGGGTAGATAAAATGAGTAATTTTTAGAGGACTCCAAGATGTACACTCTTTGTTTTTTTCGGTAAAGTCACGTAGGTATAAAATTAAACAAATCACGACGTTTCGGGCGCAACACAAGCGTCCGTCATCAAGTGATAAAGCATGGTCTGCTGCTGAGGCCGACTGTTTTAAAAGGTTTGAAATGGGTGGAGCCCAAGGGTCATAAAGAAGTGGGCGGGGCTAGTGATGATAATGTGAGAAATTAGCATGCAAATGAAGGATCGGAGAGCGGCCTCCTTTAAAATGCTGCCCTCCACAAGCGTGACCACATCAGCCCAACACTTCACTCCCTCTGCTGGCTCCAAATCCAATTCCAGATCGATTTAACGACCGCACTCACCGTATTTAAGATCCTTCCTCAACCCCCCCCCCCCTGTCAATCTCTCCCATCTAATCTCGATCTGCTCCAGCAACTGAGGCTTTCTCTTGACACGCCGTCTTCACTTTTACTCACAGGGAGGTCACTACTCTGCTGCCTTCACAGCCTGGATGATCTCTATCCCTTTCGCACTATCGCCACCCCCGTCACCATTGGGGCCTCCTCTCAAGGGCTTCCTCTGTCCACGACTGTCCCTTCTCGAGGAGAGGTAATTATCATGAACCCTTCGTCAATCCACTGCTGGACGAAGGCCTCCTCGCGTCGCGATGGATTTGACCAAACTTTGCCACGCGAGTCAGTGCTGGTTGAACCCAGGTTGGCGTGGTGCGCACCCTGTGTATATCGATATACACCCACACACTATATTGATTGAAAACTCGATAAATCATTCATTTGTTGAGAACCGTTTTTTTGTGTTTAGTTTGTTGTCCTTCCCCCGCACCTCCAGTTAGCACGGTTGGCTACGTACGGTGCGAAAGAAGTTCAACATACACACAAAGGGGCACCTCCCAGTGGCAGTTGTCCCTGTGGGCATAGGGGCCGTCCATAAATGACGTCACGCGATTTTAGACGATCTTTTACCCCCCCCCCCTAGTCACACGGCGTCACAAAAAGTCAGAACCCCCCTCAAATATGACGTCACAAAGCTCTGCCCCCCCCCCCCCCCCCCACAAAAATAAAACATGCTTCAAATCGTTTTAAACTATTGTCATTGTAGTGCGTATTTAATGTGGCACTGCACCCTGATGTTGTAGGAGAAAACATTTAATAAAAAGTATATTTAATCAAGTAGAACGTGTTGTCTATATTTATTTAAAGTTGCGCATTTTGATGTGACGTCACATTTCTCAAACCCCTGTCTGACCCCCCCCCCCCCCTAGGTGCGTGACGTCATTTATGGACGTCGCCATATGGTAACTTGGCAGATGACCTGCAATCCAGCATTATTAGTCTCCCAGTCAGAGCGGGGCAGGGTGGGCGGGGACTTTAATTGTAAACGGCCAATTCCCAAAGAAGCTCCCGAGCACGTGGCGCGAAACGTCGGACAGGCACTTTGCCGGGGCACCACGCACGCGTCCCGCGAGAGCGCACACGGTGGCTGTGGGCTCGCTGCGAGGAGGAGGAGGAGGCTGCTTCCTTCACTGTGACCCGCTGTTGACTTTGAGTGCGTGTGACCGTCTAACGCGTGTGTACTCTGCACGCCGCGGGCAAATACACCGTGTATATAAGGGGGGGGGGGGGGCAGCGTGGCCGCATACAGCCACCGCGTGTGCAGAGCAATCATGAAATAACAACACAATTGCGTACCAACGCTGCTCTCAGCGAGGGTTATGCAACTAGTGTTGCATTAGTAAGCTCTCGGACGGAGAGAGGTTAGGGGCCGTCCATAAATTATGTCACGCGCCTAGGGGGGGGGGGGGGGGTCAGACATTTGTGACGATGTGTGACGAGGGGGGGGGGGTTGAGAAATGTGACGTCACATCAAAATGCGCAACTTTAAGTAAATATAGGGAACACGTTCTACTTAATTAAATAGACTTTTTAATGTTTTCTCCTACAGCATCAGAGTGCAGCGCCACATTAACTACGCACTACAATGACAAGTGTAAAGCGATTTGAAGCATGTTTTTTTTTTTGGGGGGGGGGGGTTGTCAGAGCTTTGTGACGTCATATTTGAGGGGGGGGGGATCTGACTTTTTGTGACGCTGTGTGACGACGACGGGGGGGGGGGGGGGTCAAAAATCGTCCAAAATCGCGTGACGTCATTTATGGACGGCCCCTTAGGCCATTGAGAGGCCAGAGAACTGGGAAATCAAACATAATCGTGTTTGATACAGCAAATCTCACTTGATACAGCAAATCTAGCTGTGACGGTCCCACCTGATGACGGAGACTTGTGTTGCCTCCGAAACGTCGTGATATTTTTTATTATTTTATTTCTATTATTACTTTTATTAATTTACATTTTATTTTTTACCTACGTGACTTTACCGAAAAAACCTAAGAGTATAATCGTGGTCATAATCACCATCAGTCCCGATCGTTCCACCGATGTAAAGTTAAAGATCATTATAGGCATCATCATTAGCATCTTCAGCACTGATGCATCTCATGGAAGGTCTTATGGCCTCTATGAGGGTTGTGTACAAATAGATGGATTTGTGAATGGGGTGGCGTTTTTTCATTCCGTCATTAACATTTCTTCTCCACAGCGATGCTCAATGTCACCGCGTCTGTGTTACGGTGGCCTGCTGGTGGGAAGTCGCACAATCGAGATAAATTGTTAACACGGCACAGAGAAGGGTCTGTCCAGCCACTTTGCACAAACGAAACAACGTACTGCTTGATGTTAAGGGGCCGTCCATAAATGACGTCACGCGATTTTAGACAATTTTTGACCCCCCCCCCCCATCGTCACACATCGTCACAAATGTCTGACCCCCCTCCCCCCTAGGTTCGTGATGCCATTTATGGACGGCCCCAATGCCATCGCTTCCATAACTTCCCATTTCGAGACAAAGATCGCCCGTATAGCCTCAACAAAACTTTTGGGCAAGCCCTGTTTAGCGAGGCCGGCACAGCACACAAGAGGGTGGGTGGACAGCAACACGCTCGGCCGCCTTTGTCTCCCTTGTGGCGATAGTTACACACCGCACCAGGTACGCATTTGATGCCGAGTCCACCTAGAGGAGGCGGCCCATGATCGGTTCAAATAATCGTAACTGCTGTTGGATTCGTAGCACAGCACGCTAACCGCTGCATCACCGCTCCCCAATGCACACACAGACACGCACACTACTCTCAATGCGCACCACAATATTTAATTATGTATCGAATTCACTACTTTTACAACTTCCCACTGCTTCGCTGTACACGGGTGGCGAGTAATGGCAACCTGTCAAACAGGGATCGGCAATCGACATGCACTGGGCATGGGGTAGTACAGCAAATATGTTACTGTCGGATCCGTGTGGATTTTTTTTTTTAGGATCCACCGCTCGTATAGGATTTGGCCAAACAGCCCAACATCTCAAAAGGAAAAAAAAAACACAAAGTCTTCCCCTATCCAATATCAATCGGCTGTCCTGAGCCAGTGGTGGAAGTTCGACATTCAAGCGACGGGGCCAAGTATATCTCGAGTGCAACCACCGTGAACGTCCCACAAAGTGGTCACCGATGTTATCAAACCCCGGAAAAGGAATGACATTTCTGAGCAGATCCTTGACTTTGAATTCAAATCAAACCAAGGGAGCTGGGAGCGAGAGAGAGAGAGAGAGCTATGAGGGGGAGGTAGATTGATGGAGGGGGGGGGAAGCTGGGAGAAGGGAGCTGGGAGATGGAGCTGAGGGCAAGACGGAGCGTGGAGGAGAATGGAGCTGGGAGTGAGATGGGAGTGAGAGGGAGCTGGGTGGGAGACGGAGCTGTGTGGAGAATGGAGCTGGGAGCGAGAGGGAGCTGTGTGGGAGATGCAGCTATGTGGGAGATGGAGTTGTGTGGGAGATGGAGCTGTGTGGGAGAGGGAGCTGGGAGCGAGAGGGAGCTGGGAGGAGAAATGAGCTGGGAGTGAGAGGGAGATGGAAGCGGAGGGGAAGGGGGAGCTGGGGAGCTGGGAGAGCGGTGGACCCATCCCCGCAGTCGCACTGTATGAAGAGCGCAGTCAGCGACAATCATCGCGGAGTGCGCGCGTCAGCGAGAGCCCCAACACATCCCAGAGCCACGACGCGATCCAGCAGCAGAACCATCAGCACGTTGGGGACACACAGACACACACACACAGACACACACATACAGGCACACACACAGACACACATACACAGACAAACATATATACATACATACAAAGACACACACACATACAGACACACACATACAGACATACAGACACACACACATACACACACATAGACACACACAGACACACACACATACAGACACACACACACATACAGACACAAAAACATATACACACAGACTTGCACACACATACAGACACACATATACAAAGACACACACACATACAAAGACACACACACATACACACACAGACACACACACATACAGACACACACATATACACACAGACTTGCACACACATACAGACAGACAAACACGGTCACAAAAACAAATATCTCACCCACATACAGTACACACACAAACTCACTTGCGCACACCCATACACAACAAAGACAAAGCCCCCCCGCCACCCCCGTATAGCCTTTGCCAATGTAGGGGCAAGTGCTGTATTAGCGAGCACATATTAAGCCATCACGGTGCACGTGGGGGTGAGTTACCAACACCACGCCCGGCCGCCTTTGTCTCCCCAGTGCTGATGTTTTATTTCTCTCCTCTCACACAACACCGGGTACTCCTTGCAAGGCCGAGTCAACCTCGGGGAAGGCCACGGACTGGTCCAGACAACCGTCTCTGTTGTTCACCATGAGTGTTCATCTCCCTCGGGAGATGGGAACATTGGGTGCAATAATGTCTGGTTCCTGGATTGTGGATAGCCGCACCTTGTCGTCTAGTGGTAGTGCCTTACGCCGACATTCCCCACTTGCAAGACCAGCCTCCCCAGCAGCTGTTCCGAAAATTATTGAGCGAAAAATCCAGCTCTGCGTACATACCAGACCCAAGCGCGACATGCCATGCGGGTATTACTTGCCATAGGAGCTCGCTAACAGCACTTTCCACAACGGTATGTGAAGGACACACACACACACACTGTGTGGACCTTTGTGTGTGCACGTGAAGTTATTTGTCACGGCGTCACGTCAAGTTTCACAATCTCTCTGTGCTGGGTTTTGACGAAGGAGCATCGCTGCGTTGGTGGTGCAACCATGAGAACCCCTCCCCCCCCCCCCATATCACTGAGTGACGGACAGAAGATCAAAGATTCACCCGTACAGCCTGGATAGACTGTTGGGGCAAGTGCTGTTATGAACGCCGGCACGGTACTCGGTCGGCGGGGGTGTTGACACACCGCACCAGGTACTCATTTGAGGCCGAGTCGACCTAGGGGAAGCCCAGGATCAGTTCTGATCATTCGTCACCGGTGTTGGTCGTGGGAGGGAATTGAACTCGGGTCGCCCGGTTCGCAGCGCAGCGCTCACCGCAATAGCCCCCCCCCCTCGCATCACCACCTCTCACCCAGCTACTCGTGACCCCACGACTCGCTCAACTCATTGCGAAACGAGATTCTAATTTTACATTTCACGCTCAGATGCGAGCGACACTATTTGTCGAGGAAAACAGCTATCCCCACCCAAGTCACGGGACCGCTCCCTCGGGCATCGCTGTCACAACGGTGGCGATCACGCATTGGTTTTCATTTATTTGTTTATTTTGTGCCAAGAATTGTTGAAAATATGTTGCCTTCTTGTTTTTTCTCTTAGCTCGTGTCACGCGCGCGACGGAGAATCCATTGGGGAAACCACCACCTCGTGTTCGCGTGCGGGCTCACAGACGTGGATACCACACATCCTTTCAAAGTGATCCTTTGAACCTTACAGCAAGGGAGTGGCAGGAAAAACTAAGTGGGTTTTACCAACTTTAATATTTTTTGTTTTCGCAGTCATTGTGGTGGCTGGGCTAGAACCATGAACTCACGACACCAGAACACCCAGTTTCATGACAAGCGGCAGAAATTGGGATTTGAACTCAGCATGTTGTGGGCTCCAGCTCATCGTTCTGACCTAAGCCACCCACGGGACCTCGCTCCTTCAAAATATTCTGAACACCTCCAAGTTTGAGTCAGCTGCCTCACTTTAGTCAACTATTCGTATGTCCAAACATTTACATAGACGATTAGCTCCGTAACAATTGATGTCCATGCATGCACGTAGCATGATGCGCGTGGGAATTGACGTTTTACGATTCATGTCACCCTTGCACTTATGTCTAACGGAGATAAGACCAAATATTATGGAAACGACACAAACATAATCTCTCCTTCAATCTAATCGTAACCTCTCATCGAAACTCCAGCTCTAAAGACACCACCCCAACCACGATTGGTACCACACTCACAGCCACCGCCACACACAGACACCGATCAATGGCAAGCCACGACAACAACCGCCATCACCACCACTTTCAACACTTACCACCAGAACCAGAACCATTATAGACACCAACAAAACTGCTACTACTGACGACACAACCACTAATGGCACCACCATGGCCATCAGAGCCAAAGACCCCCCCCCCCCCCCCAGTAAACTCCTCGGCCGGCCGACTTTGTCTCCCCAGTGGTGATGATAACACATCGCACCGGGTAGTCATTTGAGGCTACGGCGACAGAGGGGAGGCCCAGGACCGGTTCAGAATCGAAACTCGGGTCGCCGGGTTCGTAGCACGGGGCGCTAACTGCTACGCCACCGCTCCCCACAACGCTGATCAATGATGGTTGGTGAATGGGGGGAGGGGGGTGAGGTCCATGACCAGTTCGGATATAATTTGCCAGCGATGTTAGCCATGGCCAGGAATCGAACTCCCGTTACGTTATGGACATGCGGTAGATTGGACTCTTGCAGCGTTAGGATGTGGCCGATGTGGGGAAACGAGCGCTGGGGCTGGAGATTCAAAAAGACAAAAATGAAACGAAACTAAAAAATAAAAAGTATATTTTTTCCCATAAAACAAAACCCGAGAACGTGAACAACAATGACTTGACACATGAATGCACTCGCTGCTTACAAATAACCCCACGGTCTTCCTGCCGATCTGTGAGCTGCATCGCTCAGCACCCCTTCTAGGTTAAGGGTCAAGCCAAAATAAATAAACCGTTGTTCCAAAATTCATAAAATTAAGCGACGGGCGTCGCAGTATACACAGCATAATACAAACGACACAAACAAAACCTATTCCTCAATCAAATTGTAACCTCGAATGGAAACTCCATCACCACTAAAGACACCACCACAACCACTATTGGTACCACGATCACCGCCACCATCACACACAGACACCGACCAATGCAAGCCACTGCTACAGCCACCATCACTTTCAACGCTTACCACCATAACCAGTACCACTACAGACAGCAACACGGTCACTGCATCGCGTGGCGCTTTCAGATGCGCTTCCGCGGCCGTCTGGAACGCTCTTCCTTCCTATATTACGACGCCACTGGGAGTTGTGCACTTTTAAATCCAGATTGAAAACTAATTTCTTTAGAACAGTTTTTTGTGTTTCGTTTGTAATTCATTCTCCCCGCATCTCCGATTAGCACGTTTGGCTACGCACGGTGCGAAAGAAGTTCAACGTACATGCGTACTACTGGCGCCACAACCACTCGTGGCACCACCAAAGCCGATGTCCAATCCCATCGTTGCTCGTTCTGTTTACCGGTTCACATAGCGGTGACATCACAGCGGTGCTCCCCCTCCATACGCTCGGACCTCGAGCGGTGGGGGAGGTCGCCCCTCCCCCCACCATCCCCCCTCCACCCTCAATTCGTCCACTCAAGATGTTGGTGTCTGACACTTTGTTTTTAAAACTGTTTACATCCCCCAATAAAATCAACCTGTTCTAAACTGTAGCACGCGCATGTGTTGAAGCGTCAAATGAGAGCATCTGGTAAACCAGAAATATTTGTTCATCAGGGCTGGCACTGCTGATCATCCGCGGAAAGGCGAAGTCAGTCCACAGTTTAAGTGTCTAAATAAATGCCCCTGGTTCGCACAAGTCTGGAAACCCATTAGGTGGATAGACTAGAAGAACATTGATCCTGATGTGGAAATACCAAACATAAGGTAATAAGGCGATGTTATTACTCAGTGATGCAATTGTCAAACACCCCATTGCAGTACTCCTGAAAACTCAATGAGGCTTTGATGGATAAAGACATTGCTATGTATAGCCATTGCATACGGGCAAGAGATACAAGATTATATTCCAAAATACTAGCACTCTCAAATTGATCTCGAGCCCATTCAGCGATGTTCAGCTTGAGAGGGCCATGGATGTACGATGGGAATTGTTGCCACGAACATGGTTGTTTGACCATACTTCACCAAGCTGATCAATGCGGGTTGGTGAAGGGAGGTTGTGCCCAGGAGCGGTTCAGGTATCATTCGCCGCTGATGTTAGCCGTGGCCCAGAACGGAACTCAGGTGTTATTACCATCTGCGATATGGGAACACTCACTCATTAGCAAGCACATCAACGCGTTCTGGCCGTCAGACTCGAAGATCTGAACCCAGCAAGGGAGTCTTGATTTATGGCATTAATAACCGATACCATTAAATATGTACCACGTCCATTTGTTCTACTTTCTATCTGGGGTTCCGGAGCGTTGGTGCAATGGTTAAGTACATCCGCTGCTATGTCGCCGGCGACTTGCATTCGATGATCGGGCACGTGTAACAACAACAACAACAGCTTGCAGAGTGTCGATCATCCAAACCGATGCTGGGCACCCTCCTCTCATCGTCAACCAGCTCTGACCGGCGTGGTGAAGGATGGTCAAGCAATCCCCGCATAAGTGGGGCAGGGCGGCCTTCATCCAGCAGTGTATTGACCGGGGGCTGTGAATTGTAGAGGTGCTATTGTTGGTGTTGCTGGTGTTATTACTTGCTCTGTTGCTGGGGCATCGAATCATCGTGTAGCTGTCTGCACGACGGCACGGAACACCGGGCAGGCGGTTGCGTAACGAACACCTCACACGACATTGCGAAAACACCACTCACCACCACAACTCCGAGCGAGCGGGTGAATGAGAAGTGGATGGGTGAGAGGGTGAATGGATGGGGTGACAGGGGTGAGTGGGCGAGTGAGTGAATGCGTGAATGAGAAGTGGATGGGTGAGAGGGTGAATGGATGGGGTGACAGGGTGAGTGGGCGAGTGAGTGAATGCGTGAATGAGAAGTGGATGGGTGAGAGGGTGAATGGATGGGGTGACAGGGTGACTGGGCGAGTGAGTGAATGAGTGAATGAGAAGTGGATGGGTGAGGGGGTGAGGGGATGGGGTGACAGGGTGAGTGGGTCGGTGAGTGGGTGAGTGAATATGTGGATGGGTGAGAGAGTGAGTGGATGGGGTGACAGGGTGGGTGAGTGGGTGAGTGGATAAGTGAACACGTGAATGGGTGAGAGGTTGAGTGAATGGGGTGACAGGGTGAGTGAGTGAATACGTGGATGGGTGACTGGGTGAGTGGATGGGGTGACAGGGTGAGTGAGTGAGTGAATACGTGGATGGGTGAGAGGTTGAGTGGATGAGGTGACAGGGTGAGTGAGTGAATACGTGGATGGGCGAGTGGATGGGGTGACAGGGTTAGTGAGTTAGCGAATACGTGGATGGGTGAGTGGGTGAGTGGATGGGGTGACAGGGTTAGTGAGTGAGCGAATACGTGGATGGGTGAGTGGGTGAGTGGATGGGGTGACAGGGTGAGTGAGTGAATACGTGAATGGATGAGAGGGTGAGTGGATGGGGTGACAGGGCGAGTGGATGCGAGGGTGAATGAATGGAAAGGTGAAAGCAGTGTGGGTGACAGCAGTGTACGTGAATGAGCGCGCGAGGAAGTTCGTGTTTGTACGGTGAGAGAAGACTTACACCACCATCCCTAGTCTGCTCACCTTCTCATCCGCTCACCTCACTCACTCATCCACTCACTCACCCGCGCACTCAAAAGTCACCCACTCCGCCTTCTCAGCCACCCACTTACCTGTGCAGCTGCTCGAATGCGCGGCGGTGACTTGAGCTTGGGAGTAAATCTCGGGGGCTACTTCCACGAGGTGAGCTCAGGTGAGATCAAGTGCGTTCGCTCCGCCTATCTCCCTCTCTCTGCGGTCCTCTTTCGCGTCTCTCCCTCTGTGCTTTCCCTCCGTCTTCTACGGGTTTCTCTCTCACTCTCTGTGTGTACGAATGCGATCTTCACTCTGCGTCTCTTTCGCTTCTCTCCTCTCCCCGCGTGGTTGTGTGCGCGCGTGTGCGTCGCTCCGCTCTCTGTGTCACCTCTGGTTCCGTCTCGTCTCACCGACTCTCTGGTTGTCTCTGGCTAATGTCTCTTTCTTGCTACGTGCCTCTCTCTCTCTCCCCGTGGCTCTCTCTCGCTTCGTCTTGCCTCTCTCTCTCTGTCTTGTCTCTCTCTCTCCCCGTGGCTCTCACTCGCAGCTTGCCCGGCTCTGCTCTTGCGCGTTACGCAGCTTCAAACTTTTCCGCAATATGACGTGGCCCAAGCCTCGCCTCCTCCCTCCCTCCCTCGCATGTGTCTGCCCGAGGCGGCGAGAGGGGGGAGGAGAGGGAGGGGAGAGCCCTGGGACAGGCGTGGGGAGGTTTTAACGTGAGACGGAGGGAAGCGAGGTAGGAGAGGCGATAGACAAGAGGGGGGTGAGGGATGGAGATAATAGGATAGAAGGCAGGGAGATGGACGAGACAGAGAGGGGATTGGGGGGGGCGGTGTAGATGAGAGATGGGAGACAGAGACGGGAGATAGGAGAGGAAACAACGAGGTGGGGGAGGGGGGCCACCAGAATCGGTGCCCCCCCCCCCCACACATAAACTAAACACTCGTACCCCTTTAATACCCCCCACTGATCAACGCGGTGAAGTGGGCCTATACTGTAGGAATCCGATGACCTATTAAGCTCTTTTTCACAGATGTCCTAGTAGAGGGATTTTAAGGGGTGAGGCTGTAATGTAATTATCCTCAAATGCAAAAAAACTATCCTAAAGCCCCCATCAGCGCCTTAATTTTTGTGTCAATTATTTCGGGTGTGTTTCGTTATTTTCGGGGATACATTTATTTTTTGTGAAAGCCCCCCCGCCCACTCCCCCACGGAGTAGAGAAGATCAACGTTGGGGTCTTTACAACAACAGCAGAAACTATTCTCATGTCACGCTGGGAATCTTGCAGAGGGGAACCTGGGGGGGGGGGGGGGTTCAGGTGTTTTCTTTTTAGCCGCCCCTGGTTCAACCGGGTTGTCAAGTTTAGCCAGTCTTAGTATCGTCTCAGCTCGGTCACCAGCTCTCAATAATACTAATAATTTAAATTTATAAAGCGCCCTTAAACTAATCGTTGTCCATCATCGGCCTTGGTCAATCCACTGCTGGATGAAGGCCTCCACAAATTGCCACGGTTCTGCCACGATCCTGCGATGCCACTAGACAGCCGAGTGAGAGAGAGAGCTGCAGTATTATTCAGTGATATTGACCACGGTGATTCTCTTCACGGCGTAACAACACATACAATGGGGTAACTTGCCACTTGCGTGTTTTTATTTAATTTTGTCATTTGTGAGCAAAGACAAGAAGGTAATAACGACAGCCAGACACACACACAGACAGACACACACGCAGACACACACACAGACAGACACACACAGACAGACACACACACATAGACACACACACATACACACACACACAAAGACACACACACAGACACACACAGACACACACATAGACACACACAGAGACACACACATACACAGACACACACACACACACAGACACACACACAGACAGAGACACACACAAACACACACACACAGAGACACACACAGACACACACAAACACCGTCACCGCTCAACGTGTTCGCCGGGCCGCACACTCTCCAGAGTGTAAGACGTCTCCCCCCCCCTCAACTGCCCCCCCCCTCAACCTGCCCCCCACCCCTCAACCTACCCCCCCTCCCTCAACCTGCCCACCCCTCAACCTGCCCCCACCCCTCAACCTACCCCCCCTCCCTTAACCTGCCCACCCCTCAACCTGCCCCCCACCCCTCAATCTACCCCCCTCCCTCAACCTGCCCACCCCTCAACCTGCCCCCCACCCCTCAATCTACCCCCCTCCCTCAACCTACCCCCCCCTGTCCGAGTATTTTAAAGCAAAACTTCGGGTTGCGTCTCACGATCCGGTCGCCGTGTGTGAGAGAGAGCACAGACTCACATCGCTTCATGGACGCGTGGGGCTGAGTCTTACTGAATACAATAACCCGTCAACCACTCATCAGTGCCCGACCTTATCACAGACCAATTTAGACCCCATTGGTCACCCCGTGCCCCTTCTAAATCTCAACGTTCATCCTACAAAGTCCCATCGCAAGGGAGAAACGCAACACAAATAGACAAAATAAAATTGTTGGCCGTATTGAAACGGCTGTACGCCGTATGAACCTGAAAACTCATTTTCCCTGTACAAGAATACGGGGTAAACCGTATGGGTTGACACGATATGGAACTCGGTAACCATCACGAACCGGGCCGTTCGGACACTCGGCGGCAGTCGCTTTTATCTTCCCGAGAATGATTCCGATGCCCTCCATCTGATGCGATTCTTATTTTTGTCCACCGCGTGATGCAGAAGGGGGTTGAACCTCAACACCCTTCACCCCCCCCCCCACCGTGGCTGCGTCTTGTAAATCCGAACAATACGGCGAGTTCTGCACCTACTAAGCAAGACACCTACCAATGGAATCATCGATTCGTCCATTGAAATGCGGCTCCTCTATGCATCGAATTGCGCTTGGCCGCCGATTGTTTTAAGTCGTTCACGCCGTCCGTCCGCTGAGTTCGTGTGGTCCCTACGCAGCAGCTGGTGGCCGCTACGATGCCCACGACAACGCTAACCAACACCATCAATTCTCGAGTCTCGGCGTGGTTGGGCAAAATAGCGGTGCGCATCTTAACGCGGTTGGAAACTATTGCGCAACGTTCTGTGGGTGTTGATGTCACCATCGCCCGCTGGTGTTATTGATCCCGGCCTTTAATGGGCTTTCGAGCGAGAGAGCCACGCTATTCGCACAATCAACACGCCACGCGCGAAGCTCCCACGTTTGGACCGATCGAGACGGTTGGGGGCAAATGCTGATGGCGAGCACCTATCAAGGCCGGGACGTTACACTAGGTGTGGGAGAGAGGGGCGTGGGGTGGCTGGCACCAGCACCATCCCCGGCCGCCTTTGTCTTCCCAAACACGACATGACGACATCAGTCCGGGTGCAGGAGGAGCGAGCCCTTTGGGGGGGGGGGGGAATGGCAGGTGCCGCGTGGATCGTTGGATCGCAGAGAGAGGGATGGAGGGATGACGACGACGACGTTAGGGAGGCCTTCATCCAGCAGTAGATAGAACATGGCAACTGCTGCTGGCTGATGAAGGTTGCGCTAGGCAATTTGTCGGTGCCGTTTTGTTCAGGTGAAGGACAGACCGCGCATTGTGAAGCACATTCCAATAATCATACACGGTACTGCATGGGCTGGTATGAGTTCAACGTCCGTAGATTTGTCATATAGTGCAGAGAAAATAACACGTCAACAACAATTTCCTCGAAATTATGCGTACAATAAAAACAATAAAGCAACAATATAACTGCTTTGGTTACAAAGGAACGCCGTAATGAACCTCGAGGCTCGTTATCTGGATGTATTCTTCTCAATTCTGGTCTTCACCAAACGCTGCTTTAATAACCTTTGCAATGACTCGTCTTCAGTCCATTAACAGATATCGATTCGATGAACGATGCCTCTTATGTAAAAGCCTCCCGTGTTTTTTTTCTTGCGTCTAAGAAACGTCTGTTTTGAATTAGACGGATACAAAATAAATTTCGATCTTGACGCACGCGAATATCACGCGAGTCACGATCATTATTTGTCCCATGGCAGAAGCCCCACTCGTGCCAGGCCGTGACATCGCCAGACCTGACAACATCACAGGCCATTGCTCAGTCTGTGGATTAACTGTGCAGCCCTGTCCGACCCTGGAGTCCAGAACGGGCAGCCTCGCGTCACTTGCGTCTGTTCCGCCCTTTGAAGATCGGCGACGCGTGGGAAGCGTTACGCAAGACGAGGCCGCTGTCCATACCAAAGACCCTGTTCGCAAAGCGGTTATGCAACGCCGATGGTGTCCTCTAGCCGTCATAGAAAGCTGGCCCCGGTTACACGTCGGCGCACCTTTGGACAGAGGAGGATGCAGAGCGCGCTGGAAGAAAAAAAAACACTTTTCAAAAATGACAAATTCCCGTGAATTAATATCCACTATCGAGAGGGTTCGGCCTTCTAGCCATGAGCGGGTTCCGTTGAACGGTTTCCGCCCGTCAACGCGGGCTTGCGTGCAGCTTCCAAACACCGACGGGGCCTCTCCTGCAACAGCTGCCCTCGGTGCGAATGTGGGCAGCTTCTGGCCATCGAACAAAGTCGGTCACCGCGTCACGCGGCGCTTTCAGATGCGCTTCTGCAGCCATTTGGAACGCTCTTCCTTCCGACATTAGGAAGACACTGGAGCCGTGCAATTTGAAGTCATCTCGATTGAAAACTAATTTCTTCAGAATTAATTTTTTGTGTTTTTTTTTGTCCTTCCCTCGCACCTCCGATTAGCACGTTTGGCTACGTACGGTGCGAAAGAAATTCAACATACACACACAGCAGGCGGCTACGTCACAACATCTTCGTCTCCGGCTGTGACGTTTCGACGACATGGTGCGGGGCCTCTCGGGACGGCTGCCCCCTGCGCATGGAGGAGGAGGAGGCTGCCGCGGTGACTCCGTGGGCTACGTGGGCCCAAGTCCACTCAGAGCAGCTCACCGATTGGTACTTGCTGCCAGAGGTGTGGACTCGAGTCATGTGACTTGGACTCGAGTCAGACTCGAGTCATGAATTTGATGACTTGCGACTCGACTTGGACTTGCATAACAATGACTTTGTCCCACCTATGAGGTGTGGACTCGAGTCATGTGACTTGGACTCGAGTCAGACTCGAGTCATGAATTTGATGACTTGCGACTCGACTTGGACTTGCATAACAATGACTTTGTCCCACCTATGAGATGTGGACTCGAGTCATGTGACTTGGACTCGAGTCAGACTCGAGTCATGAATTTGATGACTTGCGACTCGACTTGGACTTGCATAACAATGACTTTGTCCCACCTATGAGATGTGGACTCGAGTCATGTGACTTGGACTCGAGTCAGACTCGAGTCATGAATTTGATGACTTGCGACTCGACTTGGACTTGCATAACAATGACTTTGTCCCACCTATGAGATGTGGACTCGAGTCATGTGACTTGGACTCGAGTCAGACTCGAGTCATGAATTTGATGACTTGCGACTCGACTTGGACTTGCATAACAATGACTTTGTCCCACCTATGAGATGTGGACTCGAGTCATGTGACTTGGACTCGAGTCAGACTCGAGTCATGAATTTGATGACTTGCGACTCGACTTGGACTTGCATAACAATGACTTTGTCCCACCTATGAGATGTGGACTCGAGTCATGTGACTTGGACTCGAGTCAGACTCGAGTCATGAATTTGATGACTTGCGACTCGACTTGGACTTGCATAACAATGACTTTGTCCCACCTATGAGATGTGGACTCGAGTCATGTGACTTGGACTCGAGTCAGACTCGAGTCATGAATTTGATGACTTGCGACTCGACTTGGACTTGCATAACAATGACTTTGTCCCACCTATGAGATGTGGACTCGAGTCATGTGACTTGGACTCGAGTCAGACTCGAGTCATGAATTTGATGACTTGCGACTCGACTTGGACTTGCATAACAATGACTTTGTCCCACCTATGAGATGTGGACTCGAGTCATGTGACTTGGACTCGAGTCAGACTCGAGTCATGAATTTGATGACTTGCGACTCGACTTGGACTTGCATAACAATGACTTTGTCCCACCTATGAGATGTGGACTCGAGTCATGTGACTTGGACTCGAGTCAGACTCGAGTCATGAATTTGATGACTTGCGACTCGACTTGGACTTGCATAACAATGACTTTGTCCCACCTATGAGATGTGGACTCGAGTCATGTGACTTGGACTCGAGTCAGACTCGAGTCATGAATTTGATGACTTGCGACTCGACTTGGACTTGCATAACAATGACCTTGTCCCACCTATGAGATGTGGACTCGAGTCATGTGACTTGGACTCGAGTCAGACTCGAGTCATGAATTTGATGACTTGCGACTCGACTTGGACTTGCATAAAAATGACTTTGTCCCACCTCTGCTTGCTGCGCATCTGTTGCTCCGACTGCGCAGTCGCGTGCAACGGCATTCGGCTAAATACACGAGAGGTGTGCCGGGCAAATGTTTATAATCCATAAATACATTAACGGTAACACGTGCTGGCTTCAGTCCGACACCTTGCAATTGTATCATCTCTCCACCGATGGCCACACATACGTAATGATTCACATTCTCACGAAAAGCTTTCTGCACAGCCAGATGTTTCGGCTTATCACGGGTTTTTTTTTCAAGATGCATCTCTTATGCGTACCATATTTTTTTTGCGATGCTGCTGCATTGGCAGCTGTGTACAAGCACAAGTAACAGCAACAACAAAAAGTCGACGCATTCGTCAATAGCACTGCCTTTAAAAAGGGAAAAGTATGAAGTATATAATAATAATAATCACTCTACATCTTTGACCTCCCAAGTGCCATTGCCCAAAACGTCACAAACCGACTGTATACTCTTTCCTTTTAAAGGCCACAGCGTTATTGACGAACGTGTAGATTTTTTTGTCGTTGTCGATTTGGGTATCAGCTCAATCATGAATTTCTTGAGAATTAAATAGTGGAGCATCGCCTCGTGGGTGTTGCTGCGATCAGCCAGTCCAGTAGGCCGAGGCCGTGAATGAGTGCCAGCCTATTTGTAGTTTGTAGCCAGCTCTCCAATAAGGTGGGGATTTTTTCGGGTTTGTGCCGTGAGTTGTTCGTTCGGCAGGACGTCGGACGCTTCGCGTGCTGGGAGCTTCTGCAGGAACAAATTAAGTTCCAAAAAATTAAGACCCCAAAACAACACGCATCGGAGAAGCCGAACAGCACAACCGCGAAAAAAACCCACGCCCAGTGGAATAATTGACCGGGCTCCCAAACACCGCTCGCCCCAACCACACGTATGTTGGCGAAATAAATTCAATGTACATTCAGACAACCATGGTGAGAGGGCACGGTGATGCCGGGCAAAGTCAACAAGTGTGCCATGCTCTTGGAAGATCGGAGCCTCGCTCGTCTCCCACCCCTTCCCCCCTGCCCCCCTCCATCAGCGGTGTAAATTCCACGTTTCTATGGCGAGGGCTGGTTTGCGATCGAAGCGGGCGCCGCAAATTGTTCGTGTGTCCGGGTCCGCTTGACGTGGTGGTCAGAGTTCTCGGCGGCTCGTGGGAGATGGGAGATGGTCACCTCCTAGGCCGCTCTCTCCTGCACAGGCACACAGCGAGTCACGGTACACACACACACACACAAAAGACAAAGATCCCCCGTGTAGCCTTAACAGACTGTAGGCGCAAGTGCTGTTAGTGAGCACCTATAAAGGCCGGCACGGCACACGAGAGGGTGGGTAGCCAACACCACGCCCGGCCGCCTTTGTCTCCCTAGTGGTGATGTTTACACATTGCACCAGGTACTCATTTGAGGCCGAGTCGACCTAGGGGAGGCCCAGGACCTGTTCAGATATAACTCGTCAATGATATTAGCCACGGCTGGGAATTGAACTCAGGTGGCTGGGTTTGTAGCGCAGTGTGTGAATCGCTGCACTCATGCCTCCCATATTCACACAGCCACACAGGCAACACGTGTAAATAGAGGGAGCGAGTCGATCCATACACCGACCACCGAGTGTCGATTTGCCACAAAGTTGCGACTCATTCCATTAAAGAGGCTGAGCTTATCCCCACCCTGCTCTGCCGACCGGGAATTGAACTGGAAGCCTGTGGAGTCCGGCCTTGTCCGTGACGACAGCGCCACCCAGACATTACTTCCGTCACTAAGTCACAACGCCAGGAGATGCGGTGAGATCGTCACTGTATCACAGGCGAGACAGCACCTGGCTCGTGGCACTGCATGGGGCCTTTTGAGGTCCCTGGCACTCAGTCTAAGACCGCTGTGGTTATTTTGGGGTGCTCTCTTTGTGAATCCAATTCCTTCCCTCGACTTTTACCACCTCCCACTGCCAGTTTTTTTGTTACACGTGATATACGAATTGTAGGGCTAAATCGAAGTTATATCGACCAAAATTATTAATATTGCCACTTTACTGGAAGTAATGCACGTCGGCATGCCACGGCTTTTATCGCCAAATTAACAAAATTATTTATCATCGTGCTTATTGTGTTTGGGTTGAACAGTTCTAAAGCAGCCTGTTTATATTTGGGGACTCTTTTATTTTTATTACTTGACAAGAGCGCTGTAAAAGACACGAAGCTAATAAGGGAAGGGAGCGGGTGGGTGGGGGGGTACAGAAATTCCGCGGACCGTAGTCCGACCTCGGTGCTCCTGGGGGATTGTGCTCACTGCCCCGCTCAAGCAGGGACTGCGAGCGGCGGGAGGTTCTTGCATGGGGCAGGAGAAGGCGAGGGAGAGGAACAAAAGTAAAAGGGGAAAAGGGGTGGGGGAGTGGGGGGAATATTTGGGGATCTTCTTAAAATCCGAGCCCTTCCCCCCCCCCGTGCTGTAGCCCCCTGAGTGGTAATCCGGTCTTGCTGGCACGATTAGGGGTCTCGAAGGGGACCCTGAGATTAAGGGGTCTCGTGGTGGCCCTGGCGCCACGGTGGCAAGATGTTAACTACCTCGCCTGGTATACAGGACGTCGTGGGTTCGATCCCGACCCTGATGCCTGCCGGATATTTGTAGTTTGCATGTGTCTCTCTCTACCCGTGGTCATGTGGACTTTTCTCCAGGCCCTACGGTGTTTCCCCTCCACATTTAAAATCAACAACATGCGTTCAAGAGTATTTGGCTGCTATACATTTCCACACGAGAAGCCACTTCGTTGAGCTATCACTCGTGGCCAGGTCGCTTCTGAAAAAGAGCAACATAGCCTCAGTGGGCCTTACCTGGTGAAATAAAAATAGTTGACATTTTCAAACACGAAACAATTGTTTCGTTTGGTCTACCAGGGTCTCACCTGCAGGCTCGCCGCCCCGTCTCCGGGAGGCACCGCGACCCCGAGCAGGATGAGCAACCCCTGCGGAGCAAGCGCGACAAAGTGGGATCCTCATCACAACCACGACGACAATGATCGCGACCCGCTTTGTTTTTGATCGCAGAAAGCCGAGAGCGCAGCCTTGAGAAGGCCTCGGAACGCAGCGAAGGTGCTGCGTTCCCACGACAACTGCAAAGGAGACCAGAGTCGTGTCGGGCTGTACCACGGTAGGCCCGGCATGGCCTATTTCGAGCACCGGTGCTGCAAGAAACACGCGGCTCCATGGGCTCGGCCCATTTCACTTCATGCGATGGATAACCTTGGCGGTTGCTGTACGTAGGTCCTCATGGATACCGCACACCCCCTGTTCCTTCCAGTCAAAATTAGTCCTTCTTTGATTCTGCATCACAAACGGTACTCAAGTGCTGTGACTGACTGACAGGCAAGGCTGATAAACACAATACGTTTCTAATACATCCAAACATATATTATGGTGTAAAGTGCAGTGTACAAATCTCGTCCACTCTCTACATCCGCTCTCTGGCCTCTCTATATACGTGCTCTTTGTACTGTAGAAGGGCAATCTGCCCGAAATGTCACCTGTTATATATTTTCCCTTTCAGAGCCGCAGAGTTACTGACGAATGTGTTGAGTTTGTTGTTGTTATTTGTGCCCGTGCACCACTGGCCAACACAGCATCACCAAATCATCTCTCTCTCCAGCTATATAAGTGGGTCAATTAGAAACCTACTGAGCATTCATCTCACCTGCCTCGCTGCTTCCTGCGTCCTTTACCTGGTCCCCTGTTTCGTCCCCTTCGTTGTCCGTTCCTCCGCGTTCTGCACTCACACGGTAAGCACAAAGACAAAGATCCCCCGGATAGCCTTAACGGACTTTTTGGGGCAAGTGCTGTTAGCGAGCACCTATGAAGGCCGCCACTGCACACGAGGGGGTGGGTGGCCAGCACCACGCCTGGCCGCCTTTGTCTCCCCAGTGGCGATGCTTACGCACCACACTAGGTACTCATTTGAGGCTGAGTCGGCCTAGGGGAGGCCCAGGACTGGTTCAGATAATCGTAACTGGTGTTGGCTGTGAGCGGGAATCGAACTCGCCGAGTTCGTAGCACAGCATAGCGCTAACCACTACACTACCGCTCCCCAAACACGGTAAGCACACACACACACACGTACTTCTCAACAACTTAGTTGCCTGCAACAATCAATGATTTACAGCTGCCCATAAAGCATCGTGGCTAAAAGAGACGATGGCCAATTGACGAGACTAGTAAAGGATTGGCAGCCAAAGGATAGAGCCTTCCTGAGAGTTCGACCAGCGCGGAGATGGAGTGGTGAGATCAATGAATGCACCCTGAGTGAGAATGGATCATGGCAGTCAGTGTAGGACCATAAGGGTGCGTGGTGGCATAGGGAGGCCTTCACGTAGCAGTGGATAAACTATGACTGCGTATGATGATTATAATGATTATGGAGGATGCTCCACTATGCACCCAGTTGCCTTCGCAACTAATGAAGTGTTTGATGATGATGATGGAGAAAGATCTTCCTATGTCTTGGCAACTGACGAACCCTGACAGCATCTGTGCACTCACATCAGGTGAGCGGTCCTTCTCACCTGCACTCGCACGCGCCGTGCTGAAGGAAGGACATCTCCTGCATCTCCGGCTTGTGGAACGGTCTGATGGTCAGGATCTGCATGTCACAGAGAGAAAAAAAAGAAACACATGGATGACTCTGATTAATTAACGAGCAGCAGCAGAGGGATATGGCAGGAAACGGGATGAGCAGGTTTTCGACTGTCTAATGACAATGAGGTTGCCGGTGGTGGTATCGATGATGATGATGACGACAGTTGTGCTGTTTTGATCACGATGTATGTTGTGGTTGTGGTGGTGGTGTTGCTGCTGCTGGTACTGATTACGATAATGCTGCTGCGGACACTACTTCTGGTACTGATGACGTTGCTACTGCTGCTGCTGCTGATGATGGTGATGCTGCTGCTACCCTTGCTGCCATCCTCTTGTCTCACTGCTTGCTTCGTTCACAACAATTCCGCTGCCCTCTCAGGGACAGGCGCCCCGGGTGCTGCTGCTGCTGATGATGCCGCTGCTGATATGAAACTAAAAACTCAACTTTTTCTTTTATTTTACCAGGTAAGGCCCACTGAGCTATATATCTCTTTTTCAGAGGCTGCCGAGCCACAAATGATAGCTCAACGAAGTGGCTCATGATCGCAGCCAAATAATCTAAACACATGTTGATTCTAAACGTGAAGGAGAAAGACCGGCAGACCAGCAGAAAAATCCATACGATCACGGTGACAGAGAGAGAGAACACGCAAACTCCAAATACACAACAGGCTTCAGGGTCGGGATCGAACCCACGACCTCCTGCACACCAGGCGAGGTGGATAACATTTCGCCGCCGGCGGAGCCTATACCGACGGTCGCACCTGCATGCTGGCGTTGTAGGTGGCCGTGGGCGCGCAGTGCAGGCCCTCGTCGGAGCAGCAGCCGCCGCAGCGGAAGAGCGGGACGCAGGCGGGCCGCACGACGAAGGGGAAGGCGCCCGGGTACTCGCGCGACACCTCCACCAGCACCTCCAGCGCGCGGCAGTAGCTGTGCGCCCACACCTCGGCAAACGGCACGGCTAGGCGCGCACACGTGCAAGGGGCAAGGTTGCCTCGTGTAAGAATAATAAAAAAAATCTTCTTGGTTCTTTCGGTAAAGTCACGTAGAAGGAAAATATTTTCCTTCTACGTGACTTTTCCTTCTACGTGACTTTACCGAAAGAACCAAGAAGATGAATCCCTGCAGTCACGAAAGCTTTAAATCTGAATAATAAAAAAATTGTATTGTTTCAACTTGCGACGAGCCGCGCAGTATCCCGCTTCCTCTCGTAGAGACAGAACGACTCGGAGGCGCAAGGAGCCACAGACAAGCGGGAAGGCAGCGACGCGGCAAGCCGGCACCAACAATTGCCCAAGCTCTGCATTCCTCCGTGTATATTAAGGTGTTATCTGCGAATTAGTGAGTGTTAAGACATGGGAGAGGAGTGGCCAGAGAAAACCCGCGTGTGTGGAAAACCCACGCGTGTGAGAGGGGGAAACACTCAATCTCATCGAGGCGGAACAGGTGGAGTCTACAATTGCTGTCTCACCTTCTCCTGGAAAGTCAGGGTATGGCTTCTCGGCGCTCATTGGAATGTAGTTTTAGAAAATGTGTGCGAGCCACCAACCCTTGTCTCCATGGTGGTGGATTACAGGCATGCATAGCCACCACCACTACCACCCAGCCTTTTATAATGTCGCACTTATTACACACAAAGTGCTTGCCACAACACGGGACCTCCATTGCCAGTACCAAAATATGAGAATAGGTTTTTCCCCCTTTTTTCTGGCAACAAAACAGGTTTAAAGATCTTAAAACACCAAACTGAAACCTTTTACAAGGAATCGTGTCTGCATTAACCACAATACTTGTGGTCAGAATGCAAACAAATAAAAAACGTACTCTGATAATATCTGCATTGTCTTTGAAACCGATTGGTCCACACCAGAGACAGCTTTCTTTCGAGCCTCGTCTCAAACGGTGCTAGACCAGAGGACGCCAAAAGGCGTACAGCACAAAGACAACGCACTATCAGAGTAATGAGAGCTCGGGGTGAGCAGCTACATCATGGGACCTCCTTTGCCAATACCAAAATATGAGAATAGGGTTTCCCCTTTTCTCATGCTTGCCACAAATGAACTACAATAACTTGCTGATCTCATCAAGGAGCATCGACATCACGCGAACTCCGGTCACCCTCGCAGCGGCTTTTGGCTGCTGGCCATGAAACAAAGATGGTCACTGCATCGCGCGCTTTCAGATGCGCTTCTGCGACCGTCTGGAAAGCTCTTCCGATATTAGGAAGTCACTGTAGGTGTGCACTTTTAAATCAAGATTGAAAACACATTCCTTTAGAACTGCTTTTTCTGTTTAGTTTGTTGTCCTTCCTCCGATTAGCGTAGTTGGCTGTGTACGGTGCCAGAGAAGTTCTACATATGTACATCACACTGATAAGGCAAGTTCTGTTAGCGAGCACCAGTGAAGGCCGGCAGGGCTCATGAGGGGGTGGGTGACCCGCACCACACTCAGCCGCCTCTGCCTCCCCCAGTGCCGATGTTTGCACACCACACCAGGTAGACGTGAATGAGACCGGTGACCTCTGGACTGCAAGTTCGGTGTGCTGACCATTACGCCAACGGCAGCATCGGTTTTGGGGTCCCCCTAAAATAAATACGGTGCTTCATAATGGTGGGAACGTAATACTGTGCCGTAGAACGAAAACAACCCTCACAGCTAATTTAGTAATCAAGCCATAGCATCCCTTTGCGTATGACTATCGGTCACGTGCCAGGATTAAAGTCGTTGAGTTCGTTTCAACTTCGATTTATCCGGACAAATTCGTGCAGCACATTTAAAGAGAGAGAGAGAAAAAAAAACCCAACTAGAACCGAAACAACCAAGGTGAATAATAATGATGAGCCTTTGGCTTTGGGCATGGACGCTTGTGAAAGAGTCGAGGGAAGGAACTGAATGTACAGGGGGAGCCTTGAGAAAATACTACAGCCGCGGGCCCTCATGAAACTTCATCTGGCCCTGGGCACACACACACACACGAGGGGGCGAGTGGCCAACACCATGCCTGGCCGCCTTTGTCTCTCCATTGCTTATCCTTTACATTAAACCCTGTAAACACACACACGCACACAGACATACCTGAAAATGCATAGACACATAGCCATAGTTGTATACATGTAGACATAAACACACGTAGAAGCAGCAACAACAGCCGCCATTTGCTACAAAGTGACACTGATGTGACTGCAGGCTTTGTGCCAGTCTGGGGTGCACTTAAGAGGCCACGTGAAGTGTCAGGGGCTTGCTGGTAGGTCACGGGACAGACCCAGGTGTTATGGGCTCACTGAGATGACTGGAGAATGCACGTGTAACGCTAGCCTCATTTGAAGGGCGGTCGCCTCCAATATCCTTGGAACATCTTTCACGCGCCTCCTCCACACCATTGGTGCCATTGGCAAGTCCGATCAGCTCTGAATGCTTCTGCAGCACATCGGCCCGTCCTCTCTGTGTCGCCCGTGCTGTTCCCTTTCAGCCCCCTCTTCCCTGCCAAACAGAAGCTGCTTCGGCATGCGTTGGCGAGGATATGCGGGCCACATGACCCACAGCCAACGCAGCCTCGCCTGCCAGAAGATCTCACCAATGGGACCATGTCCAGACACATACACAAACATATATAGACATAAAAACACGCACAGACATACGTACATATAGTTTATATTATACACAGTCACACAGCCAACAAAGACACACTGACACATATAGACGTAAGCACGCAAAGACAGACATGCATATATACATACAAGATTCATCGACACATACTGTATATAAATGTTTGCAGTGGTTGTAAATCTGAGGTCAGCACAGTGCACTAACTACTGCACCTCCGGCTCCTTAATAAATAGACAAACACAAATACACACATTTCCACTACTGTGCATATAGACGTGAAGATATTATTTGTATTTGATTCATATAAACGCCTGCATAAACCCTTGAAATGGAAAACATCGTTTGCAAGGGTCTCCAGTTACACAGCTAATAAGTACTGCCACGTATACAGCGGACATTTACACAGACAAGAAGAATATTCCCATATAGCCGACGTAGACTGCTGGGGCAAGTCTTTGTGGCAAGTGCCTATTCAATTCGCCACTCCTAAAAAAAAGTTGGCGTGGGGGGGGGGTTGGCGGACAAGCCCCCCCCCCTCCCCAAAGTCGATGTTCTCTTGTAGTGGGACTCCCAGTAACGTCTCTCAACGTGGTCGTACGGATTTCTGGAAATCCACTCGGCTGATGGACTGAACCCGTTGTCGTGTTCGCACGCGGCCAATATATATACAAATACTGTTTCTTGGAATTTCTCTCACTTGATACAGCTATCGTGCTGTGACGGTTCCACCTGAAGACGGAAGCTTGTGTTGCCTCCGAAACGTCGTGATTTTTATTTTATTTTTTATTTTACTTTTATTAATTTTAATTTTTTACCTACGTGACTTTACCGAAAAAACCTAAGAATAGGGAGACCGGAGTTTGTGAGCGGCGTGCTTTGTGTGACCTCACCGTGGCCCATAGGTGGCGCATCCATGCCCATGAACGGCCGTGCCTGTCATGTCGTACGTCACACAAGGAGTGGGGGGGGGATGAGAGGGGGGGGTCACAGCGACACACGGTTCGGGGTCAATCGGTCACTCGGTCACGGAGAGCCGGCGTGCCTCACCGGGTCATCCGGGCGTTAATCATCTTCACATCAGAACAGAACCACCCCCTCCTCGTTCATTAATTCACTGACTCAGATTTAGGTGTTGAGGGGGGGAGCGGTGGCGCAGTGGTTAGCGCTACGCCGCGCTACGAACCCGGCGACCCGAGTTCGATTCCTGCTCACGGCCAACACCGGCGACGATTATCTGAACCGGTCCTGGGCCTCCCCCTAGATCGGCTCAGCCTGGCGGTTGGGCGTGGTGCTGGCCACCCACCCCCTCGTGTAACCGTGCTGGTCTTCATAGGTGCTCGCTAAAACACCACTTTCCCCAACAGTCTTGTTGAGACTAAACGGCGGAATCATTATATCTGTCCTCCTGTATGTGTGTTTTTTTTATCCTCCAATGCCACCGAACACCTGAAATTCGTACTAAATCTGGAATTCCAAAGCCCGTGTCCCTCAATGACAAAACGAGTGAATTCGATAACGCACGCAAGGTGACTTTGCATCGTTCCAACTGCAACGAAAAGCGGGGCTCGGGCAGAACGCGAAGGGCCTGATCGTGGCCGATGGTCAAGCATGGTGTGTGACGACGGAGTGGCGGCCAAGGGATGGAACGTGCCCGAGATGATGTCCCGTAGACAGTGCCGGATTAAGCTGGTGCGGGGCCTGTAGCATTTGTTATAAAGGGGGCCTAAATAACAAAAAACATAGCACATTAAAACACACGATGTTTTAACTTGCATAGTAAAGTAATTGTATTTTTTCATTTGCTATACAGCCAGATCATACGACAAATCGCTCACCTTAATCACCCGGTCGTTCATACAAGTTGAAGGCGGTATAGTACTATAGCAATAGAGCAAGTGCAGAATCACTGAACCGGAATTGACACAGTAGCTTGAAAGCATTTAGCACGGGGCAATTGAAAGTGAAGGGCACGTAGCACGTGTAGCTACTTTTGATACTTGGATCAACCGGCACTCCCCATCGAGGAGACGGAGCGATGGAATCGGCTCGCGCGAGATCTGCGGGTCGCAGGATCGTGAAAGACGGCGATGGCTTTGGGGGAGTCTTTCATCCATCAGGGGACGGGTCTCGCCGTTCCTCTTGATGATCCCCGACACGAGTATGAAGCGCCGTTCGTGATGAGTTAAGAAAATGATCATGCGTGCACGTGGACTATATGTAACGCTTTCCATAATACGTTTTGTTTTGAAAGTATCGAACGAGCAATTACGGAAATCGACAGGTATAGGTAGCTGTCAGGGCCAAAGGCGTTTGGATATTTTTAATTAGTCTTTTCTGCGATGCGTTCCATCTGAAACAACGTGGGCAACCCTTTTATTTATTTGTCCATTTTACAATAGAGTCCGTTCCTAATAGCGTACAACTCTGCAGTAAAGTTTGGTGAATATTCGATCAGTTTCACGATATAGCCCCCTCCCCCCCACCGCGTCCCACCGACCCCGCTACAGACGGACAGACGTACGGAGCTGCTCATTGTGGCCCATCCTAAAATAACAATTATGTCTCAGAGCCAACCGATTAACGCGTTCAACTTTAGTCGGGCCCATGCAGCATTGGGAAAGTGTGGGCAATCCCATCAAACGAGAGTGAGTTGAGCGTCCGTGCGAGAGGTGAACCAGGAGGGGATATCACTCAAAGCTCTGCACAGACAGATTCATGCCCTGCTCGCAGAACCTCGCAGGGCAGTGTTGTGTGCTGGGGGATTCACGAATCGGCGGGTCCCCACCACGCATTCCTCGTCGACCATTTATACTTTAGAGAGATGCCTGGCGCATTGAACCCGGCTGAGTTATCGATTTTCTGCCACGGATAACATCACCACGAAGGCATTCGTCCGGCAACTGACAATTGACGCATCCACCTACAATTGCTTGCACACACCATTGCTGTCGGAATATCCTCCAACAGAAAGCCCCCCTCGGGAAGGGTATTTGGCCTACTCTTCCACGCTGACGAGACGTCTGTGAAACCGTGGGACTATCCGCGCTTTGCCCTGACCTGCCCATCATCGACTGCGGAATTCGATCGCCTTTGGAAGGCTTCGCGCGACCATTACGGCCGACGTCGCGAATACACCAAAATCATCGTCGCGAATACACCAAAATCATCGTCGCGAATACACCAAAATCATCCTCACCTCGTCCTCCTCTTGGGCCAAGTCCTCCTCCAACAGCGCCCTCGTCATCACCAACGCGAACGTCAACAACAACAACCACCACCTCCACACGCGCCTCGCCATGGAGCCGAACGCACGCGCGGCTTGACCGTTCCAAACACCACCGTAGCAGCAGCAGCGGCAGCAGCAGCAATGAGATGACTAAGCAGACCACACCGTAGTCCCGGTGGAGTACTGGAGACCGGTCGTGTCTTCTTTCTCGTCAGTGTCTCTTCACCGGTCTCATCGCAGATCCACCTTTATCAAAGACGGCGACAATCAACCGCGACCCCAACTGGAGCGGTTGTGCTGCTGCTGCTGTAGTTGTTGTTATTGTTGTTGTTGTCACGAGTTGTCGCTCCTCTGTCCGTCTGGATGCGACGTCTTGTCCTCTGCCGGGTTGTTTATCGACAAGTTCGTGCCGGGGGGAGTTGAGGTTCGCTCATGGCTCCCATCCGCGCTCGCAACTGTGTAGTGTAGCCTGCGGGTTGCTACTACGACGCCGCGTAGGATGTCCGTATTGTACAAGCGTAAATCAGTGTAGCCCTTCGTGGATCCGTGAATGTGTCTATCTAGAGGCTCGTGAAATAGAACACAATCGACCCGGCGGCACGTGCGCCAAGCACGTGAATTACGCGTTCAACATTTTTTTGTTACCACGCGTACGCACACAGAGCCACGGCTACCCAGCTGAGACTCAGCAGCCCCACGGGTCTGGCTCTGAATGAAGAAGACGAAGACTGCGCTCGAACTTAACAACGCGCGCGCGTGCGCGCACGCAGAGAGTGGAGTGGCAGTGAGTGCGTGTGCGCGCGAGTGGGTGGATGGTTGGGTGGGTGGCCGGCCGGCCGGCCGAGTGAGTGAGTGGGTGGCAACGTTGCCTCGTGGCAGCTTGGCTTGCCCAACCCCGGCACCCCTAATTTTATCTCCCCGGTCACTTGTCAGCTCCCGGCTGCCCGCCACCACTTGCCACCTGCACATCACGCGGCACGCTGCTTTACCCACCCCCCTCCCTCTCCCCACGGCAGCTGGTGAAATGTCTGGGACGGTTCAAGTGGACGTGGCAAGCGGGTAGCGTGGAGAGAATGTTTCCGCTCAAAAGCGGTGCGTTGCCTTTCTATCTGGTAACGCTTTCCGACAATGACCGGAGCTATGTGTGTGCTGGGGTGGTGTGTGCACCACCAAATGCCCCAGCCCACCCCTTTGGCGCCACCCAAGTTCACTCTCTCCTGAGTGGTGAATCAGTTACCGTCCTATTGAAGCTGTGTCTGTTTCGCACCAAAAAAAAGGTTGAAATCGTTTATGTTTTCGCTCTCTTGTCTCTGCCAGTCTGAAGCGGGGCTCCACGGCAACTCTAGCAAAGCTGGCCCAATATACCATGAACAGAAATAACTTTGAAAGTAATGCAAATGTTGTCAAGCCACGAAAGAACGCCGTACGTCGACGAGATGAGCTCGTGGTGCGAGGGAGCTGGAAGGAGTGTTGCTGCTGATGATGATGAACCTTCTGCTCGGCGGTTAGCGCGATTAGCACGTGCGGTTGCGCGCTCCCGCGTGTGCAACGCTCAATACACGTTGCATGTAATCCCAAAAGAAAATTGTACGCTCCATTAATATGGCATCTTTGTTGTTGTTGTTGTTGGTGAAATGAAGGGTGGTGCAGTGGGGTCTGCACACTGTGGAAGAATATCGGGAAGCTAAGTTCAACTCCAGGCGGTTAGGTGTCTTTATTGGTTATCAGAATCACAATATAAATTTATGCTGGAGGAATGCGATGATCTACAAAGTTTTTTTACAGATATCCAGATGTCCAGTTATAGATCAGCCCGAAATGGACTCGCCCTTAAATGAGAATCTGGTGGTGTGTGAACGTGAAATATCAGCAGCAGCAGCAGCACTGTCCACACCACCCGTTCGTGCGCTGTGCTGGTCTTCAAAGGCACCCGGAGACACGACTCATTCATGCTACAATGTAGAATATTTCTCGATCAAGGGCGAAAGATTCGAGACCAAGAATCCAGTCTTTGTTTCATTTGCCTGAAGATAACATTTGCTGATAATTTGCATAAATCACAAATAATTAAGTCAATCTTGAGGCTCGGTGATTGAGGGTTGGAGGCGTTGCAGTGATTGCTTGAAAGCCACTCGGCACAATAAGTTTATCCTCCTTTTGGTGGACGGGGCCACACTCAGCATCATGGAAAAAAAAACAGACTCCATATCGTCGTGCATATTGCCTGGCTTTATACATTTTCCGTCATATAGAATGCATTTTATATACTGTATATATATACACACACGTACACCGAAACACCGCGTACACCAAACAAGGCGAACGAGGTCTGCGAGTCAACGATTAATTCTCAAATGTCGCTTCTGACAATGCTGGTCACGATGACACAGCCAAACAAACGTCTAAATGAAACACTTTAAATAACATTACGTGAAGGGCATAGTGCAACGAAGCTTTTGGCTTTCCTTTAAGAAAACAAGTTTAAAACTTAACATGCATCCCCTCCCTCCCCCTAAGCAATACATGCTCACGTGGCTTTCGAAAGGATCCATTAACCACCAAATAAAATGCTTGTGGAAATCTGCGGTTCAAAGTTCATATCAATAAAAAATCCACATTATATGGTGTCATTCAGGAATAGCTGGCGAGCTGGTTTTTATTGTTAAAGGGTGAAAGTTTTATTTTACTCATTAAGGCAACGTGAAGTTTGTTATAACTTTAGCGATAACGCCTACAACATTCATGCCAGGGTTCTTCAAATGGTGGCCCGTGAGCCAGATGCACCCGGCAAAGGATCTTAAGAGTGGCCCACTGAGGTATGGCCCATCACGAGATACGACGACGGTGACTGAGACATTGAGACACTGATTAGCAGAGGTGGGACAAAGTCATTGTTATGCAAGTCCAAGTCGAGTCGCAAGTCATCAAATTCATGACTCGAGTCTGACTCGAGTCCAAGTCACATGACTCGAGTCCACATCTCATAGGTGGGACAAAGTCATTGTTATGCAAGTCCAAGTCGAGTCGCAAGTCATCAAATTCATGACTCGAGTCTGACTCGAGTCCAAGTCACATGACTCGAGTCCACACCTCTGCTGATTAGTGAGCTGAAAGAATGATAATAGATCAGAGAGCTGTAAATTATAGAGAAATGGAGCCAAGAGGTACATATTAGTGTTCTCAATGCCAAGTGCCATCGTACAATCTGGACACGTGGCCTGCCAGCACATGCCATTTGAATTATGTGGCCTGCCAGAAAAAAAAGTTGAACAAACCCTGGTTCTTGCTTTGGTAAAACTATGATACAGTGTAGCTCACAGTATACCGCAGCCAGTGTAAGATTACCCAGCCGTCGTTAACCCTGGGGCAGAAATGTCTCTACTATTGCATAGCGATCAGTTAAAAAAAAGACAATTAAATGCCGCTGTTGTCTATTTTCTAGAGTTCCGGCGCAATATACAGTAACCGCAGCTCCACTTGGATGTGCCCAAGTGTCCTTTTCAAGTCCGCTTCTCTCAGCGAGAGGCGTTCAACCCTCTATGTTGCTTTCACTGCTCCCGCCATGGAGGTGTGCGAGTCTAGACTTATCATCTAAAGTTGTGCAGTTCATCGCGGTTGTGTATTTGGTTAAAGGCCAGTCAGGCGGTGGTACCTGACGCTCCTTTTAACCATCTTTTAAAACAGAGCCCGAGTTATTTATATCAATTCCAAGGCGAATGTTTTGCCACCGACGATGGCGCCGATTAATCTGCTGCAGTTTATAGGTCTCACTTATTGATGACAAGCTTTTTCCTGGTTTTAAATAAAATCTTGAAGCCTTTTCACCGAGTCGAGTTACAATACAAACTTCGTTAGGTTCAATAAGCACTCTCTGGGATCTGGCAATTCCTGCTTAAATCAAGGTGCAGACAGCATTCTGCTCGACACAAAAGAACCGCGCGATCTGCCCAGACACTAGTCACGTTTCAGATGCAACGGCTGTGTCTACCGCAGTGTGGCCACAAGGCCATTCACCATCTCGCGCGATAACGCTGTGCAAGAGTTCACCCTGCCGGGCTGTATGAAACCGAAAAAAAATCTTCACAAAAGCCACGAGGACACGTGATACCGGGTGTTGCAACGGTGTAGTCTCGCCGCCCATTGCTGGCCGTGCCATTGAGGAATGGACATAGCGACTGGGGCGGTGATGACATTTGCAACAGAAACGAACGTGTGCGCTGCAATTGCCCGTTTTTACGAAATATTACGCCGCGTGTCCGTGCGCTACCAAAACGTTTTTTTGGATAGGACTTACGCGGCGTTTTTTCTTTCATCAGGTTTCTGAGCACAGGCCCTACACGGCCCAAAATGGCAAGCATCGAGCAACAGATATCATTATTGGAGGTGTAATACATAAGAGCGTAACACGTTTCTTGAATTGAGCAAGGTTATCATAAGAGCTTGGGAAAAGAGACGATGGCATGGCATTTCAAAGAGGAGCAGTGTACAGGACTGAAGCACAAACATAACTATTGAGACTTTCAATATGGTGGTTGAACACAGCATGGATGAAGCAGTCAGTTTGGTTAAACCGAGTCCTCAATTTGGGCAGAAAAACCCAAGAGTGAAGTGCATCCGTGGGAGCGGTTACCATGGGGGCAACGAGAGACGAGCGAGTATTCAGGAGGCAACTGTTGGGCGTTCAGCGTTAAATGTACGATTGGCAACACCTGTCTTTTCCCCAGATATTCGAGACCCACCGTGAGTGTGCCATCCGACTGACTCGAGTGATGCAGGCGTGGATGGAAAGTCACACTTCAAACACCGAAACCGCACTGTAAAAAAGCCGTACAATTTGCGAGCAGAACACTCAAATGCCTCCGGTTTTATCTTCAGTACCCAGCAGCATTATAATCCTGCAGCGCTTCAACGTCCAGAGGGTATAAAATGTTCACAGGGAAGGAACACCGTGAAAGAAAGAGCGACGGGGTGCGCCGTGGCGGCACGTAGAGTGGTGGGGGCTTGGCTCGACTTGGGGCTGGAGTGCAGATCGTTTACTCCACTCTGCAGTTCTCTTCCTTGCGGTGCTTGGCCACAAACTCTGTGTACTTCTGTCGCAGAATCTCATTTTGCTTCTCCACTCCGTTCACACTGCACCACAAATGTGGACACAAACTGAATGTTAGGAAAACAATTTGACCGTGGGCATCTTATAGTGACTCGAAATTCAAGTGCATCATACACATTATGCCTTTACCAAACCCACGTGCACTCAATGTACTGAAAATGTTACCTAGGCATTCAAGGTGTAACGATACACCGATTCCGAGACTCATGATACACGCAACGATTCTCATGCGTAAGAACGGGCGCTTTTCTAATCGTATTTAATGCAGGCAATGGCGATTACAGGACCCTTCCAATCACATGAGGCGTCAGCATTCACCACAATGTTGACGAGCAAATGTATTCTTGGATCGGATCCCACCTCTTTCACGATCACACAACAAGTGATTAGGCTGCTGTGATTAAGTTGCGAGGGATTTAGGCTGCTGTGATTAAGTTGCGAGGGATCAAAATGTTTCCATTCCTATCATTAATAGAATTACTTATACCAGCCCACTCCAATCCCTGCCTGCAACTTTAACAGTACAGAACCTTGTTGATTGAATTAAAACCACCTGATCGCGGGATATATAGACTATTACATGAAATAGCAGTCGGTTAGGTACTTGGGTAACATGTTTGGGTCACCTATCACGGTATAAATAATGTTTATAATTACCCACTGCCACCTACTGGTCACGGATCGGTGATTACCGAACTATAACTGGGCAAAATAGTAATTTATGTAACGGCTGCTGTACAGGAAACGGGAGCAATGTAATTGGGACACAATGAGCGCGAGTTAACGTTGCCTATTACCAAATCTCCCCAGAATGCGGGCATCTCGAATGCGCTCCTCTCACGGGGCTATGTTGTCAGCCAAGGGCAGTGGCTACAAGACGCATTATTTTGTGCTATGCTCCAACATCTATGCCGCACCATTTTCACAATAAGACACTGACGGGCATGGTGAAGTATGGCCAAAATCGGCCTCATGACTCACATGGCACGGGGAAGCCCTCATCCGCGGTGGATACAATAAAAGGGCTGGTACATACACGTGACCTTAAAATCAAATCTAAATGCAGTCGCAAACACTGACCAAACCCCAAAACTAAAAATACTCCCGGTGTAACTCTCACCCATGAAATGTCAACACTAACTCACATCTTAAACGGGCCAACAAATATCCCTAACCTAACGTGTAAGTGTCAAAATATAAGCTATCACCATCATGGGGGTAAGTAACGGACGCAGGCACGAAGCTTCACATGACCTCGTCACTCGCCCACGCACGTAGGCGCACGTGGTGCGTGGCGCGCCACAGGCACACACAAAGACAAAGATCCCCGTATAGCATTTAACAGGCTGCCGGGGCAAGTGCTGGTTGCGAGAGCCTATGAAGGCCGGAACAGCACATGAGGAGGTGAGTGGGCAACACCACACCCGGCCGCCTTGGTCTCCCCAGTGTTGATGGTTTTACACTGTACCACATACTCATTTAAGGCTGAGTCGACGTAGGGGAACCCCAGAACTGGTACAGATATTCGGCAGTTATTGGTCGTGAGTGCGCATCGAACTCTGGTTGCTGAGCTGGCAGCGTAGTGTGCTAACCACTCCACTAGCACTCCCCAGGGGGACACTCACACAAGCGTGTGTACGTACACACGCTTGTGTACCCGCGACGCTCACCGACACAGACGCGTGCCAAGAGAGACTGGCTCGCGCAAACGCATGCTTGTGCGGGCGCGTGTGTGCGGGCGTGCGAATGGTCACGTTTGCAGTGGTGGTGGTGGTGTGGGCCCCGTGCCAATTTGGCTCACCGGGCATTCTCCTTGGACATGTCGTAGATCTCGGTGTTGATGCGATCGCGCTCGTCCATAAAATGTGAGTGTACCTCACCCAGCTTCCTGCACGCGGATCAATCGATGAACACCACATGCCACCACCATAACAGCGGTGATGGTGAGATATAGAGAATGGATGAAACTTGTAAGTGGGTGTGCAGGTGGAATTAGTGATTGAGTGAATGAGTAGTATATGGGTGGTTTGGTGAGGTGGGGGAATTGATTGAGTGCGTGAGTGAGTAGGTGAGTAGGTGAATGAGTAAGCAAGTGAGAGGTTTGGTGAATAGGTGAATGAAGTGTTGATTTAGTGAATTAGTGACCCAGTAAGTAAACGATTGCTTTAGTGAGTGGGTGAGTTCAAGGGTAAGCAAGTGGGTGAGTGAGTGGGTAAATTAGTTCGTCAGTAGGTATGTTAGTGGCGATTGAATAAATAGGTCAGTGGCCATGCGTCAGTTAGCAAGCGATTAAGTGGCCGTCCAAGTGAGCAATCTGGTGAGCAAGTAGGTTGACAAGGTGTACAAGCAAATACGTTGGTGAGCAATGAGTGAACGAGCGAGTGGTTGTAGAATGAGTGCACGGTCGTGGCGCAGGTGTGAGCATGGTACCGGTATCCTAGGTAGTGCAGCCCCATGCTGAGGCATATGAAGAGGAGGCAGCCGCCCACGATGAGGCGACTTCTGCGCTGGTAGCTCTTGCTGTGCGTGAACGCGCTCTGCTCGGGGTTTGGAGGGCGGAACTGCTCCCAGTACATCCGGTCACGCTCCCACTCAGCGCTGTAAGGACGCAAAACGCAAACGCCCCCTTGTTTAGCCGTGTGTATCTGCAGTGCGGGGTTTCCTAGTCCTCACAACCCACCATGGTGCGGCCTGCCGCGTTGACCCATCTTTTTCATTCGGATACGAATTGCCTGGAGAGGCCACCACACGGACGTACCTTTGCGCGTATCTCTGTTTCTCTGTGAACCCAGGGGACTGGAAGGGCCAAGTCTCGGGGGCGCGCCCCCCCGGCTGGGACGTCGCGGCCTGCGACAAGTGTAGGCCGATGTCGTACTGGTGGCGCGTCACCGGCTTGCTCAGCACCATGTAGGCCTCGTTCAGCTTCACGAAGCGGCCGTGCAGCTCGGGGTCACACGGATTGCGGTCCGGATGCAACTGCACATCAATAGACAGACAGACACATTTTTGTCTTTGTAGCCTCACTCCTGTCGCACCGTACAATACGGTAAAAAATAGATTTATATCGCGTCAACTACATCTCAAGACGCTCTAGGAATAAACAGCTGAGCACGCGCATCGTGTAAACGGTACTATATATACAGTATATATTCCAGAGAAGAGTTAGGCATAGGCAGAAGAAAGGAAGGTCTGGAGCCTGGACTTAAACAGTACAGGTGAATGGGGGGCATTCCAAATTGAGTTGAGGTTGACAACGATTCAACAGGAGACCTTGGCGACTGGATAGGAGAGGGGAGTGTAGGCAGCGGCAAGTTCATGGAGAAACACTGGATTGGGAGCCAACGGAGGAACTGGAGAACTGGGGTGATGTGCCGTCCCATCCATCGAATTGATGTCAGCTCTGGGTACGGAGGACAACGGTCAAAGTATGATGGCGATGATGACTCATCGACATCAGGTGCTCGTTCCAGGCCAAGTTTCCCTTGAGGAGGCACAAGCTAGGTTTACATTTATGCACAAGCAAGCCCTTGTGCGTAAACGCACACACAACCACACATGGGTGCCAGTCGTGTATGAATGAGCCCTCGGACGTGTGCGTGCTTGCTCAATGAGCTGCCAATAATTATTTTAAACCGTCTGACATTTAGGCTCTTTCCATGGGCCGCATAATTACTGACATTACATTCCCCTTTGGCTTTTATAGAGTGTGAGCACTCTATAAAAGCCAAAATCAGTACGCAAATTCGGATATTGCACAACAGTTCGATGTCTGTTTCAGCCATAATCTTATAATTATAAATCCTTTGCGTCCATAACACGATACAATTTTGATTTCTGTAGCATCGAGATGCAACTCAGTCTCAAGCCGCTGTACAAACTGGGAGCAACGAGCACAGAGAGAGACAGCAGCAGTTCTTAATCAGTGGCATTTACGCCGCAGGCAACAATGGACACATTCTATGGTGGCACGGAAAAAAAAATCAAACAAAAGTATACAATGTACTTCTCCCACAATTAACGTTGGGTTATTTGTATTGCATAAGTTGCCCTTTTCTCGTGTGGAGATGATCTGAACGTAGGTTGCATGTTACTTACCAGAGTAAGCTTGGAATTCGGTATGAAACGATTGTATTTTGACATTGCGGCATTATTCAATTCTCATTTGCCACCGCATTGGTGCATAAAAAGGTTGAAACAAACCCCACAGAGCATTTCATAGGGTGGAATGCCACACGTCGGAGGGGACCGAGATGACGTTTCTGGTAAAAGTGCGAGTGAAGACACTTCACTGAGACAGTTAGTCGTAGGCATAACAGAAGGGAAGAGGAAGGTCTTGAGACCGGGTCTGAACAGGGAGTCCAAGCGCTTTGCCGTGGTTGCTGTGACTGATTAATAAACATGGCACACAGCGGCAGTCCCCCCCTGCAAAGGCATGTTTGAAACTAAGAGGGATTTTACACAGTTCGAATTAAGTTACCAGTAGCAAACTCTTTAATGAGCTCATTTAAATTTTTACCCAACGAAATATGCTTTCCCTTACACGATGTTTTTTTCAAGTGTTATCATCTTTCAGGTTTTGACACGTACGCGCTGATTGATTAGGAATCCCGACACAAGAGCCAGGCGCAATGTCCCTGGGATGTGGGCGATATCAGCCGGCACATCTTCCAAACCCCAATATTTCCAAGTGTGGAAGGGGGCGTCGAGAAGGCGGTGTGCGACGAGACCTGCTTGGACAGCTGGAAAAATGCAGCCTTGATCTGCTCCATAGATGCGTTGGAAGCCACTCCCAGGACCTCGTAGTGCGACTGTCGGCACATCCTGATCAGTGTCCACGCCATCCCCAAACAGAAACACACGCACGCACGCACACACCCACGCACACACACACACACACGTGCACACAGACAGCAGCCGTCGGCGCCGACCGTTAACGAGCCCCGACATCAATCGCCGCGACTTGCACACGAAAGTTCTGACCGCTCGCCAGGGGTCAAAATGTTGAGGTGGAAATTATTTGGCACGGGTCTGATCATGTGTTTGGATAAGTCATGTCTGACGTCAGACAAGGCTGGCGGGCAATGTCACGTCAACAAACTGTTTCATCGGGGTGCCGAGACAAATACGAGTGGCTCGCTTGGTCTTGTGTAGTTGTATTTGCCAACGGTATCACTCGGGTGAAATGAGATAAACTCGCTCTGTGAAGCCTCCACGTGTGTGCGAGGCTTTACGGCGTTGTTGCTGTTAATTCACTAGAGACCTGGGCTGCATGCTACCACATATCTCGTGCAATAATTCAGACCTGCCGATCACTAGTTACCCATTGTCAACACTCAGTTTAGGTGTATACAATGATGTGAAACAAACCTGTACGCAAGGAGACGAAAAACAAAAGCAAGAAATTATACTAACGAGGGTAAAAACGGTACAAGCATTTGTAAAAATGTGACCGAATTATGAATATTCATCCAATCGCTGCGAGGAGTTGTGAATCGTTGCGAGGAGTTGTGAGTAGCCCATGCCCAGCTGAGGGTATGTGTCCTTCCCTGAGGTGGGCCTTGTGCGGTGCGTGGGGCGATTTGAATCACACCTGCTGGTGTAGAGGGAGCGGCGAGGAGAGTGTCTCAGGCAGGCCCTGCAGACGCTTTCCTGCAGGTACACCTGCATAGCCGATCGTCTGACGAAGTCTCCCAGAGTGCAGCTCGAGGAGGTGAGTAGCTCACACTCTCCTGGGTGCCTGTGCAAAGACAAAATCGTCATCAACCATGATCCATCCACCGCTGAATGAAGGTTTACTCAAGCCACCACCGCTGCCACCATCTCTCACGGTCTTGCGCCTCGGGCAATCACTGGACTGGGATCAAAATGATGAAAAAAAGAAGTGGATGAGAGTGGGCTAGAGTGCTTTTGGAAAAGTGAACAATGAAAATCGTACGCACATACAATACACACACAATAATCACACAGAAGAATTCCCTCATCAAAACACTACACTATAGGGCTCGTTGCATTTTCGACCAGCACCACCTAGCCAGTGAGCTTGAGCACGTATGCCAGGCTCTCAGCAGGAATGGATATTCTGACCGCACAATCCGCAAAGCTGCATCCCCAACCATGGGTAGAGAACCATCTGAGGACCCAATCAAAGCTATCACCTCGCCATACCAAGCAGGGGTCACCAAAAGTATTTCCAAAATCTTGAACAAACACAAGATCCAAGTTTGGTTCAATTCAGTACACAAAATCCGTGATTTGATCCCATCGGCGAAGGATGCGATTCCGGACATGCAATGTCCTGGTGTCTATAAGCTGAGTTGTGTCTGCGGCAGCAGTTACATTGGTGAAACGAAGCGACGTGTCTCAGACCGGGTTCACGAACACAAAGAGGATTTGAAACACAGTAGAACCAACATCTCGGCGGTGGCGGATCATTGTTTCAACGCTGTGGGCACACATGACATTCTTAATTTGGAGCTTTCGTGACTGCAGGAATTATTCTTTGGTTCTTTCGGTTAAGTCACGTCTAAAAATAAAATAATAAATTTTATTTTAGACGTGACTTAACCGAAAGAACCAAAGAATAACACATGACATTGTTTTTTATGAGACCAAGGTGCTCTGCAAACCCTCGGACTACCATTAGAGATTTGTTCATGAAGCCATCCAGATATACAAACACAGACAAAACTTTCATCGAGAAGATGGATTCAGATTGAGCAATCATTGGAAGGACGTGATAAACTATGTCAAGTTTTAACTGCTGTGACTCTCACTCTTACACCCGTGCTGTTTTCGTTTACTAATTCAAGCTCATTGACATGCCAATTTCTCCAGCCCCCACCCGTCGCTGCACGCCACAAACCCTCCCCCCTCTCCTCCCGTGAACTCCTGCAGCCACGACTCTACAAACCCCCCCTTCCCCCCCCCGTGCCTATATAAAGCCACAACAGCAGATCATTCTTTCTCACCTGATGACGGACGCTTGTGTTGCGACCGAAACGTCGTGTTCTTTTATTATTTTTTCTATCTACATGCCTTTACCGAAAACAGGACCCTGCGGGGTGGGCTGGTAGGAATAATACTAATACCGGTACAGGGATATCGACCGCACACACACGCACACACACACACGCACATACACGTACACACGCACACACACACACGCACACACACCGCACGCACACACACACACGTACACACACATGCACGCACGCACACGCACACGTAATGAAGTTGTGTTGCTACGCTTCCAGTTCGCCGTGAATAACGATCCGAAGCCCAATAGCGCCCATTCATCACGCCCAGGGGTCGGCAACCTACGGCTCCGGAGCCGCATGCGGCTCTTTACGGGCTGCTTCTTGACGATATGTACGTGAGTACAGTATGTACTCAGATGCATTGCGGCTCTTGAAATACTGAATTTTGTACCGAATTGGAAAGAAATGGCTCTTCTTGTTATTTTGGTTGCCGACCCCTGATCACGCCGCTCGAGTGGGCCGGACACGCACACACGCACGCACACACATGCACACAGTCACACATATACACACACGCACGCACACACGCACACACAGACACGCACACACACGCGCATACACACGCACACACACGCACGCAAACACACACGCACACACACGCGCATACACACGCACACACATACACACACGCACGCACGCGCACATACGCGCACACACACATACACACGCGCACACACACACGCACCTCTCACCTGCAAGGCAGCGGTCGCCGCTTCTCCTCCCACATCTCTCGTCGCGGCAGCTGTAACGATGGTGCAAGTTTGTTTTTATCATCAATTCCTCCTCCACCCCTCCCCGCCACTGTTCACCCACCAGAATAAATGAGTTCGCCCATAGTCAGTCGATCAAAAAGTTTCGCCGTGAGGCACCGGAAGCGACGGCCATCTTGTTTAATTCACATCACAGGGGGAGCGGGCGGCCATCTTGTCGGACAGGGTCATGGCAAGTGTTTGCAGTAGGGGGCGATGTTGATACACGGACGGACGGACGGACGGACGGACGGACGGACGGACGGACGGACGGACGGACGGACGGACGGACGGACGGACGGACGGACGGACGGACGGACGGACGGACGGACGGACGGACGGACGGACGGACGGACGGACGGACGGACGGACGGACGGACGGACGGACGGACGGACGGACGGACGGACGGACGGACGGACGGACGGACGGACGGACGGACGGACTAATCTATTGGTGGTCTGGTCCACTTCGTTCCTACCAGTATAACCAGAGAGTATCTACCCATTTAAGGCTGAGTCAAGCTTGGGGAGGCCCTGGAGTGGTTCAGATAACAGCCACTAAGTTGGCCGTGTGGTGGAATTGAACTCAGGTTACCAGGTTTGTAGCGCAGTGTGCTAACCACTACTTTACCACTCCCATATATAGCGATACGTCATCTCGACAAATGACAGCACTTCTTCGCCAGCATCACATGCCACCTTATCTTGATGCACTCCGCCACACTCATGCACAACAGTCCCAGGACGCTGCACGTCAATGGGAAGTTTAATAAACAAGGGCAAACGGTGTCAGATCACCGGATGTGGCACCGACCCGGAAGCGAGAAGCAATGGGTAGAAATTGTGTCAAGAGGACAGGAGTTGAAAATGAAATGTTTACACTCCAGCATATATTGATTGAATCCCTCTGTGCCTTTAGATACACCACACTTACACCAGCGATGGGATGAAGCGGTGGCCTGCTAGACCTGGCAACCCAAGTGCGAGTCCCAACAACCTATTAACATCGGTGGCGAGTGATTTCTAAACCAGTCGAGGCCTTCTGACGCTTTCACCTGCAATAAGCTGCATAGGGAAATACCGTCTAACAACTCCCCATGATAGAAATGGCATGGAGAGGCCTTCCTCCAGCAGTGGACTGACAAAAGTGGCTACGCATTTATTTCTTCTTTACACCAGTTAATGAGCGGCCTTTCAGCGCACATTTAATTACGCTTCAACTCCAACACACTGCATAAGAACGTTTAGAAAATGTAAAAGGGTAAAAGGCCCGATTATGTTACCATTACATTTTGTGAGCATCGGCCTCTGTGTCCAATACCCTGTAATTCCGTTACACTTGAACCGAAAATTGGTCTGTGTTTGTTTTCGTATTCTAGATAGTACAGCATATGATTTAGAACCGTGTTTTATTCTTATGCCTTCTGCATTTACACGCTGAGTGTCTGTGGTCAGCATTGTGTTGAACGGCAATGTTATGCTGTCAAAGCAATGTGGGCCTGGATCACAACGGTGAAGTTACACTCAGCAAACTCTTGTAAACGGCACTGAACAAAGCAGAGGATGGTTGGGGACCAAATAATGATGGTGATGATGATGGTCCAGGTAATGATGATAAATGTGATGAAACAGGTAAACATGACAATGCAGGTAATGTTTATTCTGACAATGATGAAGGTGATGATGCAATAATGAAAGTGATGACAATGATAATGGGGATACACGTAATTATGATAACGATGACGGTGGTGGTGATGATAGACGCAATGATATTGGTGACGATACAGAACATCATCACGACGATGGTAGTGAAGACAGATACCATGAGCATAATGATAACAAAGATGACAGTGACTATAAGGATATCAAACAAGATAAAAGTGGTGATGATACAGATAATAATACAGGTGATGATGAAGACGATGATATAGGTAATGATGCTGGTGCCGCAGCTGCTATAGCCGATGCGACGCGGTGCTATGTGGGGCCACGGACAATGTTTGGTCCTCTGACCGGAAGCCTTTTCGAAGCACAGCGGTGAATTTATGTATTTATAACAAAACAATGTTGGGCCCTCCCCTGCCTCTGCACAATGCCGTGACCAACTTAGGTTTTGTGGTGACACTGGCACGAGGGATATGCAGAACCGATGCCAGCGGCACATGCACCCACTGCCCCCAAACCAGGTGCTCGACATCCGAGGACCCTCTTCAAGCAGTCCGCCGCTAGTGGCTCATGCCGCCGCCACCCCCGTTCGGCTGTTTCACGGCCCGCCTCGCAAAGTGTCTCAGTGTCTCGCAGGAATTCAATGCTCTTAAGAATAGCCCAGAGTTCGACCACGGTCACAGATCTCAAAACCACAAACTGCATAGCGATGCCATGTGCCCGCTTTGATCAGTGGCTAGCAGAGTTTCAGATATTCACCAGGTTTCTCCTCACCATGCTCGACATTACCACATTCACATTGCCGAGCAACTTGCATGTCATGAGAAAGAATAAGAATGCATTCGCAGTGGGTAGAGGATTTAGGTTGAAGTAAGGCATAACAGCTATGCACTTTAAAATCATATTGAAAACTCATTTCTTTAGAACTGTGTTTAGTTTGTTGTCCTTCCATAGCAACTCTTATTTAGCACGGTTGGCTACGTACAGTGCGAAAGAAATTCAACATACGTACATACATGCCCAACATGCATTTTACGGGCAAGTGAAATTAGTCTATACGCACACATCGGAAATGGTCAACGTTGTGATATGTTTGTTAATCAATGCCACCGCATGTGTGAGAAGATGAAACTGCCTAAAAAGAAAACCTCACCCTCTAATGTCTACGCTTTAACTGATAATGAATGATCGTGCTTACGATGCTCCGATTAATCTTCGAAGGCTTGGCAAGAGATGACATGAGCCGAGGTAGTGTCAGTAGGAAGCCCCCAATGAAGAGGTTGTCCCTCCTCATGGCTTTCGACGATGATGATTACCATTTAAACATAAATCATAGCTGCAGCTCGGTCATTAAAAAAAATAAAATCCCTCGTGAGACTGCGACGATGTTTCCGTGCCGTCACCGTTACACTGTGCATTCGTGAGCATGACGAGGAAGTAAGCTCACGTCATGCCACCTTTGCAACCAGCGTTCACACACAGGCACGCGTAGCCCATTGACAGACATCACAGCAATAAAAGAGCACCCGGATGTGTGATAAATATAACTCGCCTGCGACTGGACGGCTCTAAATGAAATGGCATTGGTGCAATTTTGATTTTGTCTATCCCTATCTATAATTCACCACTTTAATAAGCATATAGACACTGCTCTACAATACAGTCATAGGGATAAATTATAGAAAAAACGTATATTTTCAAGCATCCACATCTGCCACCGATTTCAAAACTGAACACGTTTTAAATCGTCTAATTCTCTCCTCTAACCCTACTTACACAACCATTCCCTCTACTCTACTACTACCAAAATCAGTTAACTCTACCCCCTATCTCCAGTTATTAGCGACCTTATACTGGTAGGAACCTCCTGGTTACACCAGCCCACATGAAATTATTGTGTCCATCGTGCGTCCAAAAATGGGAGGGGTGGGGCTGGGTGGAGAGGGGAGGGTGGGGAGGGGCTGGGTGGGGAGGGTGCCAAGGGGCTGGGTGGGGAGGGGTGGGTGGGGAGGGGCTGGGTGGGGAGAGTGGGGAGGGGCTGGGTGGAGAGGGTGGGGCTGGGTGGGGATTGTGGGGCTGGGTGGGGGGTGGGAGGGGTTGGGCTGGGTGGGGAGAGGCTGGTCACCCCGTGGTGCCCTTATAAAACTCAACGCTTAACCTACTCACGCCGGCTTGTGCCCGCCCTCACAGTCGGCCATATTTGCGGAATACACCACGCCGCCGTTGACCCTGGCCATTGACCGAGCAACCCAACGTTCCTACCAGCTCCCTCCGCAGCAGGAATGTGTATCTTATACATTTTACTCCCAAGGATGAGCCGGGATGTGGAACAGTGTTTTGGTGAGGTAGGTCAGTGGCAGATTTGCAGATCGCAAAAGCAAGAGCTGAAATTACTTTGATTGCCAAAGCATAATTGGCACTCCATGACCCCTGCGGTTAAGAAACAGAGGATGATTATAATAAGCCCTATACGGCTTCACGATAATTGTAACACTGCCATTAACCATATACATAACTCTGCAACTAACATTGACCATAATCACATGCATAAGCCTACTTGCTTACCCCTTACCCATAACGCTTTCCCCAACGCTAGAAGATGCATCCTGCACGCGTCGTCTGTTTGTAGTTTCCCTGCGGTTTATTTTCTCACGGCTCAAGCGTTGACCCCCCCCCCCCACGTGCTGCCTCGCCGTGTGCTGGCCCAGTGTGGCAGCAGCGAAGGCGGAGAAATGTGTCGGTAAGCATGAGTAGGCAGAACACAGCACAGTCCATCGTCACGATTGTTCTCGGCGGAAAGCGACGGCACCCATCACATCCGTGTCGTGGCAAAGTCTGAAACTTTTTTAAAAACACGCTTTAATGAAATGTACCCTACTAGTAATGGCAGAACTCCACGACTCCAGAAAGTGGCCCCGAGCTTGCCATAACTAAAGGGACCGTGGCCAATTACAGCCAACGTCAGTTTACCGTGGACAATTAGACCCAAGGCGAAACATAACATATAAAAAAGATTGTTTGCAAATGTTTTTAAATTTTTTATGATAGAATATAGTATTGTCATCAGTATGACATAAGTATACCAAGTTTGCAGTCGATACCACATTGGGAAGTGGGTTAAAATTGAGTGTAAAAAAATGATGTTTTCATAAAATGTTTATGCGAGACCAGATTTCCATTCTCATTCGCTGGATCATAATTGCACTTCGTAATGATCAGCATCATCGACCACTGTCGATCAACTGCTTGACGGTTTCCGCAAGCCACCATAATCTCTCACAATCCCTGAGTTGTGATTAAAACAATGCATTTACTTGACAAGAGATTAAGGACATATCAACATGTGCTCAGGTCTGCGTTATTATCATCATCAGCCATGATCTATCGTCTGCTGGATGAAAGCTTCCTAATGCAACTGACATCTACCATGGTTCTCCAATGTGGCCTGGTCTGAAGTGGGATTATTATTTTAAAACTTGGTCAAACTTTTTTACGTGAATTATTTCACACAAAAATCTCTGTGAAGATCCAATGAACGAGTTTCCATTTAAGACGCGTGTCCAAGCACTCACGCAAATAAAAACATTCTCCTTTCAAGTGACTTTTAAAAGACATTTTTTTTATTCCTCCAACAGGATGCCCGAATCTGTTTACCTCAAATAGATGGTACTTAATCGAGGAGTAAAAAAAAACAAAAACCCTGTGATTATATGTAATCCAATAAATTGTATTCTATAACAGTGTGTGCGTAAAATGTAATTATAGTGCTTAAGCGATGTGTCATTGGTGTCCGTCTGCACACAGGTTTTGTTATGCCCCACACACAATCATGGATGCATTTATAGATAATAACGCAATGCTTTCTAATGAGCCTCTTACTTTATTCTCAACAGGTTAATGTGGTGAAAGCGATGTCTCCATCATCTTACAGAGGAGAGTTGCAGGCCACATTTAATGATTGCAATGATATTGGTGGGAGTCGTACTTGGAGACTTTTAATTAAATGTTGTTTTCCCGATAATTTCTTCCTAGTCTTAGAACTTATTTCTACACTTCCATTTAATTAACTGTTAGCTAATTTAGCAAATGGATATTCGTATTAATTCCATTATTTCGCCGTTTCTTCATTACAGTATTTGTGTTTATCGCGTTATCGTTGTGCTGTCTGCTTCTGTCTTGCACCACAACCGGAGATCTTTTTATGAAAGACGATTTATAAATAGAATAATTATTTCTGTATTTCAGTGCGGTGTCTATAATTGGATTAGCCTGAAGTGTGACAGGTAACAGGTCTGACTAAATGTGGTTTAAAAATGGCATACGTTAACTTCGTTTCTAAATCAATAACTCTATCAAGAATTCTCATATCACATAACGAAAACAATCACCATCATCATCACCCTTGTCATCTCTCAGCATCATCAACTGTAACATCTCCATCACCACCATCACCTATACCAGGACCATCATCAACATCCTGTGATCTCCATCATCACACCATTATGATCGCCTGTCATCTCCAACACCATCACCTTTTACAGCATCATCATTACAGAAAAATTGCACTTAATACAATAACAATCATACCTGTAGGATCATTAATTATCATCACCTGTATGATGAGTGATCACTACAATCACCATCACATGCATTGTCGTCGCCAATATCACAAAACGATTACAATCACATCACTACCAACACCATATATACGAATACTAATACAGTACAACCATAAACACCAACGCTACAACCATCATCAAAACCACCACCAATATCACCTGTCATCATCATTATCACGACCAACATCAATATTACCTGTGACCATCATTATCACTCCGACTACCAACATCAATATCACCTCTCATCATTATCACTCCTATTACCACCACCAATATCACCTGTTATCATCATTATCACTCCTATTACCACCACCAATATCACCTATTACCATCATCACTACCATGTCAACCAATATCACCTGTCACCATCATTATCACTTCCACCACCACCAATATCACCTGTTACCATCATCACTACCATGTCAACCAATATCACCTGTCACCATCATCATCACTACCACCACCACCACCAATGTCACCTGTCACCATCATCATCACTACCACCACCACCACCAATATCACCTGTCACCATCATCATCACTACCACCACCACCACCACCAATATCACCTGTTACCATCATCATCACTACTACCACCACCAATGTCACCTGTTACCATCATCACTACCATGTCAACCAATATCACCTGTCACCATCATCATCACTACCACCACCACCACCAATGTCACCTGTCACTATCATCATCACTACTACCACCACCACCAATATCACCTGTCACCATCATCATCACTACTACCACCACCATCATCATCACTACCATGTCAACCAATGTCACCTGTTACCATCATCATCACTACTACCACCACCAATATCACCTGTTACCATCATCATCACTACCACCAATGTCACCTGTCACCACTGATCAACAACAACACCATCACCACCACCACCACAGTCCCCTTCTCTTCACTGTCCCACGACCTCACCGGCGCTTACCGCTGCTGCTCGAGCGCCACAGCACCGGGCTCCCGCGAGCAGAAGCCCCTCGAAGCCCCTCGGTGTCCCGGCGTCTCCTATCGCCCCCTCGACAGGGAGCGCGCACTGCGGGGGGGTTGGGGGGCATCCGAGCCGCGCAGATCGCGAGGAAAACTCAGCGGCTGGGGGGACGCATTCGCAGATGTCGATTCCTCGATTACGTCGCTGGCCGATTCGCGCGTTGTCGATTCGCGCATTGCTTTTAATCCTCGTCGATTCGGAAATCGATTCCGTGGTTTAATTTAACGTTCAGGGCGGTCCGGATGTGTTGTGACCCACAATTAATTTACCTTTTCAATAATTTTTATGTTTTACATAAATCTTGCTTTAAAAATATTACATTTTCGAGAATTAAATGGGGGGGGGGGGGGTCACAAGACATCTGGACCAGCTGCCAGGACAGTAATATAATTGACCGAATTAGTTAATTTGCTTCCTTTCCGTTTCAGTCTCTCCATATAACATTTATTGTACTTTCTTACACAGCTCAGCAGCCACGTGACCTGGGAGTGCGTTTTTGCATTCCAGATGTGATGTGTACTCTTACGTGTCATATTTGGCCGATTATGACATTTTGCATGGCCATTGACAAAGGAAATTTAACAAAACGCTGCATAGTGTGCACTGGTATAGAGAATCGTTCTTGGAATTACACTGGCACCGTCAGACGTGTATTATTTATATTTTAGCGATTTGCTTACCCTTACTCTATCTTGCTCTTATATAGTTTTTTACTTTGTTGGTGTATCTTGCTGACCGTGAAAAAGGGCGTCATAGCTCATCGGATTCCTCCAGTCGAAGTAAAGATGCTTATTCTATATATGCGAGAAAGTAAAAATGAAACATAAAAATGTATATTTTGCAAATGTATTTATTTAATTGTTTAATTTGTATTATTTCCCTTCTACGTGACTTTACCGAAAGAACCAAGAAGATTCTTTTTTCTATCTACGTGGCTTTACCAAAAGACCCAAATAATATTAGTTCCTGCAATCACGAACGCTTTAAGTCACCATTTAAACTACAAAAAGTTTAGTTTTTAGTTTATACACAAGCTCAAACTAAGTGGACTTGCGCAGGACGCGTCGCTTCGCAGAGACGATGGCTGAGAGCAAACACCCGAAGTTTGCAGCCAAATAAATAAATGATGGAACAAAATTGTCGGTTTTCGCGTTCCCACGTGGAGATGGAGCGATGCAATCGGCTGGCCCGGTGGCTCCCAAGATGGATTGTTGCAATCGTGATCTGTGTTTTCATTTAGTGCGCTGATCTTAAAGGTGCATTGAAAGATGTTGATACTCCGACTGATGCTCCTGCTGCTGTTGTGGAGTGACTCATGCAGCCAGCTATGGCTGCAGAGTTTGGTAGTACATGTTGTTTACGTCGTTTATTGGGAAAATTCGGTCACAGTTCCTATGACCTGTACTGTTTCATTGCTTTTATGGCTTTATTTTGGTGATTTTCGAAAAGTTTTTTGGTTTGGCCATGTTTGTTTGTTGTAGTACAGAGTTAGACTGATGGCCTTAATCTAAGTTGTCTTGTGGTTGTTTGACTTGCATCCCGCTGGGATATTTGCACAGGGTTGGTGTACGGTGATTTTTCTGCAATATTTTGCTGTCTTTTCTTGGATTTTCTGTTTGCACTTTAAGATGTTTTCTTGTTCACGTGTTTTTGTTTGTTGCGGTTGCACCCGATTCAAGGGCCGAATGGCTCACAGGGCTATACCTAATAAATGAACCCTTGAACTTTGTGTGAAGAGTTGGCGACGGCGTGGAGGAACACCATCGACCAGCAGTGGATCGACCACGGCCGAGCACTTGAAGAGAGGCAGGGTTCTCAGTGAAGAGATTCGTCGAAATGAAACGCACGTGGGAATCGTGGATCGCCATTCGTTTGCAAAGTTACACAACCTGGTCTTTAAGGAAGTAAATATGTCACGTTAGAACGCAAAGAACGCCGAAATTACAGTTACCGAATACAAATACACACAGAAAGCGGTGGATGTTGGCACAGTGTTGTTTATTGTCATTATTTACGAAACGAAACGTTGACCTTGCTGGCACGGCGTGCGAAGTTGCGTAATCATCACAGCCATCTTGCACAGGGGAACTCCGGACAACACTGTATCAGTTTAACACGCAGGGTGCTATTGCGAACACATATCTGTAATAAAGTTAGATCGCCTACATATAAATCCGCCGCCACCACCCTGACACGGCAATTCGTAGCCTCCACGATGAACACTGTACAAGCTCGCACGGCGACCAACTCACATCCCCCCCCATCCAACATGGCGCTCTCCCTAACCAAGATGGCCGCAGATACGTCACATGTTAATAGTCGGTCGAGATGTCCGATATTTTCACACAAAAGAACAAACGGAAGCCTTTACCAGAGGGCGTCGAATGGCTTTCACGACGATATCCGCACCCAAGTATAGCGTTGCTAATTTCACCTTGCCATACTAAAGCACGCGCGCACACACAAGCACTTCCCCGACCAAGATGTCCGTCTTCTTTGGGTCTTTCGGTAGGCACGTAGATAGAAAAATAAAATTATAAAAATAAAGTGATACTTTTATTTTTTTTTATTCACTTAATTTTCATTATTTCATTGTAATTTTTTCTATCGAAATGACTTTACCGAAAGACCCAAAGAATATTAATTCCTGCAATCGCGAAAGCTTTAAGTCAAGATTTAAGATGTCCGCAATTTTTGTTATCGCCGCGCGGTGATGACATTTGGAGGAGACTCTGCCGTGGGCTACCCCACCCCCCCCTTTCACCTCGCCCACCCCGTTCACCACGCCCCCGTCCCACCCCCCCTACCCCGCCCACCCGCTTTACCCCGCCCACCCACTCTACCCCGCTCACCACCCCACCCCTCTACCCCCTTCGCCCCTCCTACCCCGCCCACCCACTCTACCCCGCTCACCACCCCACCCCTCTACCCCCTTCGCCCCTCCTACCCCGCCCACCCACTCTACCCCGCTCACCACCCCACCCCCTACCCCCCCCACCCCTCTACCCCTCTACCCCCTCCGCCCCCACCCCTCTAACCCCTCCGCCCCTCCCACTCTACCCCGCTCACTACCCTGCCCCCTACCCCCCCACCCCTCTACCCCGCCCACCCACTCGACCCCGCTCACCACCCCACCCCGCTCACCACTCCACCCCCTCCGCCCCCACCCCTCTACCCCCTCCGCCCCCACCCCTCTACCCCCTCCGCCCCTCCCACTCTACCCCGCTCACCACCCTGCCCCCTACCCCCCCACCCCTCTACCCCGCCCACCCACTCGACCCCGCCCACCTTTCCACCGTAATGGCGGCGCGCGTGTTCGGCGTGGCCGCTTCGCGCCTGCTGCTGCTGCTGCCGCCTCTGCCTCTGCGAGGAGGCGCCCGGGTCCCCGCGCTCCTCCCGCAGGCGGCTTCCCGCCTCGCCAACGCGCCCAGCTCGCTCGCGGCGGGCGCCGTGCAAACGCGGGGGCTGCGACAAGGTGCGCAGATGCCGAGCGTCGTGCGAGAGGCCGCCACTATATCCGCTGCACGGTAGACCAAAGCAAGACTTTCTCAGTCGGCCTAGGTCCGTGATCAACACTTTGCATTGTACCGGAGTTAAAGTTCAACGTACTACTACCGGTACAAATCAATTCCGACCATCAGGAGGATATCGATGCGAATTAACCGATTGTCCGGGTCGAACCCGTACCCGTAACCACCCAAGGGAAAGGCTGTGGGAGCAGATCATTGAAGGTCAGGTGCCACTGCTTACTGGATCTGACAGAAGGGAAGACGTGATGGGGAAGTGTGCTGGCATGAACAGCATTGCTCGTGATGACCTCTGTAACTGAAATGTGTGTGCCTCCATAGCCACCGTCTCTGAAAGGGGAGCATAGGAGGTGGTGGGTGGGCACTGCAATTCATTACGGGGTAAAATGCACGGCTACCCCCAGGCTACGCATATAATTTTCAGTCACCCCTCCTGATGAAGTACTGTAGACAAATTTAATTGTTTCTCCATGTAAGACTCACCTGTGCATGCCTCAACTGACACAGGCATTAAGTGGTGACCTTGGAGAATGAATACACGTGCTTTATTTTACATTTCAACCCCGGAAATGTAATGCATGCCGCAATTCCTGCGTACCTAGATAAAATAGTACATTTGAAAAATGTTTTTTTATTATTACATGATGCTCCTAGAACAATATTGCGTTCTACTTTTTAAAAAAATGGCATTCCCTCCCAGTCGGTTTTAAACGGAAAATTCGATTTCATTTCTGGGGCAGCGATTGTAAACATGCCTAATTTTAAACTGTATAGGTGATATAGCAAGTTCTATTTTAAAATGTTTTGTTTCATATTTCAATCATGTATACCGATGTTTGGCCTTTTATCACTTTTTATATTGCTTTAAATACCAAGGTCTGCTTTGAAAAAATGCTAATCTCAACAGGCTCTCACTTGCGTTTAAATAGAGTTTACCCATCTGCCTAATTTTCCGTCTCTTACAGTATTCGTGATCTCGTGATAACCAGATCCTAAACGTGACATTCTCGAGCAGACACCCATTTGACCAGCCTGAAATATTTTGAGTGCCAGAGCCCGGGTGGGCAGCCTGAGGTTTTATAACTGCAGCAAATTGAGCAAACACATATCGCAGTGAAGCGTATTGCTTAATTGTTTTGTATTGCTTTGCAGTTACTGAACACAAGGACGGAAACACAACAACGGTAAACGTTTGAATCACTTGCATCGACGAACAAATGTTGGCTCATGCAACACACACACCCAGCGTTTCACACGTTCGGAGTTAATGTGGGAGGTCAAATTGCTGACTACTGGGTCCACAGTTTATTGGTGAAAGCAGTTTGTCATGCCCAATAAAATCTCCATCGCATTGCTGTGAATTATGGATGACAATTTTCGTGGGATGACATACAGTACCAAATAGCACAACTGGAATTTTGAGAAAAAAACGAATAATTGTATGCAGCAATCTATGCTAAAAGGCAAGTTATGATGCAATGGTTGTTGAGGCATTTCAGCTATCATACGGTATTTTACTTTCTCCCCCCAGTTGGAAGGGAAAATTGTGGAACAGCAAGCAGGCAATGAGCCGCCCAATCCTGCAGGCAGCTGCCCCATCTGCCGTTGGAACGTCAAGCACAAGTATGATTACACGGTAAGCATGGGCCACAGGTACACGCGTTTGTGAAACCAAGTCGCCAGGAATGATAAAATAGTATGCTTACCATTACACCACGCCAGCATCCCATATGGATAATACACATGTGACTCATTGTTAGAAGATGCACATACTATATATGGTATAGATCTTGTCGAAAACACAACTTGAGCTTGCCTCATGTACCGAAAAGTGAAAAATGTAGTCTGGACTAATGAACAACATATAACCGAGAGATTTTAAAAAATCACTCCCAAAAGCATTTACATAAAAAAATAAGAATTGAAAGAGCACCATTGGGTGCGTGTTAATGGGCACGCGTGTCCTTCATGGCATACAGGATGTGCTGCTCCTGAGTCAGTTCTTGCGTTCCGATGGAGGAATGCTGCCACGCCGCGTCACTGGCCTGTGCCTGGAGGAGCACCGCAAGGTGGCTGTCTGCGTTAAAATGGCGCACAGGGCCGGTGAGAATTGCGTACACCAGATGCACATTGGGCGCACACACAATGGGCCCTTGGACTTATGCAACGAACATGCACACAGCCCTGCTCCCGATATAGGGTGTTTCAAAAAAATGTTAACACTTCTGAGAATTTGCAACAATACCACAAGGGATGTGCCTCCGGGCTCTGGAGACCACATGGAGAAGATTCCAGGCATGTGTTAACAATGATGGCGAACAAGTAGAGACTGACTTTTTGAAGCTATGAACATATTTGTAATCATGTTCGTTCTTTTTCCATTAAAAACGAGTCCCATATAAGTGCCAACATTTTTTTTTAAGCACCCTATATATGCATGCGTAATCTGTCTGTTATATAAGCCCAACTGTGCATCTTGTGTTTCAACACAGGTCTCCTGCCAGATCACAGGCCAAGGCTTCCACCGGACCATGTTCCCAAGCCAAAATTGATCCTCAATACGTAAGTGCAGGCTACGTTTTTGTTTTGTTCAGCAGTACACATACCTGTCAACCCATACGGTTTGCCCATATTCTTGTACAGGGAAATTTAGTTTTCAGGTCCATCCGAATAGATTTTACCCTTTCTGGCAATTAAACAGGTGTTAAGATATTCAAACACCAAACAGAAACCTTTTGCAAGGAATCATGTCTGCATTAACCACATACTTGTGGTGAAGATGCAAACAAAAACATGCTCTGGTAATATATGCATTGTCTACACCAGAGACATCCTTCTTTAGGGCTGAGTCTCAACCAGTGTAAGACCAGAGTGTTCTTATACTTTGACACTGGAAAGAAAAAGGTTCCATGTTGTAGCCGTTTCAATACGGGCATATTTTTTTGTCTATTTATGTTTCTCCCTTGTGATGGGACTTTGTAGGATGAACGCTGAGATGTAATAGGGCACGGGGTGACCAATAAGGTCTGAATTGGTCTGGAATAAGGTGGGCACTGATAAGGGGTTGGTTGACAGGTATGAGTACATTACCTATGAAATGTCATGCTGTCGATTTTAGCACGCAACTCACACCTTGTTTTTTTTGTCACTTGGCAGCTACCTGACTCGCTGGGCAGTGGGCACAGCCAAGCCCATATGGAAAAGGGGGCACAAGGGATTCAAAAAGACCATGCCTGTGGGCGACCCCATTCTCAAGGACAACGTGCGTTATACGAAGGGCCCATTGTACATGGAACACTAGCAATTGCTATACCATATGCACTGCGTGTTGAAATTAGTGGGGGGCATCTTGATCAGAAAAAAACATTGTATAGACTGACATGTTAAATTATATTAACTGACATGGCGTGAAGTTTCACATTTAAATGTAATAAAAAAAACACATTTGTAATTTGTGTGCAGTTTTTATTTTTAAGAGCCGGTGTATTGCTTATCCCTCAGGCATTCTGAATTTCTTCTGTACATTAAACATTTTATATTCATGGTGATTGACACTTGAACACCAATTAAACTAAGCTTGTTTATCCTTAAAACAGATCCGACAGATTAACCGCGTTTGCAAAAGAAAATTCTTTAGACACGTGCTGGTTTCATCACTGCTCCTCACTTGAGTTAATAAAGGTCACTGTCCCAGTGCCCATGTAATGGTAAACTTAGGCAAGCCCCATTCTATGTAGGCAAATATCTTTAAACACTTGAATTTTTTAAATCCAGGTTTTTTTTATCCAGGGCACCTATTCCCCAATTAGCCTGGATAATCGTGAGATGACTGAAAACAAGACAAACAATTGAAAGACCGGATATTTAATAGTATGAAATATTCAAGTACAATTTTGACTCACTTTACAGAAAAAATGTAATCTTATTACAATCCTGAATAATATCTATACACTCGAGGGATGTTTTGGAAAAAATAACCCACGATATAAAATTGTTCAGAAAAGAGGCTTTGAGTAGGCCGATTAAGTGGATGAAAACATTAATGGAGTTCATTGTGTGGTCATCTGTGGGGAGATGACAAAAATATCAAATGTAGCTTAAGTGTTCCCATTAGCTTACACACATTCCCTTAAACTGTGAATAATTTGTTTTTATCGAGTACATCCCTCCATTACATAAACAATATCCAAAACAAGACTACTCATCACTTCCCTTTGCCTTTGTTGGCCTGTCCCCCTTGGCCTGACTTTCCCGATTTGCCTGGCTTGGCTGGTTTGGCCAGAAGAGCTTGGTCGATTTGTGCAGGGTCCACACCACGCACAGAGTAGAGCCGTGCTGCCCTCTCGTGCAGCGTGCCACCACACTTCATGCCACGTGCCATGAGGACTGCCTTGAGACACTCCAACCCCAGTGCCTCCAGCTCTTCCACAGAGCTCAATGCCATCAAATCCACCTCCGCTGTGACCTGTCAGATGGAAAACCCATGGAGTGGTTAATATTATGCCCGTGTCACCTTGCTGCAAATGCGCTGTTGGAACTCTTTCGGAGCCCAGCACACAAATTGTAGCTTTGAAGACCTTGAGCTGCAAAACCGAGGTGTGGACAGATGCACAGCACTGCAGTAGTCAACAAACTATATATATCCTCACAAATTAACTGTCGGTTCACTCAAAATTAAAAAAAACCCAGGTCGATTAGCTTCCTGGCCTTTAGGATCAATGTGTTCCAGCAAAATGTATTTAAAGGTAACTGGGCAGGTGTAAACTGATGTCAGCAGAACATGGTGTATCAATGTTCATTAATGACAATGCTATTCCTTTGCCTTGATACAAGTAGTACATGCATAAGTATTTAATTTAAAGTTAGATAATAAAAAAATTGCACTCACCTCTGCGACTGCTATGTTTGGTGGGGGAGTAGATTCGGTAGCAGCCACACTCTCTGCCGGTGCTGGACTCGGTGGCAGGGTGCTTCCAGAGGTGGTTGCACTGTCGACTGAGGTCTCTGGTTCTGGATTCTCGATGTTTACAGCCTTGCCCAGCTGAGGACTGACATCTCCTACCTCCCCTCCCTTTTTCTCCTCACTACTGACCCCACTGGTGCTCTCACTCTTGCCGCCTTTGTCACTCTCTCCCATCTCTATCGAGCTTGGAGTTGCAGCTTCCTGCTTCTCCCCTTCTGTCGAGGGGCTGGCTTCGCTACCAGAGGCGTCTTGGACGGATGTCCTGGCAGCTGTTGCGACGTCGCATGGTGCTGCTCTTCTGCCGATCTGACCCTCGTCCCCGCTGCTGCTGCTGGTGGTAGTGGTGGCGGAGCGGCGCGCCTCTACAGAGCTGCTGCTCCTGCTCGCTGATGGCGGAGGGCTCGAGGAGACACTTGACCGACTGTCGCTGTCGGAGCCTGAGCTGCTGGTGTTTCCCAGTCCTTCCACTCCCAGCCTGGCCATCACCACGCACAGTGCAGATTATTAGGCGTGTACACAAATAACCCCAAGCGTGGCACAACTACAGGCCTTCAACCAGCAGTGGATTGATCAAGGCGGATGATGTAATGCATTGCGAACCAGAGGCACTTCTTCTTGCCAGAGCTCTTGGTGGCCTCAGATGAGGGCCTCTTTTTGCGGACCTCGCCAGGCCTCACTGCGCTGCTGCCTGCCATCTGCATGCCTGCACAACCAATACATAAGACACTCAGCACCCATCATTGTCTACTCTTGAGAATGTTTCAGTGACAGTTGGTGGCATGATTCTGTGTAGCGCGTCTGCAGTGCGGCCACCTTTGATCACGGAGTCATCCAGACGCTCGGCCATGTCGTGCAGCTGCTGCTCGTACACAGGGTCACTGTAGTGGTACTTGGGTTGGCTCAGGCGACGCTCCAGCCGCTGGCGGCGTCGTTCAGCACGCTCCGCTTCGCGGTCTGTCTGCTGCTTTAGCCACTCCGCCATGCTGCCCAACGGCGAGGGGAGGATGCCCACGTTGAACACGGACAGAGAGAGCCTCCGTTTAGACTTATGAACCATTGAGGAAATTGTTTTAAAAAATCTGATTACGGCCAACATGGGGGCAAGGAAGGTGGTGTGTTCAACACCTTGCATGCCTGCTCACTGTCATCCCTTGCTCATGTAGACAACACACTAGGGCGAGGCTCATGCCACTAAGATTCAAATTGTTACTTGTGAGCTGAAGTGCTTGCTCAGGAATTGAACCCATGATACCAGAATAGCAGTGCTAGGACACCATCTCATACATGTAATGTCACACGATGTTTTGCCATGGATCTAAGCTCAGTTACAAACTCACTCTTGGCAGCATTTATACACATCTGTCAAGTTTTTTCCACTTAATGCCAATCGTGTTATTTTTAGCAAAATATTTTACTATTTCACCTACTAGTATTATTCGTAGTTAAGCAAAGCAGCGCATTTATAAGATGACCACAGCCTACTTTTGAAAACTAAACTTAAATATAATGCAACATATCTTACATAAAATGAATACACAATCCACTGATAAGAGACAAAAGTCTGAAGTTAAGGGCACTTATAGCAATAAGGAAGAGTTTTTCAACTGGTGGTCCACGGGCCAAATCTCTTGCAATGGCCCACCGAGTTATGGCCCACACAGAACTTAAGAGGTGCACATTGGTGAGATGAAAATATATATAATAGGAGAAAGCAATCGACAAAGTATAAAGATTAGCAAGAGGTAAGCAAAATATCAGATCAGAAACCTGGAGACTTAAGTGCATTTTAGTGGTCACGTGTACAGATGCTATGACTTTGTGATGTCACGTGTGCACACGTGAGATGATATTTGACCGTGCCAGTACACACATTTTATTTACGTGGCCCATCCAAAAGTGCAGTCAGAGGCCTGCTATGAGGTACAGTATATGCCTTACGCCTTCTCGCTGTTGACGTCACGTAAACGGCGGCCGCTCAGGTCCCGGCAGGCCTCGCGGTTTGTCGTCTTCTCGATCTGAGCTCCCAGCGCACGCAGCATCGAGCCAAACCCTGCGAAGCGGAGACACAGCAACAGCGTTGAGCGGTCAGAAATGTCAATTGTTCTTCGTGACTTTTAAACAATGTGGTAATGGTGTTGTTGGGGTTTATTAGTTGAACTTGGGGAAACATACAGTTAAGTTTTTCAGACGTCACGAGATCTTCAACATCCACTGTGCAGCTGACAGCATGAATGTTTATGGACAGGCACTGGACTCGAACTAACCTCTGCAACAAGCAACAATAACGTCTACGTCCATGGGCCCATTTTGCGTGTTGAATGTTCGTGCAAATCTTGCAGCAAACGCGCCCATGTTTTCTTCACCAACAATGGCTCGCATAAACCCAGGTCATGATTTTCATTAGATCTCTCAAGATGTGAATCTGGCATCACGTCTCTCTCTCTGCTGCTGATGCAGTGGCTGCACACCGCTCGCACTCACCTCCCTTGCCGCCGAGCAGCTTGGCGTGCAGCCGGTAGCAGCATCCTGGCACCACGACGTCCTCGTCCCTCGCCAGCCTCCCATTGCACAGAACAAATACATCATCGCTGGGCAAACCCTTCAACGCACAAAAAAGACAGACACAATCGGTGTTGCTTTAACAGACTGTTGAGGTAACTTCTGTGTGTAACCATCATTCCGAAATACCAATTAAGGCCGAGAGGGCGCACCATGCGGTAGTGTGGCCAGAGCTACGACATATAGATGTTAAAATGAATGACTATACTGTACTCATTTAAGGCTAAACCGACATTGGGGAGGCCTAGTCGGTTCTGATACCACCGGCCACCAATAGTAACCGTGGCCAGGAATCTTAACTCGGTTTGCCGGGTTCATAAGGCAGTGCCCTAACCACGACGCTACCGTTCCACACCTCACAACCACCACACGAGGTCGATAAACATCCGGGTAGGTATCATTTTTGTTTAATTTCGGCGACTCAGCTCCGTGCACCTCCGGAGTCGACGAGACTCGGCCCCGTTGGGAAGTAACAACACTGCTCGTCCAATGGGCACACATTAATCCGCCATCGTAACGTGGAATTTCCACCACGAGCTCAGCGCAGCAAACGATTTGTGATCAACGCGGAGTGTCGTCCCAGCTTTGGCTCCCGCCGCTGCGTGGCACCTTCCCTACATTTTACTTGGCCCGAAACGACCCAGAGCTTCTTCTCCACCGGTGGAGGACCTAACATGTTGAGTCTGCCTGACCAAACACTGCACTCTCACTTACAACAACAACAATAGTAACAGCAATGCTACTAATCATAACGCATGAGCAGCAGTAACCGCAGCCGTTTCTCCCTCAACTCAAAGCCAGGCCTGGGGCCTAACTCGAAGCCTGCGGCCTACATCTGGTCATACATACAATGAAACAAACGATTAATTACAACGTAACTACAATGTGTCGGACTCACCTGGAAACCCGCGGCTTCCTCCCTAAGCGCCCCGACAGTGGAGCCTTGCGAGAGAGACAGCGGGCGGCTTCTGCCATCGCATCCGTAAACCAGCAGTGACTCCATTGCCGTCTTCCGTCTTCACCAAAGCAAAGGAAATGACGTCACGACGCGCGTCTGACGTCACGACGCGCGGCCGACGTCACGACGTGACGACAGACTGCGTCACCGCGTCGCAATGACGACAAATGGCGGGTCCCGGGGTGGGTTCGCTGCCGATTCGCCGCTTGTTGCGCGGGTTTGCGGTTCGACTCCGACAGGCCGCCCCGGTTAATACTGCGGGTGTAATAACCGTAAAATACGACGTGCCAAGAAAAAAAGTGATTTTATTTGGAATATACATAGCAATCATCGCCCCCCTCTCTCCCTAAAATAGGGTACGACTCTCAGGCGTTTCTGGGTACACAATCATATAAATGTGTTTCATTGTGAAACACAGATCGCGGAACGTCATTCTAAACGAGTAGGCCATTATGCGTTGACGTAACATGGTGCAAATTTGAAAAAAAGTACTCTATTGGGTATTAGAGCGGCCGTCGCAAGCTCTTATGAGACTACTGTAGACTGTGAAACAGAGCCACCTTTATGATACCCTTGTGCTATAAGATTCGTGCGAATGTGTAATGACAGGGTGACACCTGTCGGCCGGGAGTGGTAATTACGGTCATAGCTGCATTATTATAAGGGGGGGGGGGGCGTATCTGGGGTAAAGGTGAAAGGCAGAGTCAGTCGAGAAGCTCCGGAAACGAGCTCGAAGGTTCTGGAAAGGAGGCATGGTCAGAGGTGGAGCTTGGCCACGCCGGGACAGATATAAGGGGGACCGAACCAGAGGTTCGGGGCTGTTACGGGTCCTGGCTGCGTCACTGCTCGTCGTCATCTGTCTCCGACCACGTGGCTGATGTTCTGAAAACTCTTTCCGGAGCCGTCGCTGCGCTGGTCAAACAGCTTGCGAAGCTGGAGATGGGGCTACATGTTAGGATCGCCTATGTGTAGCTGCGTTACACAATGTATCGCCCAGTGTGCTCTTGATAAATCAGAAGCCTTCTCCTCGCCGTGTCTCAGAAGTCGCTCACTACATATGTACCAAGTCATAGTTTGAGAAATTATTAAGTTTAGTTTTAAGCGTAGATGTGCAGGAATAACTTGCCAACACTAACGATAATGGAATGAATTTTCTATCACATCACTAAGCGTTGGTATGCGTGGCTATGGATGCAAAAACAAGGTAATACGGATACCATCATTATCCACTTAAGAGAATTCCATTTAAGTGTTATAAATTTTTATTTTTAGAATCTGATCGTATATGGTCCGTGGAGAAATCCAGCTTCTTCACTTAGTTAACCGATTGCCCTAACAATTTCCATATCATCTGCCGTCTTCATAAAGAATCTAAATCTGTGCGATAGGCAAATGGGTATTTCTTCAAATCAGTTATCCCTTTTGTCCCACATTATAATGGAGGCAGATACCATTCCATGACGACACTAAATTCATTTTACGTATAAACATTTACACAACAGATCCATAATATGGTTGAGCACGAGTTCACATTTCTAGATGTCAAGTTACCCTATTTGGTCTGGGACCTTTCCCTGATTTCAAAGCCCATAGGCTAACATACTAAAACATATTTCTGTGGAGGCAAAGAATGTTTATTACCTGTAATGCTACACAACTACAATTTTTTTTGTTACAGATTCTACGTGTTTAGCATTAACACCTGACATCACCTGCAAATTACTCATCTGGGATTACATTCAGCAACAAACTACCGTACTGCAGGCTGTAAACATAGCACCTTCATGACAGCCTTGCGCCATAATGATGCAAGTGAAAACAATTCGCAGTCAAAAATATTTGATAAGTGCAAAACATCACATCTTTATTTTTGTGCTATGACTGCACACAAATGAAATAATCACATCAACTTTTAATTCTTTATTTTTTGATCAAAAGGAAAATCTTCTGTATACCAACTTTGTTTTTTTTATATATATTTTTTGGAAACACAATTAGTGTCACATGGTATGTCTGAACAGTAATAATGTATTTGCCATATCAAATACACGCCATTGTAATTCGTAAGCATTTCAAATGTATTTAAAATCACTAATGGAGGAAGCTGAAGCAGCAGCTAAGAACTGAAACATTAAATAGCTTGAAAAAAGCAACAGATTAAGGTGTCATTGTATCATTATTCGCAAAAAGTGTAACTATGGGAAGTGTTACAAAATCCTTAACCATTGCTCATAATGGAAAACCAACTTGAAAGTGTAAGAATGACATTAGCTAAAGTTGTTAGGTTTTTGTGCTCAGTAAACGAGGCGCAAAATAATCTTTCAACGTTGGAAAACTGTCCAAGAAAACACCAAATATCTTGTCATCCTGATGGTCATTATGACAATTATTCTCAAAGCTCAGAGTAACCATGATGGTAAATACATAGTGCCACTTTTACAAAAAAACCAATGTGGCTGCACGGATGGGTCACAGCCAAAGAGAATGCAAACATTGGTGATCATGTACAATATCTGATCAAAAATGTTCTACAACAGAAAACCGGTGTGTACAATTCTTGCTTGCTTGCCGTAACTGCACACTTTGATCCCGTTGAAGACCCCGGCGAGATCACAAATACTGGTGCACGATTGGACGCACGACAAAACACGGCGCGCACGATTTGGCGCCGCGCGTGAGAGAGCCGGGGGGCGGCTTTCAGCCTTGCGTACAGCCGTACTCGTCGTCGTCATCTCCGGAGCAGGGGTCGCTGTCCATGTTGCCGCTGCCTGCCGAGCCGTCCGTCTCTCCGTCCGAGTCCAGCTCCTCGTCCATGTCGTCTTGGCGGTTGTTCTCCTTCCCGTTGTGGAATCGCGAAAACAGCGACGCGCCACCGGCCTCCCAGGGGTAATCCTCTCCGTCCTCGTCCATGTTCTCATCGGAGCTCCTTCGTGGCAACGGGCTGCGAAAGCAAAATGGCAGCGTAAGGAGCTCTCACCTTAGGGGTCTAGCCATAAAAAATTGTAGTGTGAAAATGTATCGGTGTAGTCACGTAGAAGGGAAATAATAAAATAAAACATAATAAAATAATTCTCACGACGTTTCGGCCAGACGCTGTCTTTCCGACAGACCTGTTCTTCACCTGAGGACGGCTGCTTGCGTTGTGGTCGAAACGTCGTGAGAATTATTTTATTATTTCCTCTTCTACGTGACTTTACCGAAAGAACCAAGAAGATGAATCCCTGCAGTCACGAAAGCTTTAAATCGAAATGTATCGGTGTTTTTGTATGGGGGGGTGTGTGTGTGTTTAATTAAACAGTAAAAAGTGTGTACTCTTTGGTTGATAGCTTCACTCCTTCTGTGTCCTGTAGGGTGGCAGACTGCGCCATTCCCACCTGGAAGTCCTGCGATGGGACACATGAGGTTTTACCCAGTGTGCACTCACAAAATGGTCGAGATCACAAGGTCCTGAAATTGCTGGATGCATCACCTCATTTGACACACTACTCTAATGTGTATAGACATACCCACACGCATGCATACGCTCTTCAACAAACAGGTACAAGCAGGCTCTGGGCAAAAGTGGCTCATTAAGATTATTTTTGCCAAGTCCAAAAAAGTATCCTCCTTGCAAACATGAGAAAAATGTATACGTCCATGTGGTTTTATTCAAGGCAATTTGTATGCAGTGAATAAGTAAACAAAAAAGCTGCACAGTGAATCCCATTGAATTAGTGAGAATCATGAAAATTCCAGAAATCAATCGGTACATCACAGCACCCCGTTGCCTGCAAGCTGTTAAGAGATTTAAAAAAGTATGTTTTGGAAAATGGTAACTTACAAAACATTGGTGAATGAAAACAAAAGCATTTTTTTTTTAAGTTTACATTTCTCCCTCTTTATTTTTTATCTTTGTCTCCAATGTTATACAGATTATGCTGTAGATTTAATTTAATCAGATTAAGTATCTATGATCTCAAGCAGAGCAGCGCAGCCCTTCATGTTACAGAACGGCGGATATCACAAAATTGCTTCCGAGATCCCCGAATGTGACCTCTGTTCCACACAGCAAAGGGCAGCAGTTTTCCACCAGCCACTGAAAATAATGTTATATCATCCGGCGATGTTCAATTCAGTGCTGGAAAACCCAGTGGGGACAAAAGGGCAACACACTGCAAAAGAGTCCACTACAACAACAGGGCCATTATTAGTGCAGGAGCAGCCATGTGGATACCTGCGTCGAGCCACCAAGCAGCGTTCCCAGGCGCTCGTGGATCATTCCGATGAGCTGCAAGCCGTGCTGCATGTGCTGGGAGCGGAGCGCACGCACGGCCGACGCCAGGTCCGAGCCTTGCAGCACTGTCTCCTCTGTTTGCGTACGCACAGACACACACACATGCGCATGGATGAGGTCACATGTGTGCGTAGGTGAGCACATCGGTGCTTTGTGTTGTCTGTGATCAATGACCAAATCGTCTGGAATACACCCAATTCCGTAAAACTTTGGAAGCTAACCTGATAGTCCTTGGATGGGTGACCACCATGCATAGCAAGTTGTCGTAGGATCCTGTGGGGCAGCACTACGTGGTATCAGCAGAATGTGGTACCTCTGCACTCTGCTTACACCCCAATTATATTCTAAACGTGCTTGCGGCATCATGCCACGAGACAAATACATTTCCACGAATACATTTCCTGTCTGAGAAAATTATCTTCTCTGAGAAAATGACGGCCCTGGAAGGTGATGTCATAGAATAACTTCTGAAATTAACTTAATGGGCCATTATTAATTATCATCATCGCTTTCGGTTTCTGCAAAACTTCTCCTATTCATCGTCAAATAAGTGGAGAGGGGGGAGGGGCAAGGGGCCGAGGGTTGTACCGAGCAGGGCTTGCAGCGCCCCAGCGTGCGTCTCGAGGTTGTCCGTCTGCTGCTCCAGAAAGCCCAGCTTCGTCGTGTCCTGGCTGTAATACTTGTACACGCTGCTGTACGCCAGAGTCTGAACGCCGACACAAGGAACTGTTATTCAGTCGGCACGGAACGATTTGCCGATTAAAATATATTTTTATGCTTGGGCGGTAGAGGCATCGAATAGTGCGTGTTAAGATTGGAATATCTAGCACGAGAGAAAATATAAAATCTAGCCTTACACGCAACGTAAATGGTTAACTTATGTTTCACAATAAAAATCACCCAGGTTGTTAAACACCTAAAATGTATAAACCAATTAAGTCAATTGTTTTTAGACAAAAACAGAGCATGCCGGCCAACACCAAAGGGCCATTCCCGACAAACACCGGGAATGGCCCTTTGGTGCTGTTGACCAACGCCCACGGACGTCAGCGGCTTACTGACCTTTTGCGCCTTAGCCAGGGCCTCGCAGGCATCCAACACAAACATGACCGTACGCCCAGGAATCGTCTGGTCCAGTGACTCCACCCGGCTCTTCATCTTCAGTGCAAAATCCTGTGAGAGGCAACACACCATGTGGTTCGAAAGGGGTATAACATTCTAGCAAGTGGTTATACTACATGTGCTAATCAGCATCATCATCGAGAACATCGTCATCCACGCCATCATCGTCATCATTGTGATTGTCGTCAATCATCACCATCATCATGGTTATACCCGAAAAGAATGTTGAGTTAATGAAGCAATGCATTGTCATTTACATCCGGTGCCGTGTTTACGACAGCTCGCACAGCGGATGCCACGAACTGCTGTGTGTCTGTGCTTCACTCGGGAGCTGTGCAACGGTCCAGCAGCACTTACTTTGGCCTGGTGGTAGAATATGCACATCTCGTTGTACTCCTGGAACTGCTTTTCCCTCTTGGCTGCCTTGCTCACCTGCAAAAAAGTACAAGGTGTGAAGATATCTCACCTGGATGTAATTGAAATAATCTAATGATTTCATCCTTTTAGTATATTTTATTTTTCAATACTCATTTTATGACCTATTATGTAAATGTTTTTTTCACTGTAATTGATCCCATTTTTTATATTTTAAAATAGATAAAAATAGTGCAAACAGTGAAATCAAATAATTCTCAATTACACATTAACATGACATAACATATACATAACTATGCATACATACATATGGCTAAGATTGTGCTTCAGAAAAGAGCAAACAGGTCACATTTCAAAATTATTTAATAGTTTTACTTGCCACAATACTAATTCTGAAATCCATCTCTTTTGGTCACAATTAATTGCAATAGCAGTGAAACAAACATCAGGCTTGGACTTGATTATATCAGCTTTTAAGGCACCCCCGATTAGCAGAGTTGGCGACGAACGGTGCAAAATCATTTCAACATACATGCATACATAACGACTCTAATAAACCCCTCACCGTGGTGGAGCAGTTGTAGTACTCGGTGTGTGTCGGGGCCCACGCCTTGAGGCACCGCCAACAGAAGCTGTGGTTACACTTGGCACAGGTCATGCTGAAAAAAAAGGCAAAGCGGGCAATCTCATTCCACGGCTCAAAACGAGGCCATGGTGTTCCGATTCGTTTAAAATTCTGGTGGGCTCGCCACGCGCCACATGGCCGCCGTTTGCGATCGATTTTGAACGCAGCTCCACTCACTGCAGGCAGCCCTCGTTTTTCTCTATCTGCGCATGGCAGCTGGGGCAGGGCTTGGAGATGAGCTTGGCCAGGTGTTTGCTGAGCGCGTCCGAGCTCATGCCCTCGTAGTAGCCACCCTCGTCCACCCACCACGCGATCTGGGTGCAGCTCGCGGGGCAGTGAGCCTGAACGGGGGGGTAGCGTCATACACGTAACAAAAAAAGTTGTGGGGGTAGAACAGTGGTGCGGTGGTTGGCGCGCGATGCTCCGAACCCAGTTAACGAGTTAGATTCCCGACCACGGGTTACATCAACAGTATGATATCAGAACCAGCCCATGTCCTCTCACATCACCAGTCCTTCGCTGACCAGCGTGGTAAAGTATTATCAAACAATCAACTTAACCAACATAGTATGGGGGAGGTATTCATCCAGCAGTGGACAAATATCAGTAAAATATGAAAGGAACATTCTGCACGTCTATGTTGGTTCGTCGCTCGAGAGAAAGGTCACCTCCAGGAAGCTGCAAGAGAAGCAGGTGCTCCAGTGGCACTTGGCGCAGGTGGCGGCGTGCCCGCCCGTGCCGTCCTTGCAGAGCACGCGGTCGCAGCCCTGCGGGTTGGCGCACCACGCCAGGTTCGAGCAGCTCTCCACGTAGCCCCGCAGCAGCGCCCGCTTGTACTGCCAGACGCAAGCAGACACGCTCGGTCGCCATACGCGCCGGACATATGGACAAGCGCATGCCGTGACCGTTGGGGCTTTGCCTCTCAGTAGCGGCAGATACTCTATGTGGTGGTAGACTGAGAGAGGTGGATGGTCATTATAGAGATGATGATGATGATCGAAGGTCAACCAGTGGGGATGATCCAGCATCCTTACCAACTCCAGACGGTCACTGTCGTCCTCCATCATTGTCCTGATGAAGGCGCCCGTGGGCTGTGCGGGGCAGTCCATGATGGGGCAGGTGCATTTGGCGAGCATGTTCTGATCGATGCTGGTCCTCAGATAGGCTCTCCAGCATGACTACAGGGTGGCACAACCGGTCATCATCATTAGCCACGATCTGTTTCATGGTCTTGCAATACAACAATCCACCTTGTACCACCTAGTACCTGCACACAAGATAACTTTACTGCTACATCTCCACTGGGGATATGATCACTGGTGGTGTGTTCGCTCCTTTGGCTGCCACTCCATCGTTAGTCTTGACCACCGGTTATCATCCCTCCGAGCAACGCGTCCTGTCCAAGCCCACTTAATGTTCTTGACAATCTGCAGGTCTCTAAATTGTAATCCGTGTGTACTGTAATCCACGTCTTCCTCTCAGTGCGAACACAGCAACCGGTCAAGTAGCTCAAATTCAAAGTGTACATTAAGGGACTGCTACTACTGTGCCCACACCTCCTCTCACCTTGCAGCAGCGGTGCGTGCAGTACAACGGTGCCAGCAGCTCCACCTCCCCGGTCACGCCCAGGCAAATGGGGCACGTGGGCTGCTGGTCGGCGGCGGCGCCGTCGGTGGGGTCGCGCGCCGGCGGGCCCTCGATACCGGCCTCGGAGAGCAGCTTGTCGCGCGAGTCCAGGTACCGCTGCACCGCCTCGTCCACGTTCCAGCCACAGTGCACGAGCAGGTGCTCGGCCACGCCCGCCTCCATGCCCAGCACATCCACCAGCTGGCGCGTCGCATCCTCCATGAGCGGCCAAACCTCGGTCGGCGTGAGCGTGCGTGTGCGCACGGGGCTCGCCGACGAAGCCAGTGATGACAACGGCCGCCCGCATTCCCTCTCGTCCGCCGCTGACGCGCCGCTTTCTAAACAGGACATTTTTTAAATTTTGAAGGCGTTGGTATCGAGTGCTTTTACATTTTTGTTACTGTTACACCGAGATTGTGGAAATTAAATGTTGTTATTCACAAATCTTCCTGTTGGACAGCACCCGGGGACACACAGCCCTAGGAAGGCAATTACAAGACAAGAGCCGCTAATTTTACTGGCTTGCACGATTCCCTCATCCCGTGAGAAACCACCTGCGTCCTTGCTGGGCTCCAGAGAAAGCCAGTTGCAGAAAGCGCGCCGGTTGGTGGGGTTGGCAGAGTCGGTGTCGGAGGTGTGCCGCAGGATGTGGGGCAAGTCGTCGCGGAAGGACACGTAGCCCTGGCGCAGGAGACGCTCCACGCACCAGCTCACGTCCGCCACGCCGCACACGAAGCGTGGCACGGGCCGCCCGCCCAGACGCCCCTTCTGGCAAGCGTTCACCACCTTGGAAGAGCAGCGCAGCCGCACACGCAAGCGGTGGTCAAGTTAACGGCGGTGGATGGACACTCGGACGCGAGCACTTGCCAGCAGAAGATGCCGACCATCATCGTCATCGGCTATGAGTGATCCACTGCTGGATGACGGCCTCACCAAGCCATCATCATGCCTTATCGTGATTTTATATCTACTTTTCTAAGAGCATCTTTAATTGTGTACAACTGTTTCGCTCCACGTGCCCTGAGCTTCTACAGGAGCTTATACAGTACTTGCCATGCTCTCGGATTCACGATACATACCAGAAGGATGCAATCCAAACGTATACCCGGTGTCAATAAAGATATACAAAATCTAGGGGGGGGGGGGGGGAGTTCATTTTAAGATGGGAAGAATAAGTTAAGAATTAATGATGCAGTTATTTTTTTTATTTTAGATTTTTTTCCTCAAAAATATTTGGCGCAAAGCCGTCGCGCGTTCCCCCGTGCGCTCCGAAAGCGGCGCGCTCACTCTGAACACGAGGTTGTCGAAGTGGAGCTGCTTCTCCCGCTTGAGTAGGTGCACGACAGCGCACGAGATGACGTTCCTGCGCTTCTCGAGGGCGCGCGTAACCAGCTGCTCGCTGCTCGAGTAGCAGGGCGAGGGCAGCAGGCTCAGCCGTTCCCGCTGCGGCAGAGCCTGCAGCGCCTCCTCACGCAGCTTCAGGGAACCTGTCATCGGGGAAACACGCGCCGCGAACAGCCTGTGACACTGGAGTCGGTGCGCGCGGGGGGGTCAACTTCGTAAGTATTAAGAGCATCCCGGTACCGGTCGATCCACCATCAAGCCTACGTCATCTCTCAGTGTTGCGGTACGACAATCGATCCAGGCACTTGAACCGATTTCATCACTTCACGGCACTTATTCGAACAAAAAAAGTGAATTGCTCTGGTTGTTAGGGCCATAACGGCAAGCGTCTGAGTGTAACTTGAGTACCCTTCAGGGTGTCGCCATCCAGCGATCCGAGCAATTGTAGAAAGGGGGCATCGGCCAAAGCCTGGAGGCACTGCTTGAGCAGGTACGATGTCACGTGGGTGTCCTTCTGTATCTTCTCAATGGACACCTCCTGCTCATGCGACAGATGAAGCGTAACAGTCAGTGTTCATGGAAAAAGCCACAAACATTCTTCCGTGTAGGTTGTAACGATTGGTCTGTGTAGCTCTCCGATGGTGTTTAACGGGTTGCGCCATGTTGTTTGGCACGATGACCGACGTTCCAGTTCCAAAAGCAGCTCCCCAGCATGTAAGCGGAAACATCGGCATCATGTCGAGAAACACGCGCTGCAGCCCCAAAACATCGGACACCTAACATTCTTCTCTAAAACCCCATTTTAAAAGAGAATCCATCATCGGTTTTACGATTTGTGTCGATTGTTCAAGTGTCACACGAGTTTCCAGTTTCTCCAGTGACACCGTGTGATAGCACATTTGCAAAATGAGAGTGATTTTTGGCGTTGCCTGTTTGGCCAAAATAATCTGCCTCCAAATTGGTGATCAGAGTTCCAAAAACGTTGAATACGACCAGAATTTCTACATCCTAGTTGCTGGTGTGATTTTTAGGGTCTGCATCTGAATATAAGTGACACTGACACCCATGGCCAAACGTTTTTGGTCACTCAACAGGAGGAATGTAGGTGCATGATTCAACTCGCCGATTAAAAGTGGTCATGCTCACGAGACGTACATTGAATAGTGCATGCATGATCAATCATCTCTCATTTATGTCATTACTCACAAATATATTGCTAACGTTTAGGCTAATTGAGTTGACAAAAACATGTACAGAAGAGACCAAAAAAAATAGAAACGTGAGACGGTAAAATACGTGTATGATGAAGGCCTCACCCCCACCACCCCTCCCTGCGGGCCACGAGGGTTAATTGACCATACCTCACCACGTTACTCAGTTTGGGTTGGTTAAGATGGGAAGGGGGGGGGCATGGGAAAGTACAGAGCAATGATGAGTTTGCTGCACTGTCTTCTACTACCCACAGTGCCTACGACATGTTTTTTTGTTCAAAGCCCTAATCGGGCATAAACCTGCCGAGCTTGCAAGGTCCGATATGATCATGAGCGAGACAGTGAAAACAAGACAAAACAAATATATGATTTCACCAAACTGTGACCCCTGAATTGCAAAAGTGTATGGAATCACTGACGGGGGGTGGGTGGGGTTGGGGTGGGCAGTGAATTGTCATCCGCTTAATTTCTATATCGTAGGCGTTTACAACTCGGGATTAGCGCACCGGAGCCCGACACAATTTTAGCCGAACGTGGTCGTTCTTTAAAACGGGAACTCACGTTGCCATCGTTGAACTGCATCAGGATGTACATCTGGAGCGTGGTAACCTGCAGCAGCGTCCCGCTAGGTGTCTGGAGCTCTGCGTGGCCCAGCCAAGTCCACTGCAACCGCTTGGGCTGCTGCTGGAATGCAGCCAGCGTCTTCTGGCCTGCTCGGGGTGAGTGAGGTGCGAGTTTGGCACCCGCTTTCAAATGTCATGCATTGCATACGGCGCATGATCGAGGATCGCTACATTTCATTGGCACTCCATAGAGATTCGGTTATATTTGCTCAAGTAATTCTTCGTCACCGCCAAGACAAAAATTAGTCTGGTTTTCAAAGGTTACGTGATACAAAGTCCACACATCAAGCGTTGATATTCAAGTTAGTGTTAAGCAAACTGCAAGGAGATGTTTCACAACTTAAACATGGTGTCACGTCAAGGTTGTTTTACAATGACTTCATATTACTCAAATAAAAATTTCAAAAGCAAACATTGAAAAACACCATCAACTTATGTACCATGCATTCACAAGAAATCGCTACAAGTACCCCCTCCAACAGTCTAAGTTAATGACCAATTGACCAAAAAGTTAATTAAGGCCTTAAATGGGGGTATCTTTGATCCTTTTTCCACTGGCACAATTGAGCCAAGCAACTGTGGGACTCTCACAATACAGGCGATTTTTTTTTCACGAGCTATTTGCTATGCCGAGCTGGAACCAAAGAGTGATTAGCTGACCTTGCAAGTCATCTGACACTGCTTCGGGGGCCAGGCAGGGCCACCGGAGGGGCTAATGACGCGTCGCTCGCATGTGATGTTAGTCAGTACGCTGTGGGTATACAGCGTCACCCATGTCACCGATATGTATCCTGGACCAGTTTCATTGCATGTGATGTCAGCGGGACGACTCGGGTTCTGCAGTGGAGAAACTATCCGGCACCTGCTGACCTGCGCTGGGCTGGCCCAGGGCATGGCCCCGACGTGGCACGGTTGAACAGTGGGAGAAGTTTGCCCATGTGTGTGTGGTGACTGAACGGAGCTCACTGTCAGTGAAGAACTGTTCATAGTGGTGGAGGAAGTACTGCAGGGCATGTGGGAGGGTCACGGCCGGGTTGCTGAGGCTGCAGCTCGGCTGGATTATGCTCGCCCAGCACGCAGGAGACAGCACCATCGCCCGCAGCCCTGCGCAGTCGCCTGGGTCCACCTCGCCCTCCCGCTCATCCTCTTCCATTTCCTGACATTTTTAATGAAAATACAGCCCTTTGTCAATTCAATTCTGGAGGAAGACCTCAACACACCATATTGAGATGACACCCGACTAGGATGAGCTTTAATGCCGACTCAAAACACCCAAACGATAGCACTACCCGATCAATCGATTAATCCACAGTTGCCACACATTTGAAATATCAAGCAGATAGCACTGCATCCTAATTCTTGTTTTATTATTTTTTATAAAAAAATATTTCCCAAATGTTATCATAAACGTGTTGTCATAGTAATGTGATGAAATTAAAGTATAAATGTAGATTTCTGGCAGAGCAGTGCGACCCTCCCTGTGAAGCACATGGCAGCGGATATCATAGAGCTACCCTCTGAAATCATTTCAAGTGACCTCTGGTCCACAGAATAGGTGGCAGCACTTTCCCACCATCTCTGCTACTGAGTAATGTTCATCGCATGACCATCAAAAGGAGATTTGTTTTATTCTCAAAGCAGGAATTTAGCCAAATTAAGTCCAGAAGCAAAGTTGCTGTTATGGGTTTTTTTTGTGCAGTCACTGGTGACCAGGCTCAAGAACATTAACTACCTACACCAGTGGCTGCCTAGTGTTGAACCCAGGTCTCAATGCCGCCAGCTGAGCTGTCTGACCTCTGAGCCACCCGGCCCACCTCATTATTGAATTCACGGTCACCGAGGGCGCGAGAGGGCACCTCGTCGGAGAGCGCGGCCATGCGGCGGTCGAACTGCTCCAGCTGGTGCTGTTGGAAGTCGGTCATGGCGCTGGTGGACTCGGCGACGTCCTGGAGCAGGCGCTGGGGGAACTTGGCCGGGAAGCAGAGAGCCAGCTCCATCACGGCCTCCACCTCCGCGTAGTGGGGGCCCAGCGTCAGCAGGCGTTCCGCAAGGTAGAACCTGAGAGCACAAGCGAGGAGAGTCGAGGCAGCTCAAGGGGGACGCGGCGGTTGAGCAAGAGACATTTAGCTCGCGCTGAGCTCTGCGTTTATTTAAGTTATCGATTGCTAGACCGATGATATTATTGGTTAAAAAAGACTCGACTAATCGGATAACAAAAAAATTGTTGGCGAACAAAGTCTCACCTTTGTTAACACGTCTATGGTTTGCAAGGAGGTGATTGGTGGGGCTCAATGCTGCGTCGGGCTGGGTATGGCTTCTCGGGGGTTTCCTGCAAGATGTCTGGGCGCCTGCCAACTGTAAAGTGGGCTGTTGTTTTCTACACATTTGCCATTCCTCAATTCATACATGCTCGAAAGAGTAATGTCATGGACGGACCTAAATGAAAGGCCACGACCGCCGTCATATTTGAGAAAAGACGTGGCACATGGAGAGAGAACTATTCTTCAAGGAAAATTCTTTGCAGAGAATTAGTGTGGAAGGGACTACCGTTGGTGTTCAGCCTCGCCTGTAAAAGTGCTCGAAGGTGTTGGCCATCTCCAGTCCAGATAGAAAAACGATGGGCTCGAGTGTGGTCTTGAGCTGGCTGAAGGGATCGCCACCAGTGCCCTCGGAGCCTATGGCACGGATCAGTCGGTCTGTGTACTGCGCAAATATCTCGCAGACCTACAACACACAAGCCACGCACACATTCCCACAGAAAAATGTACAACGTGCTAGGCATGTAAAGATTCATCGATAGAAATCCATTACTGCAGCAGGTTTGCGCGGTTGTGCCGTGTAGCACCGCATGTTGTCTGGCATGGTGTCCAACGTTTCGTTACACGCGCTGAGAGATTCTTCAGATACTGAAATTAGCGTACGGAAGAAGCTCCTCTGCTGCATGCGATAAAACCTGAAAACAAATCTGAAAATGGATACAAAAAAATATATTTGTAAGCTCACAATGTGTTCAACGTGTCATTGTGCCAAAACAAATTGCCTAAAAATTATATGCGATTCTTAATTTACAGATAATTGAAGAAATGAAAAAGAAAATGAGAAACTAAAAGGTAAAAAAACAGATAAAATGTACCGAATCACAGGCTGGGAGAGGAGGGAGCTATTACTTGCGTTTTATATACATTATTTCATTGCCACTGTCTATTGAGGGTGGCAAGGAAGTGTTGTAGATGTATTAAGGGGGAAGCAGGCGCAATGGTTGCTGAACCTGTGTAGGATGTTGTAGATGTATTAAGGGGGAAGCAGGCGTAATGGTTGCTGAATCTGTGTAGGATGGAAAAGGGCAGCTTAAGACAGGCTGCTTGCAGCAAATTAAGGGTTTAAGCCAAACATCACAATACATCAAATTGTATCAGTAATACATATTTTTATTGGAGTTCGCATGACCGCTTCCAGCGATGAGAGACGGCTACATTCTCCACAATGTAATAAAAAAAGACTGGAGCAGAACAGTGACCTTAAATCAAGACAAATCATTGAATGGCAAAGGGGGCGAGTGGTTAAACCACACACTCCACCAATCAACCAATCAGTACAGAATTCAGCAACCTGCAGCACTCAGCCACAGCTCCCACCACGACGGTGTGGGGGTCGCACGTCGTGGCCACGGAGTGGTCGAGCCGTGAAGGTCACCTTGAGGGCGCGGTTGTGCGACAGCTGCAGCAGCGCCGACCTGAAGCCCTCCCGCAGTGCCACGGCGAATGCCACGTGGTTGCCGAACAGCTCGCGCGATGCCGCGCTCAGCTGGGTGAACTGCACGCCGTACTTCTCCGCAAACTCGGCACTGTTCCAGTGGGTGCTCAGAAATGTGGAAACCTGGGGGGGGGGGGGGGTGTTTTTTTGTTATTGTTAATCATTTGGCTCAAAACACAAAGTGGTCAGCAGCAAACAGCACGACCGAATGTAATAGATAATAGCAGATAAAAAAAAAATCACATTGAGAAAATGTAAGAACTTTTGGATAGAGATGTCTCAGAAAACACAGTGTGGATGAGATCAAAGTCTGATAGACCCAGTCCTCAACATGAACGGAGGACCATTGGAACCTCATTTGCCAGTAACAAAACATGATAATAGTTTTTTTCCCCTTTTATCTGGTGACAAAACTGACACTTTTTTTTACAAGGAGTCATGTTTGCATTGACCTTGAGTTGTGCGCCTTTTGGCGTCATCTGGTCCAACACCATGTGAGACGAGGCTCTAAAGAAAGCTGTCTCGAGTGTGGACCAATCAATTTCAAGGACAGTGCATACATTATAAGAGTTATGTTTTTTGTTTGCATTCCGACTGCAGGTATTGTGGTCAATGCAAACATGACTCCTTGTAAAAAAGGTGTCAGTTTTGTTGCCAGATAAAAGGGTAAAAAACCAATTATCATGAACGGAGGAGCCAATGAGTGCCATTCATGGGAACAGTAACCATGGGAGTATAATAGAAGAGTGATCAGGAGGTGACAGACCGCTTGTGAGCGAGCGACTGGAGTCAATCAGCGAGTAATGAATCATCAGTCATCGAGGTGGTAGGGGGGCCTAAGTCAGGGTTTTTCCACTGGAGGCTCACGAGCTATATCTGACCCGTTAAGACTCAAGAAGTGGCCCACTGACATGTGACGTCATAACACATGTACATACGTGACGTCATTATGTATGTACAATGTGATATGAAGTCACGTGGTTCCGCCACCATACGGTAATTTTATTACGTGGTTCGCCAGAAAATATATTTGAAGAATTCTGGCAAAAGAATTTGATGATGCTCAGTGAAAAAGTATGAATAGGAACGATGAAACAGAAGACTCCGTATGTATCCTGTCAAAAACAAACAAAATTGCCTTGAAGGTGCTGGAAGCAAGGGGCACACCCTCATACACACGTGGTGTGTCAGGGCGGCATCTCGCACACGACTCTCACCTGCGCCTGCACTACCGAGGCCCAGCAAGCGGCAAGCGGGGCCACGCTGTTGTGCCTTTTGGCATCAACGCCAGCTTCGTCAAACTCGAAGTCTTTGTCTTTGGTCTGAGCCCCCTTTGCGCCTGCCAGAGAGGACAGATGGACACACCGCTTTAATAAAGGACATTGCATTGTAGCTTGTACGATTGGAGTGTTTATTTAGTCAGTTACCCACAAACCCTGTCCACTCGATATTATTGTCGAACCAAGCTTCGACAGTTTTTCCACGGTAAAAGCGTTGTCGGAGATAACTGCCGGCGAAGGCTGCCCTTACACTGCCAGAGTGTAGAGGCATTGTATTGTGGTTTAACACATTCTGATCCAAAGTTCTTATACTCTGCATTTCTCAAAATCTCGTCATCCCATCTCCATTGTCCAGCTTATAATATTTCTCCGTCGCTACACTATGAAGTAAACAACTCAACACATTCGTCACACTGTATTTAAAGAAAAAATATACAATAGGTGAGGATTCGGGAAGTGACCCTGCTTCGTAGCACATATACCATAGAGTAGATCACTGGATTTGGTGAAAGGTGACAAAGTTGTTCGCGTAATATACTACGAGTCCAGCCCCTAGTCAATGTGGTTCACATCCACGGCTAAAAATCAGTGGGCGAACTATATCTGAGGTGGTTACTTGGTTCCAACTTAACCAACCTGCACCGATCAGCATGGTGACGCGCTCGTCAAACAACCCCCCGTAACGGACGCAGAGTGGGTAAGCCCTTCATCCTGCAGTGGATAGATCATGGCTGGTGATAATCAAGCGGTGTTGGTTAATCCTAAACCAAAGTTCACACTGATGTGATGGTAACACTGGCGGGGTGAGACAGCAGTGTAAGGGACACAGCAACGGGGCAAGCTGCCCGGTGGCACACCTGTGGGCTTGGCGGGCACGTGGATGTCGGCACTGGCGATGGGGTTGGTGTTGGCGTGCACCAGCAGGCGGCACAGGCGGCGCACGCGCGACGCGAACACGAGGGCCTTGCTGCGGCCGGCGCGCCGGTGCTGCTCGTTCTGCGACAGGTACTCCTGTAGCAGCCAGCGGAACGGGCTGGCCTGTTCGCCGGAGCCTACACACCCACCGGGCACGGAGAAACGTCAAAGATCAACCGTGGTGCACGGTGCAAGCGTTTAACTGCCTGCAACACAGCGCCGTCTTCAGGAGCGATGGTTGGGAAGTGTTGAAAAGGATGGGGAATGTGGCACCTTCAGCCGTGATGCTGCTGACAATGGGAGTAACCAGCGCCTCCCAGCAGGTCTGGCCCAGGGCCTGTGCCGCCTCTGGGTCCGGCAGGAACTGCTCGGTGAAGCTCTGCTCATGGCGAAGGACAGCACCCAGCCTGCGGGTAAACATTTCAGTCATTAATGAAGGTCCACTCCCGGAAGAACCACGACAGCAGTGTTCTTCTATTATATTTTGCGAAGGGACACAATAAAAAGTAGCATGTGCTGGCACACCACTTGGCATCATTGTACACGTGTTATGTCACACAGCAGCGTGACGTTATAACATCTGCACATGCAACCACTGATCCGTACATTCTTGCCCCTAGGTCTCTTGATCTCGATCTTATTAATTTCCTTTGCATCCTAATAAACTGCATCTGTTAATATCTTGGTGAGCTATATTTCTCAGGAGGCCAGAACTTGGGTGGGGTCACTCCCAAGAGCCTTTCACAGGCCACAATGGCACACCAGTTGAAACAATCCTGGCCTACATAACCGCACCATTGTCAACCAAGGGGCTTATAGATTCCATTTGTAAATGAATCCTGCTGTGCTGAAGCACTCTTATCAAGGCTGACTGTATATTTTGCGTGAAGTAGTTGCGACTATTGCCAGCAGACGATTGGGATGCTGATTCAGCGAGCCATCAGCAAAATGCAAAGGTCAAGTGGAAGCCACACCTGTTCTTGGCAAAATATTTTAATCAGCTGTGACAGCGTTTTGCAAGTCTAGGATTTCAGCCAATATTTTGCTCGCTGAGTTTTGCAGGCGTCCACATTGTATAAATCCATTTAGAGTATCTGCGATCGCCAAGAACAAAGCCAAGAACCAAGCCGACGCGGCAGAGCTTTTGTTTCTAACACAATGAACAATGCTGCAGCACATGGGGGACATGACAAGGTTACTGCAGCTAACATACGATGGGAGTGTTGTTGAAAAACAGGACATTGTGGGGAAGGGGGACTGGTGGTGATCGCTAATAAAAGGCAATTCATGGATGGCTTTGGGTCCTGTTCTCTCCTTCACCAGCCTGCATTGACCAGCGTGGGGAAGTATGGTCAAACAACCCCCATGACCGACATGCGAAAATTGGAGCCTTCATCCGAGGGTGCATTGACAAAGGACTGTGTGTATTATTATAATAGAGTGTGTAGGAGATGAAGAAACCTACGATGGGTTTATTTTCTACTTATTCCAAGCTCAAAACTGTCATCAACCAGACAATAGTGATGGGAAGTTTAACAAACTTCCAAATGAGTCATTTTCAAGTCATTTCAAAAACAGTTCGTGACCCCACACAAATGTCTACTGGAAAAAATGATATCACAAGCTTGAAAATACATTTCACAACATAAATGCTCGTTTAAAATAATGCCCCAGAGGATCATGAAATCTGTCCAGGACATGACAATTAAATTAGCATGTATCCATTAAGATATTTTTAAACCTAAAAAAACATAATGCAACAGTTCCCAGGTAACGCATTGAGTAACCCCCATCTGCCTTCAAGGGGCACTTCCGTAATGTTTACAATTCACCACGTCGCAAATTCGTCGCGTGGCAAACATCCATCCCCCCCCCTACTTGTTGTAGAGTTGCAGCATGTGCAGTCGGTTGAGCCGCACGGCCTCCGTCCAGGCATGGGCCTTCACCGTGTAGAACAGGCACGTGCGGCGGCACAGCTGCTCGCGGAACACGGGCCAGAACGTCGGCTTGGGGCCCAGGATCTCGAACCCGTGTACGCGCGTGTCTATGCCTCCCTGCGGTGGAGCAAACGGAGCGTGGTGGATGGGGGGTGGGGAGATGGTCGAAATGGTCCAGTGAGGCACGACCGACGACAAACAGGCGGCGCTGGAATGTGTTACGAATCACGGCGTGAGAAATTCGTACAAAGGAAAAAAACATGTTCGGGTTATGAAGCTCGGTGTTTCTCAATTTGAGTCCTCGTGACCTGGATTACCAACCATTAGGTGCATGCAGTGCGTGCAATGGCTGACTTAACTTGCACGTGAAGAAAAACATATTATGATAATTAAAAATGTGGACTGTGGGAGATTGTGCACACTGGAGTTGGGAAAAGTGGATCTGGCTGACCGTGTTACATTTCCAATTGCATTTACTCTCACCGTACGCATTCAAAAGCCCTGAAGCCAAATATGCAGCTCACACCTGTTGGCATCTCTTGACGCGGATCTGGATGATGGGCCAGAACCTGGTCATGTTCTCCAACAACACCACCTTGCTCGCCGAAGACGGCACGTTCACCTAAAGCACGAATAAAACGTACACACGATACTTCCAATTTACATAAAATAATTGTAAGATCTTCAAGGTTCAGGAAATTGTGCAATCTTTATGAATAGCATTCAGTGAGCACATGTTGTGAACAGCTGTTGACTTCTTAACTAATTGCCATTTCCCATGTGACGTGTTAACAACAGTTTGTATTGCCTGTATAGGGGGTGAAAGGGTCACTTCAACCATCCTTATAAGCTGCTAGGCAGCATTGTTAACTGATTTAAAGGTTTTCGCATTTATGGCAGAACAACAACAGCATCTAAAGGACCCGCTTATTGAAGGGGAGGGGAGTGCACGCAAAATAATTCTGATGAAAGCCAAAAAAAAGTCTGTCTGTGGTCGCTGGAGACAAGAAGTTTTCCTTCAGACTGCGTAATTTATTGAATAAAGGTACGGGAAGCAGCGATTGATGGATTAACATCGATTCTTAAGCACACGTATGCGTCAAATTACGTTCGGTAGAACCAATGTTTTTTTTTTCTTCCTCATTTGTATGTTGTTGTATGCAATGCGTTCTCATCGCGACTATTCATTGAATCGCTGGAGAGGTTGAGGTGAATCGCTCTGGCTCCCGTGTTGTCTCCAGCAGAGGTGGGAGGGGAGGCTACGACTTTCATTTCACATGGCCCATAAGCCCCATGACACCTTCCACTTCGAAACGGCTCACAAAAAATATGTATCCATCACTGCAAAAATCTTAGGCGCACTAAGCGGGCAGTCGACTTTACGTAAGTGTTGCTAATTTTAGTACACCCAGTCAATGATGTGACTGCAAGGGCCTGCTGCACCGACAGAAGTGACTGCAGTGTGTGTTAATGCATGGTCCAGTAAGGGTAAAGAAAGTGTTCCCCACCCTTGGCCTGCAGTATAAGTGGACGCTGTTCACACGTGAAGGCAGCAGCACTTACGGCGTTGAGCTCCGTGTTGATGTTGTTTGGGTCATCACCTCCCATGGCCACTATGCGCGCTGGCATGTAGCTTGAGTCCTCGCTTGCGACCAGCAGGGACAGCTTCCTGCAACGACGCAACGCAGAGTCACATCGGCAGCGAGCGTGGCACTTTCTCTGCGTCGCCAGCCCCGTTGCCGTGAAAACCACACGAAGCCCGTTCCTCCGCTCCCTCGATCTCGGGAGTGGAGTTCCATTTGCTGAGGGCAACTTTTTTCCTTAAGGATGGATTTAAAGTGATAGCTATTGGTGCCGATGTTTCGACTGTATGGTGGGCACTGCAACCGAGTTGTGTTCGCTGCTTGGCAAAACACAGCAAGAGCTTTAGTCACGTATGATGCATTTGTGTGGCCACATTTCCAGCAATTCTGTCTGCCAATCCCCTAGTCTGGTAAAGACTGTTAAGAGAGATACCGCTGTGTGATGAGATCCAAATATGGTAAAAGAAAAATAAATCTACTGTCTCACAACCCACTCGCTCAAACTATGTCATTAATCGCATAGAGACAACACATCATTTTAAGAGTATCCGCTTTCATAAAACACACAGCAAGCCAAAACTGTTATGATGAAGAGCATACTAATTGTGAACAAAAACACCATAATCACTGGCGTGGAATCCTCAGCCAAAGCGGTGCTAAAATTGGACTGCTACCAAAAAAGACAATTCTGGAATCTCATCCATGTGATAGAAAACAAAGCCCGCGGATGGAACAGAATGTGAACAAGGCCAGCCTTTGCCCCAGACACCACCCTAATAAGGGCATGCTAGCGTTAGCGACAGGCTAACACATTTATTGGGCGAGGGCCAGCATTGTTAAAAAGGCGTGTGATGATTTGCGGTCGCAAATTCATCAAACATTTTATTCTTTGTTGCCATCGCAGAACCTGCGGTGGGGGCCCAGGAGTGATATAAAATGCTGATGTAACAATTAATTATATTATCAGCCTTTTGTCAATCCCCCTGCTTGATAAAGGCCTCCGCAAGCCATGTCAGTCATTGGGGGGTTATATGACCATATGTCACGACGCTGGTCAATGTCGGTACCGGTTGGTGAAGGGGTGGAGAGGACCAGCACTGTTTTATCAACTTGAGCAACCCACACTGACCAATGTGGTGCTAGAAGGTCAAACAAGCCCCATGACCGACACGATGTAGTGAGGCCTTCATCCAGCAGTGGACAAAGGGCTATATGTTATTTATATATCTTTACATATTTAGAATGTCATGGGTTGTAGAAGACGCCAGGCAATTTTAACATCCTCCCATGGCAATAGGATTGAGCGTTCCAATAAAAGACCCGCGTTCGAACATCGATTGCATGACTTTCAGAATCGATCATCGATTCCGTGAACCAGTGTCAAAAACCGACAATCTATTAATAAAACCCTGCCGGGAGACTCGCCTGATAATGACGCCCTTCAGCATGGTGATGGTGATAAAGTGCGAGCCAGTGCTGCCGTTGGACTCCCAGTAGGTCTTGGGGTTGCCATCCAGCAGCTTGCTAACGCGGTGCTCGTTGGAGGACACCTCCACCTTCTCCCAACACTTGTCTTCCTTCACCTCCACATTCGAGCCTGGCGGAAGGAAAAAGATCGTGCTGCTATGAAGGAAACCAGGATCCTGTCATTAAAATAACTGTCAATGTTCATAGCCATAGGTTCAATCACCAACACGTTACGTGAAAATGAAAATAGCATTGCGTTTTTTGCCCTTCTCGTTGGTTATGACAATCTTCCTGTAGGACAGTCAACTGAAACAAAACTTTTTTTCCATTCCATTTATATCAAAACGATAAAAGTGTGTTTTTATTGTACTTGGTTATCCCTTGTGTAACACTGGTAAATCGGAAATAACTCAATTCTAAAATACAGATGAACTCATCATCGTTTACATGCAGAACACCAACAGTGTCTATATGGGACAATATCCAGCACTGCCGTTCAAGTAACCCAACACAACATGCACGTTGGTTCTTGTAATATTCTACGTAGTAGCCTAGACTAGAAAACCACAATGACCTTATTTGGGAAATGCTTATGTTTTCTGCAGAGACAGCCATACGATCTTTATTTATTTGAAACCGAGTCCACATTGCTTATCTCAGAAAAGGACATAAATATATAAAGTCCTCGGTCTGCATCTTTAAGTTATGTGTCTACGGCTAGAGTTCGAGACAACTGGCTGGTCTTTGGTAAATTTGACCAGCAGATTCTCAGTCTAAAACATCTAAGAACAGATCTAACTGGTGGCAGATTTAGTCTTAAAAAAATACATGGCAGCAAATGCAGTTTGGCAGTGCCGTTTTATTTCCCACAATATATAAAAACGATGACGTACCTTGGCAAATGTTGCGTAGAAAAATATTAAAGAACGGGATGCTGATTGGCTGCTGAGTTCGACGGGATTCCTCGATCTGACCAAGAACCATCTGATGGGGCAAAACAAATCCAAAAAAAACACACACAAACATCGTCATCGTACCCTCAATGGACAGTTGGCGCAAATGCTGGCAGTGATCAAGGTATCCCAAACAGGCTATAAAATTAGCAACAAATACATTTACCTTGGTATTGAGCGCACAGAGCATAAACCCAATATAATACAGAGTACATGTGTATATGTACAGCCCTTATTCAATCCACAGCTGGATGAGAACCTCCCCACACCATGCAGGTCGTGCAGCTTATTTTACCACACTTCACTGCACTGATCAGTGCGCTATGGTAAAGTCGGGAAGCAAAGAACATCGAAGTACAATACAACAGCGGATTTAGCTACACTGCCCTGCACTGACCAGAACGCTCCAAGCAGACTGGCTCAAAACCCCAACAGACTTTAGCACCCACTCCCCCCACACCACCCACCCAGACACACGTGACCAGCTCAATGGAGTGAATATGTAAACTAGCCGGAAAAAAAACCAAAGATCCCGCATATAGCCTTAAGAGACTGTTGGGGCTAATGCTGTTAGCGAGCACCTATGAAGGCTGGCACAGTACACGAAGGATGGGAGGCCAGCACCACCACATTTGTTTCCCTAGTGGTGATGTTTACACACCATACCAGGTATTAATTTGAGGCTGAGTCGACTTCGGGGAGGCCCAGGACCGATTCAAATAATCGTCACAGGTGTTGGCCGTGAGCGGGACTCGAATTCCGTCCGCTGGATTCGTAGCGCAATGCGCTAACCACTACACCACCGCTCCCCATACTGACACGCGCGCGCACAGACATGCGGCGAAGCGCAGTGAAGTGCCGAACCCACCTGTATGCAGCCGGCCAGGATGCTGGTGGTGAGCTGTTTGTAGAGCTTAGCGTATTTCTCACAGTCGGCGACCAGGTCGCGCAGCTCGGCTCCCAGCAGCAGCCCCGGCCCATGCTTGTCCAGTGCCCGTGTGATGGCCTCGCGACCTCCCACGCGGCACATCACGATTGCGTAGTCTTTGTTCTCCGACGCCAACCGGTACATGAATCGCACAAACTCCTGCTGGACCTGCAACGACATGCGACCCCACGTGCGTTTTTTTTTCGTTCATTGACCCTTGAACTAAGAATGACCGTATTGCAATACTCTTTGACTTCACGCAAATATATTTTCGTGGTGGCATCTTCGATGTTTTACTCCTCATGCTGGAAACTTGTTTCGGCAAATGCTTCCGTTCCTGTAGAAGCTTCCAGCACATGAAAGGAAGCATTGGACATCATGCCGAACAACACGCAATGCAACTAAAAAGCACATGGGAGTGCCCTTACTTCACTTGGACGGAACAATATTGGAGAGTTTTTCGTCGGTGTGCAAGGCTCTATGATTTAGAACTGCGTTTGGTGTTTAGTCTGTTGTCCTTCCCCTGCACCTCCAATTCGCACGGTTGGCTATATACGGTGCGAAAGAAGTTACATATACGTACACTCACATTTATGAAAACCATGATAACGTTTTTCTGTTTAAAGTCCAAATAATTAAGTGTCTCCCTCTCAACCTCACCCAAGTTTACCTCTCTCTGTAAACGTCTTAACATCTGTCAAGGAAAGAGGCGCATTGAGCGAGTCACTCGCTGTACGCAAGGCAACCAGCACGAACCTCCTTGACGACGGTCTGCATTCCGATGACGGACAGGAAAGGCACCAGTGCTTCGTGCCATGGCAAAGAATCTCCTTTCCTCTTCTCGAGGAAAATGGTCAACATCCTACACACGCGCGCATGCCAACAGGCCACAAAATTCCAACAATTAGTTGTACATGTGTTTGTCTTTCCAACACCACCCGCACAAATACAGCAAATATGTTGCGTCATTCCTCATCAGGGGAGTGAGCATCCATTGATTAATCGACTGTCATTGTTTCTAAATGTACAATATATACATTGTATGCAATTAGTTCACCCGATCCCAGCAGCCAAGAGAGGCGATAACATTCACCACATAGTAAAACAAAAAGAAATGGCTCTTGAAAGAACTCTTTGTAAGTGAACATTCTATTTCTTGACCAACCAAACACTCATAATAGAACTCCGCTTGCACAACTGGACAACACCCTACACACCGACCGGGAACAAACACTCTACACGTGAACACCACAGACGCACATAATTAAAAAGGCACCGGCGTACCGGACTACGGCGAGCTGCACCACCTTCTCCGACCGGAGTTTGTCCAGCGCTTGCACCAGAGCCTTGAAGATGTCGAGGTCATTGACGATGCTGGTCAGCTGCGGCTCCAGCAACGCGCTGTTCATCCAGCGCTCCAGAGACAGCACGAGCTCCTTGCTCAGGACGCCTTTGCGCAGGCTCGCCAGGATCGTGCGCAGCTCCACGTCTTTCCAGTTCACCACCGATTGCTCTGCACGCAGCGCCGGAACCACATGCCCGCGCGACATAAGGCGACGTCACCGAAGGGAGCGCTTCCCCCATCCACAGCCAGATCCCCCACGGTACACACGCGCAAGGTGTGCTGCGTGTTGCATCTTCTTTCATTCTGATTTACGGAACGAACTGCACCTTGCAAGTTTACTGTGAAATCCAACGTCGTGTCCACCTTTATTTTGTTTTACTGCAAAAAAGCACGGTGATCTGGCTTGATAATTTTAGTGAGTGGTTAAGAGACCGTTCACATTTCAGACACGCACAAGACATCACAATGTCTACCGTATGGAAAACTCCTCGATCGCCGACTCAGAGTATACATTTGCCACGTCCCTTCCAGAAAAATGACAATGAGGATAATTAAGATAATTAATGCCTATTAAGCCATCTTATCACATGAGGGGATATGTATCAGTTATAATCATTCAGCAAGAGGGCAGAGAGGCAGGACTAGAAAGAGGGGGGGGGGCGGGGGGTTTGAAGCTGCGGAGTTGATGTGGAGATGGCCAAGGACAGAGAACGAGTGGAGAAAGAGGACCAGGAAGCAGCCCCCAGCACGCGGAGTGAAACGTCGGACGTTATGCTCAACAGCGTGCGGCACAACCCAAAAACACAACGGAGAGCTAAAACGATCCCCATCGAGAGCAAGCAAGCGTACCGCTGGCCGAGTCCTCCGAGACGAGATCGAATTCGGTGAGCATGCCCAGCGCGGTGACCGCCAGCACGGACTGTTGCTGCTGCTGCTGCTGGGATCGTGCCGAGAGCGCAGGGCCGCCCGCCGCGCCGCCCGCAGCGCCGCCAGCGTTGGCCAGGCACTGGTAGAGGACGCGCTGCAGGCCGGCGCGTGCCAGGTGCTCCGCCAGGCTCTTGTGGTTTGTCATTAGCTTGATGACCACCTGCAGGCCGTCGACCACTGCCGCGCCGCACCTGGGGAAAAGGACGCAGAGCATGAAACGATCCACTCGCCACGGTCATGATGGCCAGGCGGATAACATTGCATCAAATCATCCTGCAAAATACACACTGATTCTTACCCTCAAGACGGATGCCTTGAACTATGCTCATAAGACTCGATTATTTATATTCATATTCTTTGGGTCCTTCGTAGATTGAAAAATAAAAAATAAAAAAATATCACGACGTTTTGATCGCAACACTAGCAATCGTCATCAGGTGAAAAAATTATGATACTAAAATTACAGGCAAATGAAATGCAGATGTAACAAAACAAGGTAATGTGGATTTGAATGTCTTAAATACCAACGCACCTCGATGTAACATGTAAGATGGCGGAGGTTACAAAACTATACAACTGCCACCCACAGTAAGAGACAACATACTCTAAAATAAAGACACAAAACATTTATAAACTTTAGAGTTGAATCACAACCCCCGAATAATGACAAACGATCAAGTTAGTGGGGCAGAGGAGTTAATCGTAGAATGCATGAGTTTTTTTCAGGTTAAGTTACACGCTTAGATCAGCATTAAATGCATTTTATTAATCGATTCATGGAAAAATGTGCTCATGGGAAGGAGGCGTAATTAATTTACAGTAATCATTGTTCCACCGGCGGTATCACTGCGATGCTTCCTAATGTAATGAGTACGTCTCCTGGGACAGGACAGCCGACACTGCACTCGGTGGGGGGGGGGGGGAGCGCACGCACTCCCCGCTCGACTCGCGCTGCCCACGAGCCCACGGCCCGGCCCCCTGCCTCACCCCTGCGTGCTCAGCATTCGCTCGATGGCGGCCGGGATGGTGACGAGCAGGCCGGGCGATCCGCCCTCCGTAGCGGACGCGATGCTGGACACCACCTCGCGGATCACGCGGCAATCCGCGTCCGGGACCAGGCGCGCCTTTCCCCTCTTGGCCGGGAGCACGAACTGCTCGGCGCGTATCACCACTCTCAAGCACTGTGAAAGGACGCCGGCGAAACACGCAGCGCTTGCTTTAAATGTTACTAAACGTACTATGCAATCCATAATATAAATGTTTTTTTGGGTTAGATCGCGTGAATATAAATGTGTTGTTAACCCGCCACGACCCGACGCAGCCAATTAGTAAGGTTTGTCACGTAAACAAAAGGTGCCAAGTAGTTACTACTTCAGCACACGGGTGTGTTGGAGAGTAAGCCCACAACATTTACAAACCGAGTACGTAGCTTTCGCTGGTGATTACAACCGGCTTCATCAGGAAATTGCCAGGATTGAGAAATCCTATGTGTTAAATGTACAGTGCAATATAACGCACATACACATTGCTGTGAAAACCGTCGACGACAAATCAATAAGAGAATGTCGTCTTCAGGCTAGACATCAACAGGCTACAGAGAGTAGACAGCACGAATGGTTGGGTGAAGGGCAATGCAGACGATGGGGGTAGGAAAGGATTACCTCGCACTGAGGAAGGTTACCTGGGGGCTTCGACAGAAATGCGTGGGTGTTGGAGTGGAGGATGCCCTCTGTTACGTGTCATTTAGCAATGAACCGATTAGAACAAACTATTATTCGAATGCCGAAATCCTTCAATGTATTGTTCACACCACTGCTGGCAGAACGGCCTCTACAAGAGGTATCTCTACAGCAGATCTAGAGGATATATGTTAATCTACTCTTACATACTTTTATCAAATAACTAGTGAAAAGAAACCCAATCCCCTCTAAGTAATTATTGAAAAGTCTTACGTGGTAAATAGGCACATACACACCTCTAGGCCAAGCTGCTGTATGACCAAAACATCGGCATGCTGCTGCATGCAGCTGAGCAGGGCCTGAATCCCTCCGTCGATGGCGAACAGCATATGGTAGTCCACCTTCTGCAGCAGTGCAATAATGACTCTGAAGACGGAGAGCACCACCACCTTCTCCTTCTGAAACTTGTCCATCTCTTCCACCAGCGCGTTGAGCAGCTTGTCCTTCGTTGACTGCCCCGACTCCAACTTGGTTGGCGGTTTCTTGTTGCTGGAGGTGTCCTCCTCAAGTATGTGTTGCATGGTCTGCAGCCCGGCCACGTGCAGAGCCACATCCGTCTGCGACTGCTTCATGATTTCCCACACATCCTGCCCTTTGGCCAAGAAAGTCTTCTTTGTTGAGGACTTGACAGAGTCAAACTGGCACAGTTTTTCCTCGACTCCTTCCACCTTCTCCAGGTCTTCTGTCCTAAGGGACGCGCCGCCTTGCTTCGCCGACTCGCCCTTACTGTTGCTCTGACAGGCCGACGAGCTGGATGGCGATGTGTCGTCCTTTTTAGATTTCTTGGAGGATGACAAAGCGGGGATATCGACTGGAGAGGACTGCAACAATTTATCGCTGAACGTGCTGTCCGTGTTTTGAAAGGTGGTGTTGTCTTCAAGTAACTGCGAGGAGCTTTTGGGTGCAAATTTTTGGGAGACCTGGGACATCTCCAAGTCCTTCCTGAAAGGCGGGTTGGTGTGTATGAGGTGCTGAAGAAGTTGGCATGCCAGCTCGGACTTGGGGAGGAATGATATCAGAGAAATATCATCCAGTGAAGAGACCTAATTAGACAGAAGAGAACATGAACTACATGTTAATACTATCATATTATAGCCCTTAATCAAACAATTGCTGGATTAAGGAAACTCCACTCTATGTTGATCATGGGGGTTGATTGACCACACTTGACCAAACAGATCAGTTAGCAAAGGGGGGGGGGCAACCCCTCACCCCAAGACCCAATTAGTCACTCGCCACTGATGTTAGTCATGGCTGGAAATCGAACTCAGATCACCAGTATCACTGTCACCGCTCCCGCACGAGAAATACATTTGAAAATATAATGGCGGACTGAAAATACATTTCTTAACGATTTTAACATGAGTTGTTTTTAAACATCACCTTCACATACTAATACAATTAAAATAAGTGAAATATCAAGTGAACCACACACTCTGCAATTCAGCATCCAACATTTTCAGAAATACCCATCTCTGGTGTGTTAAGTGATTGTTGCATGCAGCTACTGTTGTTACAAAAAAAAGAAAAAACCTTCAGCTTAGCGGTGGCTGAAATGATGTCACACGCTTCTGCTTGGTGAGGGCCCTCCAACTTTTTGAGGAAGAAGAGGAGCTCCCACCAGTGGTTTCGGCTCAGCACTGAGTCATGCTCCCCCGTACCCTCAGACAGATAGGGCAGCATGTAGAAGCTGCCAAGGGGTCTGCTCTGGCTCTCTGCAAATACAATAGGACAGGATCCATAAATACATATTTTGTAATGGAAACTTGAATTGAAAGCAAATTATGTACCGCAGTATTGTTATGTAATTGAATGCCAACCTGGCCTAACCATATTCTTTGGGTCTTTCGGAAAAGTCACGTAGATAGGTTCAAAGAAAATAACAAAAAACTATATAACCTATCTACGTGACTTTACTAAAAAACCCAAAGAATATTAATTCCTGCAGTCACAAAAGCTTTAAGTCAAGATCTGGCCTAACCAGTTGGCTGTAAAGTGTTTGATGAGACAAGCAATTAAACTTTAACAATGTACCATCTCCACGATTCAATAATCATTTTTAACTTTGGGGGACACGACACGATGGAAAAATCATTTGGTTTATTTACCACTGCAGTGCGTGTAGAATTTGTAGTGGGTGCGGAGTTTCCACTAACCTATGAACCAATATCACACGCAATAATTTTTACGAAGAATAAAAAAAACGTAATAACGCAAGAATTTAATTTAATCGTTCAAACCTTGTGTCAATAATACTCAGCAATAAAAACTGGTTTGGCAACTGGTAGAAATAGTTTGAGGGCGGCAGGATTTGTTTCCACTGTTAAAATGTCAGGGCGCAGATGCTTGCGGGAGTTGAGGCCTCCTCTCACCGGGATCAGGCTTCATGGTTCTGATGAACTCGGGCGTTTTTTCAAGGTTCAGCTTCGGCTGTGCCATGGCTGACTGTTCGGACAGGATTTCTATCATGTGCCAGTACACCCAGAAAGTTCTACTCATTGAATCCCAAAGCACCTGATGAACACAAAAAATGGAAAAATATGGATCATACTAAGAATAGCATGCTATTTATAATAATGTTAAACAGTTTTGCTGGCCACAAATATGATATCAAATTATCGTGGGCTCCTTGACACTCACAGAACAATATTAAAATGCATACTTGCAAACCAATTAAATACACAATTCCAGACACTGCATCACAATGCCAATGAAATAAGCGCAGAATGTAAATGTCATGACAAAGTTGTGTGTGTGTGGTGGACTGTCTCGACAACACACATTCATACGTGAATAAAATATCAGTGATTTAGTCTTATTAAGGCAAGTGCTGTCAGGGAGCATCTATTAATGCTGGCACATCAGACATACAAATGCATGGATTCACAGACACAAATACACGCACGCACACACACATACACACACGCACATTTTGCTCACACATATGCACACACATACGTAGATGACACATATAAATGTACAGACAGACGCACAAACACATACACGCATAGGCACCTACAAACGTGTGCGCATACACGCAGAATAACACTCACGGGTGGGAGTTGCTTTGCAAAAACATGTTCAGACACACACAAAGACTACCCGCACGCCCCCAAACACACAAGCAAAACAACACACGGTTACCTGCACAGGCGGCCTGCCATCGTTGGACTGCTTGAACTCGCCCTGGTCGCCGGCGTTCACCTGCTCGTAGTCCTCCCGCATGCGCACCCGCATGCCAGGCCGCAGCACCTGTTGCACGTACTCCACGTAGCTGCTGCGCGTGCTGAAGCTGTTGAACGTCTTGAACTGGAGGTTCGCGTCCGCCTTGGGCTTCGCCGGCTGGTCGTGAGTGCTCCGGGCGGGTGGTGCCTGGAAGATGGAGCGGTGCGGGCCCCGGGGCGGGGTGGTGCCGTCCGAGTGCTCCTCCTCCGACTGCCGCTCCTCGCGGGAGCAGTCCCAGCCGAGGATCTTGACGAGTTCAACGATCAGGTTGGCCATGGCCATGGTGAACTCGAACTTGCGCTGCAGCCACAGCCGCTCCTCGGCACCAGGGCTCGTGTCCTCCTTGTCGGCGTGACCGTCGCAGTTGTTCAGGCGGTCCATGAGCGACGTCACGCACAGGTAGCGCTTCACCAGCGAGAACAGCAGCTTCCCGGGAATCTGTTGCGTGCACGGTCTTTGATTAAACTGAGATCTTTTATTTTCAAATGCAAAATGAAATTTAGTTTTAAAGCTTCATAATGTGTGATACCTCTGTATATTGTGTAGCCCTGTTGGTAATCCACTGCTGGATGAGGGTTTTCCCAAGCCAAGCAGGTCATGTATATTATTTGACAATACTTCCACCACTTGGGTCAGCGTGGGTTGGTGAAGGCGGAGTGCATAGGCATTGAAGCTTAGAACGGTACAGCAATTGATTAATTACACTGCCTTCTGCTGACAGCATAGCTCTGGAGCAGTCTTAAAATACCTGTTTTATGGATGGTAGTTTCCCACCAAGGCACTATCCATGCTCAACCGTGCTTCGCTTCTAAGATCTGATGAGACTGGATACATTCTCGGCTATTTGTCCAGAAGGACGGTAGCTCTATAACATGCATATATATAATGATTCGCTTACCACTACAATTTGATGAATTACCACACTTTGGGGTCATGATTCAATTCAAGAATCGTATCTTATTTGTATTGTCTTGTTTGTGATGTATTTGTGTTGTTTCGACTGTTTGATCACAGAAACATTGTACACGGTATTGATTTGTGATCCAAGTCTCCTCTGAGGGAGACATTTAGTCTCATTGGGCCTCTCACATGATTTAAATTCAATTTATGTAGGATTATATGTGACACGACCCGTCTCAATTGTATATATTCATTTAAGTTTGAACCCATGACCTAAACAATCTGACTTCATCGCCGACAAGGACAGACCCCTAATGATTGCAGATGCTGCCTTCGGTACCTGTGGGAGGTGGATGCCTTCAAACGACATGCCATGCTCTTCCGATGAGGTCGTTTCAGCAAAGAGCTCCAGTAGTGTGAAGCGGTTGTCAAAGTCCATGTGCTGCTCGATGCCGTCCTGCTGGCTGAGGGAGAGCAACACGTACGCCCGGCTTCCTGCCAGGCGGAACGCGCAACAGCAATTCACAATGAGCCAGCTATACCAGTGCTTGTTCTGTAAGTATTCACATCCAATACACACTGGCCAGTGTGATGAAGTATGGTGAAATAACCGAACAGACCTGTACAACACAAGGAGGCAGTCATCCAGCAGTGGATTTACAAAAGGGCACTGCATGTACCGTCACAGCACTGTTTATAATGATTGATATTACTAGGACAGTAATGTTTGTCACGTCACAGAGAGTTAATTCTCAGAGGTGGAATTATGCAAAATTCAGTGCAGAATCGAACTGAATGTGATGGTATATTGCGTGCAGTTATTACTCACTGGGCCGAGACCATAAACTCACTCTTGAGAGCATGGTTTAATCACAGGTGACTGTGTCGATTCAAACCGAGAAAGTCAGTGGTGCCTGGTCACTTCAACCTGAGCCACCTCTCCATCATAGCACATTTGAAGGCTATGAATACACGATTTGTTTTTACATGATAAGTTTAGCAATACAAATGCAACATTTCTCCCCCATAACTGTCAGTGAAAATGTGAAATGAACGAAAATCCAACTGATAAGACTCTCACAACACATCTGCTGCAAGTAGATTTTTATCCCACGTGGCAGACAAATCAGGTTTACAACATTACCATTGCAAACGCGGCATGAAAACTCCACAAACTCTGGCCTGCAAAAAAGTATAAAAATCGCCTAAACCAACTGGATAAGTCTGACGAGCAGTGCGCGAGTTACCTGCATCATGTGACGCGAGTGCGCGCAGCATGCGCCCGGCACTGCGGCGAGTCTGCGTCTCATTGTTGCACAGGAGCTCCATGAGCAAGTCAAGAGCTCCGGCCTCCTTGAAGACTCCAGCCAGTGGCCCAATGGAGGCGTAGGCGCTCAGCACGTGGATGATGTGCGAGATGTTATGCGTAGCTTCGGGGCCCGGCGCCCGCTCCACCTGCCGCCGTGCCCTCTGCACCAGCTTCTGCACATCCCCCTTCATCAATGCAAACTCCTGGTCCTCCAGGCCCGTTTCTCCCAAAGTGTTTCGATGGCCAGTCCCGGTGGTTGCCGCATGCACGTCATTCTCAATCCCGTTTTTAGAGTCGTCGCTGCTGCTGTTCATGTCCGCCTTGACCCAGCCTCCCCAGGTTCCCTCGGGCTTGCGGTTCCCTAGCAAGCCACCGCAGCAGGCGCAAACCTCCTCTTCGCTCATCCACATGAGGATGTTCTCGGACTTGCCAGCAGGATCACTGGCAGAGCTGCAAGCCACCGGGCTGCCACCGCCGCCACAACCCCCGTTCTCCTCGGCCGAAGAAACATGCCAGCGGATCAGGTATTCCACCAGACCATTATACGTGCGACGCTGACGGAGAAGTTCCACCGGGCACGCTTGCACCCCCGTTGCCAACTGCACCATTACAGACCCACCCTGCATGTTGCCCATTCCAAGTCTGACAGCAATAAGGGGTGTCCTGTTCAACAAGCGAGAAAGAGCATGATCAGTATCCACATCGGTTAAGTTTCGCCGCTCAATTAACGTTAACTTGATAGAAATTTGAATGCCGAAGCTTGTACTGTGAGTTTTGTTGCTTACATAAGTCGTTTAAGATTCCAAAGAACACAGGATGAGATGTTACTATCCTTTGTGCAAGCACTTCCAAGAGTTCATGAACAGTGAGCCTGGTGAAATTTGGGGAGCGCATCGTCAGTAGTGACCCTTTGGTTCCTAGGGTGTTTCGGCCTTTCATACTATACACCCTCCCCAAAGGCGGCCAGCGACAGGGTGATCAATCCTACGCTTGCGTCCCATTCCCAATTAGTCATAGGAGTTGCCTTGTTGTTGGTAGCCAACATCCCATGGGACTATGCATGGCAGGGGCGTCCTCCTCCCTGAGTCAAGCATTGTTGACTGCATACCTCCTGGCCCTCTCACTTTGGGGCCCAGCTGGGGTCTTTCCTCTTCATTCAGAGCCACTGACTGCTGCCTTCTGCCGCCTCCGATACAGGAAGTTACAAATCATAATTTTCTCCGAAAATAAATTTCTAAAAAGTTCTCAAATGTTACATTTTGTACAAGTTATTGCTGTAACAAAGAGGAAGGCCAACTTGTGCAGCTTGGTAATAACGCGTAAAACGTTGCGCTTTGTGTTAAATAGAATAAATTCAGACACTAGACAAGTGTGAAGCCGTCTGGCGTCTGGTTTGAACCACTATTTTTAGAAGCCTCTGCCGAGTTGGGAGCACAAATCGTCCTCGTGTTTGTGACGACGATACTGTGAGCGAAGCCACCCTGGCGGCCTCACATCCCACGGAGTCAATCTGCCTCAAATACCAACAGAGCCATTATGACCCTGACTCGGTGGTTTTGATTGCCGATCAAGTGGCCACCACATTTCTGCCAAACACACTGATGAAACCTCGCCGGGGGTTGGGAGGATAAAATGCTTCTCCTTTTAAAGTATAACGCCATTTTTGGCATTGACATCATGTCTTGTTGCACCAAACCTTTTAAGTCCCATGCAAAAAGCTAACTATAACAACCCATCACATAAATAATTTAAGGCCCTTTGTCCATCCACTGCTGGATTAAGACCCACGCTGCCAACTTGATTACAAACAGGTTACCTCTTGTCAATCGACTGCTAAATTACGGCCTTCTCGCGCCATGGCAGTGATATAAGTTGTTTCGCCATACTTCTCCACACTGGTAAAAATGTATTAAAGGTGGAGGGGGGGGGCTGGACCGGTTCATCTATCATTCGACACTTATGTTCGCCATGGCTGAGAATCGAACTTTAGGTTGGTGGATTCATAAACCCGTGCAGTAAAGCACCGTGCTAATTCTCCACCCAATGATCCCAGAATACAATGACTGCAACACCATTATTTACAATTAATGCGGAAGGCATAGCGTTTCAATGTGCAGTTTAATTTGTAAGTTGTACGATGTTAAACTGTCGCAAAAAAAGACACAAGTCTTAACGTAGCAGGGCATAAGTGTGAAAATCATCAAGGCCGACATCATTAACAGCCGCATCACTGCCGCTCTGGTTCCTCGGTGTCATTAGGTTTCGCTTGATCACCACAGTACAGGGACAAGCCACCGCAAGACAAATCGTTAACAGAGTTCCATTGCAAATGACACAATCTAGATTATTCCACAATCGAGCCCACGAACCCTGCCACCACGCCCCAGCACCAAATCCCGAAACTCCACCCCCCAAAACACACAACTACCGACAACCTAGAACACTAACAATCCCCTCCACACCGACAAAACAACGTACCAGCGTGTAGAATTGATCAGTATAACCTACATTTAAAATATAAAGCAGAAAAGAGACGGAATATGGGCGGCCTAAGGGCTCCGCGCGCGGCCTACTCGGGGAAATAAAACTAAAGCCTCGGCCTCACCTGGCCAGGGCGCCGGAGCAACCGCGGGGCAGGACCCACGTCGCGGCGCTGAGATTCCGTAGCGCCGCTCTTCGCCGCTCTACCCCCCGCAAGGGTCTAATCCCCTTCCTCGGGGTCCCGACCCCAGCACCCCCCCCCGATCAATCCGCGCCTGGGGAGGGGGGGTCCTTGGACAAGAAGTGAGGAAGGAATGGACAAGAAACGAAAGGGGGTAAAGCCCGCGGAGAAGAGGGCCCGCAAAGCGTGACAGCGACACCGGGAATCCGGCGCCTCGCCGCGCGCTCACGGCCGCGGGCCGCTAGGGGGAGCGCTCAACGTGAGGGCCCTGGCAGGGGGAGCATTCGATAGGGAGGGGGGGCTAACCATGGGGAGGGGCCTAACCATGGGGACGGGGGGTCTAACCATGGGGAGGGGGGGGTCTAACCATGGGATGGGGGGGGGGGGCTAACCATGGGGAGGGGCCTAACCATGGGATGGGGGGGGGTCTAACCATGGGGACGGGGGGTCTAACCATGGGGAGGGGGTGGCTAACCATGGGGAGGGGGGTCTAACCATGGGGAGGGGGGTCTAACCATGGGGAGGGGGGGGGTCTAACCATGGGATTGGGGGGGTCTAACCATGGGGAGGGGGGGTCTAACCATGGGGAGGGGGGGTCTAACCATGGGGAGGGGGGGTCTAACCATGGGGAGGGGGGGTCTAACCATGGGGAGGGGGGGGGTCTAACCATGAGGAGGGGGGGGGTCTAACCATGGGGAGGGGGGGTCTAACTATGGGGAGGGGGGTCTAACCATGGGGAGGGGGGGTCTAACCATGGGGAGGGGGGGGTCTAACCATGGGGAGGGGGGGTCTAACCATGGGGAGGGGGGTCTAACCATGGGGAGGGGGGGTCTAACCATGGGGAGGGGGGGTCTAACCATGGGGAGGGGGGGGTCTAACCATGGGGAGGGGGGGTCTAACCATGGGGAGGGGGGGTCTAACCATGGGGAGGGGGGGTCTAACCATGGGGAGGGGGGGTCTAACCATGGGGAGGGGGGGTCTAACCATGAGGAGGGGGGGTCTAACCATGGGGAGGGGGGGGGTCTAACCATGGGGAGGGGGGTCTAACCATGAGGAGGGGGGGGTCTAACCATGAGGAGGGGGGGGGTCTAACCATGAGGAGGGGGGGGTCTAACCATGGGGAGGGGGGGGGTCTAACCATGGGGAGGGGGGTCTAACCATGAGGAGGGGGGGTCTAACCATGAGGAGGGGGGGGGTCTAACCATGAGGAGGGGGGGTCTAACCATGAGGAGGGGGGGGGTCTAACCATGGGGAGGGGGGGTCTAACCATGAGGAGGGGGGGTCTAACCATGAGGAGGGGGGGGGTCTAACTATGGGGAGGGGGGGGTCTAACCATGAGGAGGGGGGGGGTCTAACCATGAGGAGGGGGGGGGTCTAACTATGGGGAGGGGGGGTCTAACCATGAGGAGGGGGGGGGTCTAACCATGGGGAGGGGGGGTCTAACCATGGGGAGGGGGGTCTAACCATGGGGAGGGGGGGTCTAACCATGAGGAGGGGGGGGGGTCTAACCATGAGGAGGGGGGGGGTCTAACCATGGGGAGGGGGGGTCTAACCATGGGGAGGGGGGGTCTAACCATGGGGAGGGGGGTCTAACCATGGGGAGGGGGGGTCTAACCATGGGGAGGGGGGGTCTAACCATGAGGAGGGGGGGGGTCTAACTATGGGGAGGGGGGGGTCTAACCATGAGGAGGGGGGGGGGTCTAACCATGGGGAGGGGGGGTCTAACCATGGGGAGGGGGGTCTAACCATGGGGAGGGGGGGTCTAACCATGAGGAGGGGGGGGGTCTAACCATGGGGAGGGGGGGGTCTAACCATGGGGAGGGGGGGGTCTAACCATGGGGAGGGGGGTCTAACCATGGGGAGGGGGGGTCTAACCATGGGGAGGGGGGGTCTAACCATGGGGAGGGGGGGGTCTAACCATGGGGAGGGGTCTAACCATGGGGAGGGGGGGTCTAACCATGAGGAGGGGGGGGGTCTAACCATGGGGAGGGGGGGTCTAACCATGGGGAGGGGGGGGTCTAACCATGGGGAGGGGGGTCTAACCATGGGGAGGGGGGGTCTAACCATGGGGAGGGGGGGTCTAACCATGGGGAGGGGGGGGTCTAACCATGGGGAGGGGGGTCTAACCATGGGGAGGGGGGGTCTAACCATGAGGAGGGGGGGGGTCTAACCATGGGGAGGGGGGGTCTAACCATGGGGAGGGGGGGGTCTAACCATGGGGAGGGGGGTCTAACCATGGGGAGGGGGGGTCTAACCATGGGGAGGGGGGGTCTAACCATGGGGAGGGGGGGTCTAACCATGGGGAGGGGGGGTCTAACCATGGGGAGGGGGGGTCTAACCATGGGGAGGGGGGGTCTAACCATGGGGAGGGGGGGTCTAACCATGGGGAGGGGGGGGGGTCTAACCATGAGGAGGGGGGGGGTCTAACCATGGGGAGGGGGGGGTCTAACCATGAGGAGGGGGGGGGTCTAACCATGAGGAGGGGGGGGGTCTAACCATGAGGAGGGGGGGGGTCTAACCATGGGGAGGGGGGGGTCTAACTATGGGGAGGGGGGGTCTAACCATGAGGAGGGGGGGGGTCTAACCATGGGGAGGGGGGGGTCTAACCATGAGGAGGGGGGGGGTCTAACCATGAGGAGGGGGGGGGTCTAACTATGGGGAGGGGGGGGTCTAACCATGGGGAGGGGGGGTCTAACCATGGGATTGGGGGGGGTCTAACCATGAGGGGGGTGGTCTAACCATGGGGAGGGGGGGTCTAACCATGGGGAGGGGGGGGGTCTAACTATGGGGAGGGGGGGTCTAACCATGGGGAGGGGGGTCTAACCATGGGGAGGGGGGGTCTAGCCATGAGGAGGGGGGGTCTAACCATGGGGAGGGGGGTCTAGCCATGAGGAGGGGGGGTCTAACCATGGGGAGGGGGGGGTCTAACCATGGGGAGGGGGGTCTAGCCATGAGGAGGGGGGGTCTAACCATGGGGAGGGGGGTCTAGCCATGAGGAGGGGGGGTCTAACCATGAGGAGGGGGGGTCTAACCATGAGGAGGGGGGTCTAACCATGGGGAGGGGGGTCTAGCCATGAGGAGGGGGGGTCTAACCATGAGGAGGGGGGGTCTAACCATGGGGAGGGGGGTCTAGCCATGGGGAGGGGGGGGTCTAACCATGAGGAGGGGGGGTCTAACCATGGGGAGGGGGGTCTAGCCATGAGGAGGGGGGGTCTAACCATGAGGAGGGGGGGTCTAACCATGGGGAGGGGGGTCTAACCATGGGGAGGGGGGGTCTAACCATGGGGAGGGGGGGGGGTCTAACCATGGGATTGGGGGGGGTCTAACCATGAGGGGGGTGGTCTCGAGGGACGCCACCAAACTTCCTCCAAAACAAGGGTATGGAACCTCCGTCAAGGCGGGCCAAAGACACCTGAACTCTTTGCTTTATTTGCAGTGAAAAAGTATTGTTGAGCTCTGTTATCACTACAGTACTCTAAACGAGCACAGATTGGGCCGGTGTTGTAATACTGTTTGCTGGTCAAAGCTGGGAGTGAAGCACCCGGTTACTTGTTTGTTGTTCAATTTTAATCGATATAATTCAACTTCATTGTCAGACATAGGTCTCGCGGCCCGCGCGGCCTGCTAACAGTCTGCTAACAGTAACTTCCATACGGTCCGCGAACGATATTCACGTGACAATGCAAACATCGTAGCCACACGAATCGGACACCCGGGGCGAATGTTTGAGACCGGGCAATACAGCACGAGGTTTATAATTCGCGTGCGCTCGGTCGCTTCAATCGCTGCGAGGGCATTCTTGCGGTGATTGAGCGGGTGACTTGCCAAATCAAAAGATTGGTGAGTTCACATTTTGGGGTCGACTCAGCCACTCCATCCATCCGGGATCCATAACAGTACGTAACCACGTTGTGGGGAACCGATGGTTAGATGAATATCTGCCATGGTAATGTGGAATTTCCACGACTGACTGGGTACTGTAAACGGGAAATGAACACCACTCCATGCTCAACTGAGCAGGACAACCACTTTAAATTTTCGTTTGAATGAATGAGGCAGAATCAACAAGACTCACTAAACAAACGAGACGAAAGACAATCACTGCATTGTATCAAGCCTCGGCCTCAAATGGTGACAATTCATCGAATTGCAGCGAGGGTGATTTTTTTATAAGCCTGCTAGGTATAGGCACATTCTGACAGCCGTGGCTTCGCTTTCCGAGTGTGCAGTCATTGTGCAATTGCACCGGGACTTTTGGGTCAGCGAAGCCCAGACGTAAGGCTATTATGAGGAGTGGGGACACTTTTGAGGGAGTCATCCCAATTGGATTCCTCTCTCCAGGACCGATGCCGAGACCACACGCCACACCAGTGTGACACATCCAAAGTAAATGGTGGCAGAAGGCGTAGTTCTCAATGAGTTTTGTTTAGCGGCTCGAACAATGCGAGTCACCTCGTCTGTGATAACCAGGCAGGGGGCAAACACGGGGCGCAAGGCAGGGCGTCTCTTTCTCCGGTTTCCGCAAACAGCCCCATAGAAATGTCAGGAAATGTAGCTGCTTTCGGAAGAAAAGTGCCACAGCGATGAGGTCACCGATCATAACAAGAACGCTGCACTTTCAATAATAATACAGGACACGTGCTTCGTGTTGTGGATTTTAGACTAAATTCGTTTCGCACAATATTAGTCACAGTTCACGTTGACGATATTGTTGACATTTACTGATGCCCGTGTTTTATCCAAAAATCTGACAATGCAATTCAAAGTCTGATTGGCTCCGAACTCCCTAAAGATTCTGTGGGCCAGGGATTACGGTATTGTTAAACGTTTCCAGCGGGTAAACCCGTAGGGCCTGGAGAATAATCCATGCGATCATAGGGACAATATGCAAACACCAAATGTACAGGCGTCAGGGTCGGGATCGAACCCACGACCTGCTGTATAACAGGCGAGGTAGTTATCATCTCGGCACTGTGGCGCCCTAAGACATGCCTTTCCTCTGGTAAATAATTTCCCCATCTGCTATCAGAATGAAATGTGTCCCGTCATGCAATACACTGTAAAATCGAAAACGAGAAATTGGACAAAAGTTCAAATGATCACACATAGTGGTAAGAGAACACATTCCAGTATTTCCCACAAGACCCAAACATAGCCTAACCAATTACCACACCAGCCAAACTGACCCGAACTATAGCATTAAACGTACCATACGAAAACATCAGAGTCTAGTCCTAACCAAAACTAAACTAGCCAATGGGACAATCGCAAGAAGCGTAAGGCATGGGGCAATATTGTTTAGCATACCAGCCGTAAGAGCTTAGTGCAAACCCTAACCACACCAGCCCGATTCGTAATCCTAACTAAACTAGCCAATCAGCCAGCACCTAACGTAGTTTTAACATCAACAACATCAACATGATCCCTGGTTGTATCCTTAAGCACACTATCCAATCAGGCCCTCGTCTTGACCCAACTAAATTAGCCAATCAGCCAGAACCTAACAAGCAGATCCTAGACTCAATCCTAAGCACACTGGCCAACAAACTCTACCCAAACAAACCAAAAGCACAACCTAACCCTTAACCAAGCAGTGGATTCAGAAATGGGGTATACATGATGATTGTCTAGTAGGGATGCGCTTTTGATTGATTTCCACTTCATTTCGGAATTCACATTTTAGGAGTTACGAGGACAAATTCGGATATTTTTTGGGATAATTTACATTGTGCAATGCTCTGCTTGTCTTCTCGCAAACAAGAGCAACGTTAAAATTACGTCTCTTCTTTTTCGAATCATTGGGGGCCGGGGGGGGGGAAACATCGGAGCATCCAACATTTCGTATGTGTGCCCAATTTTCGAGGTATTTTCCCCCGATTAATCCGAACATCTGGAACATATCTCCTCCCGACCTCGTTGCGCTGAATGCCAAGTTAGCAGCTGTCACATCACCGCCACTAGGGGGCTCAGCACTCTACGGCGACAATGGGATCTGCGGTGGGGACGTCACTGCTTTCTGCATGGGGATGAGGAGTATCTGTGGCTATATTAAAGTCCGCGGGGAACCATAAACACTTCCACATGAGCGCAACACGATGGAGTAATTTTACCCGTCTCAGCGGACCTGCCACAACAAGCTCTACCCATTCAAATTTACAGCCCTTTGTCAATTTCACTGTTGGATGAACCCCACCTCTTCACGGTCCCCCCGGCCATGTCGGGATTATTTGACCATACTTCACCCCACGATGGTCAGTGCGGGTTCATGATGAAGGGGGGGGGGGAAGAGGATGTCATCACAGTAGTCGCTCGCCACTGATGTCAGCCGTGGCTTGGGATGACAACTCAGGTCGTCTGCGTTCATGGCGCAGTGTGCGTCAAGCACTGCGCCACCGATCAACAGCTCTTTCGAGCAAATTACGCGAGTGTGCAGCGTTGCTACAACAACATGCATTGAGTTGAATAGACAAAAAGTAATTCTAGATTTGAAGCTTTCGTGACTGCAAGGATTCATACTCTTAGTTTTTTCGGTAAAGTCGCGTAGGTAAAAAAAAATGAAATTAAAATTAATAGACAAACAGTAGCCTGAGTTAAATAGACGAAAGTAATAGATTGCAGAACTATAACGTTTGCATGCAAAATTCTTGGTTTGTTCGTTGTCACGAAGGACGCGTTACTAGATTGCTGTGAATTGATGTTTTTGTCTGTGCGTTGTTGTGGCTGCACTCACGCGCCAGGGATCTCCCTTGCAAATAAAGCCCTGAAACTGGCGAAATGGAATCACCCGTGTAACAAATCATATACTGTACAACTTTTAACGATTTGAATACGTGGGTTATGCTGGTATCCCTTGATCCTGCGCTTTGGATGTCTGGGTTGGTGGGTTCGCGCTCTGAAACCGAGGAGCTAAGTTCGATCCCTGTTCCTCGTCTTAAATCATCTACCATTGTCGTGGATACCCCCAACCCACGTTCTACTTCACCAATCATTGACCAGCACGGTGAAGTATGGTCAAACAACCCCTGCGTCCAGGGGCGCAACTATGGGGTATGTGGCAGCGTTATGCGACGCATATGGGCCCAGTCGGCCACAAGGAATCTCGAATCAACAGAAAATAAACAAGTAAAACATTTAAAGAAAAATTATTCGAAAAAAATTATTCATTAAAAATTACCTGCGGTCTTCCATGGACTAAGCTCGATTAACGCAACTGGCTATCATCATATCAATAGAGCAGCATACATTTGCGCGATCTATCTCCTTTGAAGTTAATTGTACCATTAAATGTGTTTTTATTCATACTGTCACTGTGAGACTGTCTTCCTCTAAAACCAATACACGGTGCAACTAAAATAATATACTGTATATGTAGTTATAGCCTACAGATGATTGTATCCGGGTTAAAAACATCCGTAGCTTTGTCAGTAAAAGTGAGTCGGGGTGAAAGGAGGTGGACCCACAGTCGGATCTTGCATAGCCCCGTTGACATAGGTCGTTGCGTTCCTGCCTGCTACTGACACGGCCTGCAGAGGCCTTCATCCAGCAGAGGATGAATATTGGGGATGTAAATTATAATTGCCCCTGCATTATTAGTGGTGGGGTGTTGGGGGGTGAGTGCTTTTTCAGCGTGTATTGAATACAGCCATGGAAACAGGTGGTCAAGAAACCACTCGGTCATTTATTTCAAGTAGCACGTCAATACGGACAGGATATGGCGATGTGATAACCATTTTGTTCATTTCCACGTATTATAAACTACGTGAACGCGTGGTTCATTTTGAGCAATCAACAGGTTATGACCAACATATTTTAGCCATTTGTCTTCTCAGCGCTGTAAGAAAACGTACACAAGCCCTGTTGTTAGCGGGGTTTGTTTGACCATATTTCTCCACGCTGGTGAGTGCGTGTTGATCGAGGTGCTCAATTAGGTGGGGCTCAAAAGACCGGCTCAAAATATCACTCGCCACTGACGGTAACCATGGCCGGGATTTGAACAAATCGAGCTAACCACTTCTGCCGATCCCCCTTAGCCACTCATTTACATTTAAGATCTGAAGTTTTTTTAGAAAAAAATAGCCACGAGATCAGACGCACTGCAACAATATTGTGGGTTCGATCATCACTTTTCCGTTTTGACCTTTCTGTATGGCCGTGGGGGAAAAAATACGATCTATAGCGCGCGCAATCACCCACCCCGCCCAACATACAGATAAACGTACTCGCCTTACGTACATGTACAGCGCCTTTGTTTGTCCACTGCTGGATGACGGCCTTCCCACGTCATGCGGGTCGTAAGTGTTCCTTGACCACATTCCACCACGCTGGCCAGTGCGGGGATTTGTGAGGGTCCGCGAGGGAGCATGGAAATACAGCACAACAGTGGCTGTAGCTGCACTCCTCACCGTGGGCAAAGTGGCTCTGGAACAGCCTACAACACGTGATGTGTATGAGTATGGACTCTGGGTCACAGTGCGAGTGATATGATTATAGGTACTGTACCCTACATGTAGTCTTTACTAATCTTATATACAGAACTTTGAAATTACGGGCCACTCCTTATCTAATGCACGAACATACCCATGTCATGCTATCTCTAAACACGAAGAGGTAATCCATTCTGGACCCCAATAGAATGTTGATGATACAACAACTCGTGTTTAGTCTCTCCTTCTAACCAAAATCTCATGGAATGCGCCTGACCCACGTCAGACCTCTCTGAAGCTCAGCAGAGTTGAGTCCCCGATAGAATCTGGTTCGGAAGATCACCACCCGCAGCAGTTTTATTGAAGGCAGCAGAAACAAAATCATCCATCGCTGTACCGCACAGCTATGCTCCCGCCGCCTTCACCAAGCGGCACTGGTCCAGCAAAATCCAATAAACCCAAACTCTCATCCAGCAGTGGACTGGACAAAGTGCTGTACGTGTCGTTCCCCTTACGACGTTCACTTGGCAGTCATGATATTCAGTGAGGTTTTCCCCGGGTAAACACGCGTGGTGATACTGTAGCAGTAGTAGGTGTAATAATGTACACATTCTCAGCTTGAGCCATACAATTGCACCTCCGATTAGCAGGGTTGACTTCCGTACGGTGCGAAAGAAGTTCAACATACATACAACGCAGAATTATGGGAAAGGAAGCAGAGGGTGCGGCTCACCAACAGGACTTATTGGATCTGAATAGTTTATAGATAAGGTTGTAAAAAAGATAAGTATTCTGTAAAACATCCAATTAACCCATCACGCCATGTGCCAGCGTGCCCTGGTATACGCGTGGGTGTAAGTGAAACGATGCTCGCGCTATGGATTGTGTTGCTGGCTTGTTTTGTAAATCTTGTTCACCCTTTAAATGCCTACGTTGTTTGCAGTCGTCACCTCGCGTCAGAAACAATGCAGCTCTGGCTTCGGCGTCTCTCGCAGAGATATCAGCCAGTGACACATTTTCAAGAGCCGCGTGGCTCACAGGGCTATACCAAATAAATGAACTGAAATGAACTTAACTCTGTCTTTGGCATTCAGTGAGATTTTTTGTTGTTGCTATAATGTGCCATCGCAACGCACAATGAGTTTTGGGATTCAAAGAGCCGTCCATGCAAGCGTGACCTTGTTTCAGGGGGAGTGGTGGCGGGACATGCGACAACTCGTGTGGGGAGACGGCACGACCATCGCTGTTAAACAAACCAAAAACTTTCAAAAAGTGTCAAACGCGAAACGGAACGATCTTATCTGCGTTCGTCTATCACGCATTTAGCTCTCGCCCCATATGTGTATGAGACAATTGCCGTTCCAACATTTTAACTTGACCCCACGAATCTAGAAAGGGGGCTGAGTATTCAACAGTGGGGGGGGGGGCTCACCCTCCTTCAGTGCCCCCCCCCCCACCACCATCACCGCCTGTCCTCTCTGTGGGATCGCTCGCTCGCTCGGTGGTGGTGGTGGTGGTAACTGCGTACGGGCTGGCGGGCGTGGTTATCGTGGGGGTTGGGTAGTGGTTGTTGGTGGTTGGTGGTGGTGGTGGTGCCGGAACAGTGTGGAAGCAGGGAGGAGGAGGAGAAGACCCCTTCAAGAACAGCGGACTGGGGGCTGGTTTTGTGAAAGAGCCACTGCGGGGAGGGAGGGAGGGAGAGAGGGAGGGAGGAGGAGGAGTTGGCAGTTCGGAGTTGGCTGAGCTGAGCTGGAAGAGAGAGAGAGAGAGTGTGAGTTGGTGGTGTTGGTGGCGGTGGTGGGGGAGATTCTTTGCTGCGCTCTCCGTCTTGTTCAGCTGGCGGCTGCCGCGTCTGCAGCGGAGGAGAGCAGAGCGCCGCCGCTCTTCTACCTTGCCGTCCGTTGAACTTCTTTCGCACCCTACGTAGCCAACCGCGCTAATCGGAGGTGCGGGGAAAATAAGAGGAAAAACAACCTCGTCCGCGCACCGCGCCGGATGATGACAGCGGAGATGGCGATGACGGCGGGGTCCGTGCTGGGCAGGGTCACCGCGAGAAGCGCGGCCACTGTCGCGTGCGTCCTGCTGATGTGCGCCCTGGGAGCCCGGCAAACAGAAGGTGACGACGACTTAGATCACACACACACAGACACACACAGACACACACACACAGACAGACAGAGACAGACACACACAGACACACACACAGACACACACAGACAGAGACACAGACACACACAGACTCACACACAGACACACACAGACACACACAGACAGAGACACAGACACACACAGACACACACACACAGACACACACAGACAGACAGAGACAGACACACACAGACAGAGACACACACAGAGACACACACAGACACACACACAGACACACAGACAGAGACACAGACACACACACAGACACACACACACACAGACACACAGTCAGACACAGACACACACACACATACACACACACAGACACACAGACACACACACAGACACACAGACACACAGACACACACACAGACACACACACAGACAGAGACACAGACACAGACACACACACACAGACACACAGGCACACACACAGACACACACACACAGACACACACATGATTGATTTGGCGATGCTGCGTTGGCACTTGGCAGTGGCACACGTACACGTGTTGACAAAACAACTCCCGACACATCGGTACACTTACACTGTGGCCTTAAAGGAAAACACACATTTAATAGGCGACGTTTCGGGAAATGGGCCTTCTTCAGAGCACATATACTGTACATACATAGACATATACTAACACAGACGTAATTACACATGCTCTATGCTTATTGCGTATAAATAAGTTGACACACATGCACACGTACTTATACATATGGGTATATTAACGCATACGTATAGACATCCACTCACCCACTACATATACATAGTACACACATGTGAATACAGACGTGCTTAAATGCGAGACATTCTCACGCGTACACACATAGACATCCACACACAGACATCCACACACAGACATCCACACACGGACATCCACACACGGACATTCACACACGGACATTCACACACGGACATTCACACACGGACATTCACACACGGACATTCACACACGGACATTCACACACGGACATCCACACACGGACCTCCACAATACTACATACTAGAGGCATGCGAACATTCCCACACAGTACACAAATACACGTGTACACTTTAATATTCCGTTACCAAAAAACGCTCTAAGCGAGCGCCTACGAGAGGGTGGGTGGCCAGCATCACGACCGACCGCCTTTGTCTCCCCGGTGGCGATGTTTACACCGCTCCAGGTTACTCATTTGAGGCTGAGTCGTCCTAGGGGAGGCCCGCGACGGGTTCAGATAATCTTGTACAGGGGAATTGAGTCTTCAGGTCCACACGGCGTGCATCGCGGTTTCAAGACGGGCAAAATGTTTGTTTGTCTATTTGTGTTGTCATTCTGTCTTGTGATGTGACTTTGTAGGATGAACGTTGAGATTTATATGGGGCACGGAGTGAACAATAAAGTCTTAATTGATCTGTCATAAGGTAGGGCACTGATAAGGGGTTTATGCACTACCGCTCTCCCGACAGACAGAGACAAAGATCCCCCGTGTAGCCTGTAACAGACTGTTGGGGCAAGTGCTGTTAGCGAGTAGCACCTATGAAGGCCAGAACGTCAGACGAGGGGGTGGGTGGCCAGCACCACGCCCGGCCGCCTTTGTCTCCCCAGTGGCGATGTTTACACACCACTATACCAGGTACTGGTATAGCGGTGTTAAATCCTCCCATTGTACACGGCATTATTACGATACCCTTGGGTTAGCGCACTGTGCAGTGACCAGCGTGGTGAAGTATAGCGAGACGACACCCACCACCACCACCCCCCCCCTTCAGGGCACGCGTGGTGGCGTGGGGGGGACATTTATCCATCAGCGGGGTCGATGAAGGGGCCGTAGGTTGGCACACAGCGAATGTGTTACAGACACGCACGCAGACTCTGCGGGCTGTATAGATGGTGACAACGATGATGATGATGATCTTTGAGACCGCAATTAACCCGGCGTGACGCGTGTTTCGTGTTGTGAGACTTCCACGGCGTTCTTCTCGGAACACTTTAGAGGGTTTTTTCTCTCTCTACAGATCAATTCTCTACTAGCGATTACGTAATGTACCATCATCATCATCATCACGCTCTCCCTCCGTCAACACAACGGTGATGATGATGGTGGTGGTGGATGTAATTCGATGGCAGGAAGGATGGAATGACTCCAGTCAGGGCATTAATTGTCTCAATTCAGACCCTGGCCGACTCGAGTTCAATGTGCATCGTCGCTCGCTCGCTCGCTCACACGCCCCGTGGATCAACCTCGCTTCATGCCGATGTGAAACGAGAGGATTGGTGGTGGCCGTGATGATGATGATGATCATGATGGATTGACGCGACGTGTACACTCTCCCATCAACAACATTGACTCATCCTCGGCGTCGTCGGAGGAGAAGAAGCGTGCTCGACGATTGATAATGACATGCTGGAAAGGGGAAACTCGCGACTCGCTCGCGCTCATAATAATAATTAATCGATCACCATGAGCGCTTACCGCATTCTCCGCATTATAATAAGGCACCGCGAATTTGTGCTCGGTGTCAACAGAGTTCTGCAAATCTCGTCTCGCACACACACACACACGCACCTATCGGATTATACGACGCACCCCCAACGTTGAATATATATGGGGGATGGAATGTGCTTTATAATCTGGATAAGGGGGGGAATACGGTATCATTCAGACCGCTTTTCAAGGCGCCAGAACAAATGCAAGTGGGGGGAGGGGGGGTGAGGTGACATTTGAGATAACTACTCACAAGTCGGGAGGGAAGCGACTGCGGACTCAATACTACGACGTTGACAAGCGACGCACGGAGGGACAACAGACGAGAACAAACACCACCGGGGACAAAAGCCAAACTGTGCCTCCTCGAGACGATTTGTGCTTGAAGTTGTGATGCCGGGCGGAGGAGGGATGTGGAATGTTTGCTGACGTGTGCAGGATTCGTCGGCTGTTACTCTGTGGGGTTGCGTGCAGATGCGAACGTCTGTTCGCTTTACGCGCAAACGTTCGGCGACGAGCTTCTCACGGACTTTAGACAACAATCCCCTCTTAAGGGCCGTTCATAAATGACGACACGCACCTAGGGGGGGGGGGGTGGGGGGGGTCAGACATTTGTGACGATGTGTGACGAGGGGAGGGGGGGTTTGAGACATGTGACGTCACATCAAAATGCGTAACTTTAAATACATATAGACAACACGTTCTACTTAATTAAATAGACTTTTTAATAAATGTTTTCTCCTACAACATCAGAGTGCAGCGCCACATTAAATACGCACTACAATGACAATATTTTTGAGCGATTTGAAGCATGTTTTATTTTGGGGGGGGGGGGCAGAGCTTTGTGACGTCATATTTGGGGGGGGGGGGTCTGACTTTTTGTGACGCCGTGTGACGAGGGGGGGGGTCAAAAATTGTCCAAAATCGCGTTACGTCATTTATGGACGGCCCCTTAGCCGCAGAGATCCTTTGCTCGCCCATAAACGTATCGACTAACCGAGTCCCAAGAGTCCATTGTCAGGAGGATCCTGGTTATATAGCACACATACACACCCGGGTACCTTCGGGCAATCATCAGGTAGCTGTGTGCGTTAATGTGCGTGAGACAAGATTGTTTTAAAGTTTTGTTGACATCGGGTAAACGTTTGAAGGCGCGTCTTGCTTTCTGAGACGTCTTATAATCCGGACAATAGGGTAAATGCAACGTTTGGTCAGTGTTTTACCTACTTAAAATGTTACCTATTTTTATTTGACCAGGTGTGGCCCACTGAGCTGTATAGCTTTTTTTCAGAAGCGACTTGGTACAAATTGTATCCCAAAAAAGTAGCTTATCGTGTGGACATTTATGACAAACAAATACTGTACTCTAAGCGCACGTTTCTAAATGTTGAGGGAAAAACCGGAGGACCCGGAGAAAAATCCACATGACCACGGGGAGAGAAACATGCAAACTCCAAATATGCAGGCATCAACATTCGAGGAGGTAATCGTTCAAAGTCCTTTTCTCCGGACTGCCTGTTATATATGTACACTCATGAGTACACACATTCCTGCGGAGGGAGCTGGTAGGAACGTTGGGTTGCTCGGTCAATGGCCAGGGTCAACTGCGGCGTGGTGTATTCCGCAAATATGCCCGACTGTGAGGGCGGGCACAAGCCGGCCTGAGTAGGTTAAACGTTGAGTTTTATAAGGGCACCACGGGGTGACCGGCCCCTCAACACCCAGCCCACCCCTCCCACCCCCACCCAGCCCCAACCTCCCCACCCAGCCCCTCCCCACCCTCCCCACCCAGCCCCTCCCCACCCTCCCCTCCCCACCCAGCTCCTCCCTCCCCACCCAGCCCCTCCCTGCACGACGGATGGACACAATAATCCCCTGTGGGCTGGTGGAACCAGTGGGTTCCTACCAGTAACATGTAACGTTGGAGCAACGTTGGCATGTGGTTCGAACCGTTGGACCAACGTTGACCCAACGTCGATGGGGTAGGCATCTCTAATTTGAAAACGTAAAACGGCAACCGAGTGCCTGATCTTGCTGCTACTGTTAGGAACACATCTGCCAAAATACCGCAACTTTCTCGGTGGGTTTCTATGTTTTTTCCACATGTGGATGTTTACGTCTTTAAGCCAAACCACATGGCTAATACTGTTGTGTGCATGTATGTTGTTGAACTTCTTTTGCACCGTATGTAGCTAACCGATCGTGCTGTCATGCAAGCTCATAACAGCAGTATGGGAGTTGTCATAAAACATTGTGTCACAATTTAATGCCACAATTTTGATTCATGAGTACTTTTCTTGTTTGTTAACAATGTGGTGAATATTCTTTGGGTCTTTCCGTAAAGCCACGTAAATAGGTTATTTGAACCTATCTACGTGACTTTACCGAAAGACCTAAAGAATATGAATTCCTGCAGTCACGAAAGCTCCAAGTCAATGTGGTGAATGTAGGGAGGAGCTCTAGTGGCTTGACGGGGTCACGTGAGTCCATGACGAACTGGAGGTGGCTGCGTGGCTCAGACGTCCTCACCCAGACCCGGCACTGCCGAGATGATGGGTTCTCATCCAGGCGGCCACCCGTGAAGAGACCGCGTTCTCGAGTGGAGGCAGTTGATCGTCCCCAATTTATTTAGCTCTGCGCTCAAATTGGCCTCATTCCAGCTCGAACAATGATATGTCAGTTTGGCTTTCGTGAAAACGAAGGTTACCCTCGTATGCAGAGCAGGTGGGTAAGTGCTTCCTTCAACAGTGCGGACCGGAGGCCCCTTATACGGATCTAAGAGGTTGCCCTGTGATATCCGCTTCTGTGGACCATTTTCTAACACTGTTTTGCGAGAGATTCGAATGAATACTTAATCTTACGACCCGATGCCGAGAGCACAATTAGGATATAATTGGGGGAAATGTAATATACATTTTAAAGTAAAACCTGTATTCCAGATAGTGACAACAGCAACTTCCGTGTTGAAAACGTGAACTTGGCAGTAAATGACACGCCTATCCGTGTCATTGGCCCTCAAGGGAAGTTCTTATGAGTCATTAATCATGCCAATGACATTCCTGACAATGATGTTGTTCCCTCGGGCTCCAGTTGTTTACGTAGCAAAGTAGGGGTCAGGAGAGGCAGGGAGAGTGATTTCTGTGGCTTTCCAAACGTCTTTGTTTTTTAATGTGTCGGTAATTTGATTACAGAAATATCTTCGATTAAATCTTTAGTGTGGTGAGTTGATGGTCGCAGCCCATCTTCTTGGTTCTTTCGGTAAAGTCACGTAGAATGGAAATAATAAAATAATAAAAATAAAACATGATAAAATAATTCTCACGACGTTTCGGCCACAACGCAAGCAGCCGTCCTCAGGTGGAGAACAGGTCTGTCCATTCTACGTGCCTTTACCGAAAGAACCAAGAAGATGAATCCCTGCAGTCACGAAAGCTTTAAATCGAAATTTAATTAATGGTCGCAGCCCAGTCACCAATGACCGAATACAAAATAACGACAATGTTGGTTTTCATTAAATTGGCAAATTCCAAGCTCAGAGAATTAAAATATCGATTTGTCATGTTATGAATATTTCGCAATAGCTGGGCTCCCTTCGTGTGAAGGGTTCTCAGAAATAGATCTCTGATATCTCCTTCCTTGACTCATTTTCAAACAATGGTGGGGGGGGGGATTCACTGCTTACTGAGAGAGGTCAAATTGTTTGTTTATCCCGTGACGTGATACTGCAAGCACCTTTTGTAATAGAATTGGCACGCAAACACAAAAAACCCGAAATAACTTGTAAGAGGTTAAGGCTTAAAGTTGTCATGTGTAATGAATCATTTTCCTTATTATATACGAAAGCAACCGAATGAACGGCTCGTTCATAAACGAAGTCACAAGCCTCGCTTGCATCGGTCAGCTAACCCACGTAGCATCCAGAGGTCACTTTTCTGAGCTCCATCTCATCGCTTTGACTGTGAACGTGACACACACAGGGCGTGGGCTTTAACTACAAAGCACGCGGCCTTTGCCCAACTTCATGTGGCAAGATGTTAACTACCTGGCCTGGTATTTAGGAGGTCGTGGGTTTGATACTGACCCTGACACCTTTATATTTGAAGTTTGCATGTTCTCCCTGTGGTCACGTGCATTTTTCTGTGGGTCCTCCTGTTTTCATCTCCACATTTAGAAACATATGTTTAGAGTATGGTGGCTGCTATAAATTCCCACGTGATAAGCCACTTCATTGGGGTATCATTTCTGGCCATGTCACTTTTGAAAAAGAGCTAAATAGCTCAGTGGGCTCTACCTGCTAAAATAGAAAATAGTTTAGTAGTTTTAATGTGGCCAGCATGAGCCTGCACATCTCAGGAGGATGCCACGGTACGTGAACAATTGTACATGTAACGGACCTTCTTCCAAGGCACTGCAGGACACAGCGCATCGATCTGGTGGGTTTTCGTGACATTTATCCGTAACAATAAGGATATGCGCGTATGGGAGCGCTGATACACCCCAGCAACTTGAAGCGGCTTACGTCACATCTCGTCGCAACCGTTCCAATGCCCTGCTGCAGTATTGCCGAGGGGAACCCCCCGTGGCAGCTGTCTCTATGTGGCACTAGTTGAACGCCAAACCGTCTTAATTATATGCCGTGGGACAAAAATAACGTATCGTTCCCGTAAACACACACACACACCACACAGCAAATAAACATACCGTGTATCTTTGTGTGCAGACCTTTTGTCAATCCACTGCTGGATGAGAGCGTCCCCACGCCATGTGAGTCATGGGCTAAATCTGACCATACTTCACCATGCAGTGTTGCTGAAGGTGGGGAGCCTAGCACGGTGCAATCACGATTTTATGTCTGCAGTGCATACATAAGTAGCCTTATAGCACCTGCCGCTTTTTGCACGGCGGTCGCATGTCCAAGCACTTTTGCAGGCTCAAACCCGCTTAGCTTCCGAGATCTGACCCGATAGGGCTCGTTCCAGTTCATTCGGTGGCAGGCAAAGATGCCCACTGTGTGCCGCTGTAATCATTGCACTGCCCACCCTGGGTGACGACTGCATGTGGCATTTCCTGGAGTTAATCGGCAAGCCCAGCGAGTAAACATACTTTGTAGTGTTTTGTTGTACTTGTTCTCCCCAGTTGCTTGAGTGTGAACACGTGAGTGACTCATTTGCTGCACCTTTGCCTGCTGTAAATGATCTTTGCAAAATGTGCTGTGATTCACCTCGACCCTTCCCCCCCCTCCCCCTGGACTAATCGATGAATTGTCGCGATTCAGCGCCGCGATTCGATTAACGAACGGATTCCCTTAGGCTGAGGCCACTGCCTCCCGCAGAATTGTGGCAAATATTTTCTAAAGCACCCACCGTCCTACCCTAACCCTGACCCTAATGCCGAAACCATTTTAACAGACAATGAAAAATATCCCAAACCCTAACCTTAACCCCTGAACAGTAACTCTTGACCCTAATCCCGAACTCTAATCATAACATCTGAACTCAAGATGAAAGCTAAAGCCGTGGGGTTCTGAATGTGGTATTTTATCAACTCTCAGACCTTAGGAAGTCTCTGATTGGAGTCTCTTCCATTTTTCAAAACCAAAATTTCGGCCAATGCAGCAGCCACTGGTGCCTCCCCCTTCCCTCCAGGATTCACTCGATTCCATTGCAGAAAACCCAACACATTCGTCGACAACACTCTGACCTCTGAAAGCAAAAGTAGATAATAGGCAACTTTTTGGGCAACGGTCCATCTAGAGGCAACATTCGAATCGTGGAGAGAGAGCGAGAGAGAAAACCCACCGCTACTTTAGCCGTGCGATTCGGTGCGCGTGTCGTCGGAACGACAGTCGACATTACTCTACACATCTTTACGTGGCGGCCGACGATCTCAAACGTTGGACCACGTAGTGAACGCCACTGCCCGTTTGAATCATTCGCCGGCAGCGGAGGACGCATGAGGCTACTCCTGAAGCCGCCCTCTGCCTCGGCAACTACCCTCGACACAAGCGTCAAGACGTTGCTGATCACCCCCCTCTCAGTGTGCAGGAGGAAGAATGCCCGCTGAAGATCCAGCGACAACCCTTTAGGTTAAACGTCGGTGGCGACGCCAAGAGCATTGCGCGGTGCTTGCGTGATACATTCCAGTGCAGCTCATTGTGAAACCCTTCCTGTCCAAACCTCTCCCGTGACTGGCGAACTTCCAAACCAGGGTTTCCTCTTTCCATACTAGTTATCGCCGCACATCCTTTTCGCTAATGCGATGTTGGAACAACATTTACAAAAATAGACGGCAATTGTGTCGTTTTTTTTCTCATTTAACTTCTTTGTTGCGAATGGTTGTAATGCGTGAGTTTGGTCGTCATTATACGCAGTTTGGATTCGGAAGCATTAGGAAGTGAAACTGCAGTTGTTCACAATAGAGGTTTTTGGGTTAGAATGCGTCAGGATAAACGTGTCGAAACCCTCCACCACCCGACACGGCCATTCAGGAAGGAATTTGTCACGTTGACAAAACGCCAAATAGTTACTACTTCAGCCCACCGGTGTGTTGGAGAGTGAATCCACAAAATCCACAACATTCACTCTTCAACACACCGATGGAGCTGCAGTCGTAACTATTTGGCGTTTTGTTTACGTCACAAATCCCTTACTGATTGGTCGTGTCGGGTGGTGGAGGCTTTCGACACATTTATAAATAACGCGATCTAACCCAAAAACCTCTATTGTCAATAATATTGGTCGCGAAAGCTTACTACGTGTTAAACTGCAGTTGTTGTTGTCGTCGTCCTACGTATTGCCCTCTACTCGAAGACTAACCGTTAACCCCATTCCCCAATTCTATTTAGTTTATACAACAACAAACGCCATTCACCACGAAGTGGCGGTGACGTCACCACGGCACTTGTGCCAGGCTATGTGTACTGTAAGGCCACGTGAATTGTCAAATGCCCACTGGCAGGAGGTCACGGGACAGACCCAGGTGCCATGGGTTGACTGACTGAGATGGCTATATTGTTATGTGCAAGATGGTTAGATTATAATCCTTCCAGAGGCTACTAAAACGAATAATTCCACAGGACTTGCAACCGTCAGCAAACATGCCTAAATCAAGTTATTAAAACTGCAGTACGTACTTATAGAGTATGTATTTTTGTGTAAAAACAACTTCAAAGTGATTATCTGCTCAAGCGAGCATTGATACATTGGTGCTCATCTCCTGTTCACAGCCCTGAGATCGCGGTGGAAATTCCCCATTAACATGGCGGGGGCGAGTCTCGCCATAGGACGACCACCGTTGTGACTTCCCCACAAAGTCTTACAACATATACATCGACTCCCGAGGGATGATGGGCTGAGTCAACTCACGAACCAGGACTTGAACTCACAAGCTTCCTTTCGATCACGAGCCGTTCGCTCGACCATTCGCTCAACCCGCTGAGAAACACACGGCCAGTGTAACAAAAAAACCCAGCACGATGCAGGAGGATAAATCAAAGTGAGAAGCCCCACTTTGTGGATTTTTGTAAACACGGATTTGAAGTAACGAAGTGTGGTCATGTTCGAGGACATGTGTTATTGCATTTAGAGTGTTGTTGTACGATGTAGCCAGAGGCTTAGTTATTCAATTTTAATTATGTTTTTGTACTAGATGGTTCCATGAATGATTTACCCACTTGGCAACCGAAATATGACGCAGATTATTTTTTATCTGAATTCGAATGGGTCTGTGAATTCAGCCAGAACGTTTTGAAACGCCCACGTCTGCACCAGGGTACATGTGCAGACGTGGGTTTATCAACGACTGTTCTTTGCCTTTTGAACACATTTGAATATTTTTCATGAAATGAAGTAACGTGCCGGATGACAGGTCACCTTGACTGATGCCTGTCAATGTAAATAAATAGTAAATTGCTCTGTGCATTAAACCCACTTTCCCCACATGTTTTGTTTGCGCTGAGATTACTCTGTCCCTCACCGAGTTCGTACCTCGATTATCTTGCACTTATATTTTCAGAAACGTTTTCCTCCTAGGTCGCACAAAAAATGTGACTCTTTCTCAACGGGCTCTTACATGGTTCTAGAAAGAAAGTACGTACACTGACCGCTGAGTACAGGAGGAGTCCAGGGCTAGGGTTAGCATTATCATCTTCTTAATGGGGTAGCTGTCCTGGATAATCTGTGACATTAAAATACAAGATTTCTGCGTAATAATACAACGGTCATGTAGTTCTCCCCTCTTTCTGGTACGGGTTTTCCTCGCTTTACGCACGCATCCTTCTCTTGGTTGTGAGTCCTTCTCTTGGAACGCATCTACCACGCAAAGTGAGAGAAGCCTGCATTGCAAGATATTCGTCTTCCTATGATATGTCTTGGAATTTTTTTTCGTGCAGATATTTTTTGTGTGGCATCTCCAAACCGCTGCCTCACGTTTCCTCACCCCCCCGTCCCTCCCCCCGCAGGGCTTGTGTTCAGCGAGAGCCCGCGCAACGTGACGGTGGCGGTGGGCTCCGAGGTGTCGCTCAGCTGCCTGGTGAAGAGCCTGGGCCACCCTCCCATCCGCTGGCTCCACAACGGCGAGAACCTCCCGGAGGGGAAGCTGGGCGCCCACTTCAGCACCCACGACTACGCCGTGTCCAGCGTGGAGCGTCAGCACGTGCAGCTCAAGAGCTCACTCAAGTACGCACACGCCCCTCCCACCAGCAGCCCCCCCACCAGCCCTCTCCCCCCCCCCCACCAGCCGTCTCCCCCCCACCAGCCCCTCTCCCCCACAAGCCCCTCCTAAACAGAAGCTGGCCCCCCCTACAAGACCCTCCCACCAGCAGCCCCCCGACAAGCCCCCTCCCCCCCACCAGCCCTCTCCTCCCCCCATCAGCCCTCTCCCCCCTCCCCACCAGCCGTCTCCCCCCCACCAGCCCCTGTCCCCCACAAGCCCCTCCTAAACAGAAGCTGGCCCCCCCTACATGCCCCCCCCCCTCCCCACCAGCACCCCTCCTTACAAGCCCTCCTCCACAAGCCCCCAGCCCCCCTTCCACCAGCCCCCCTCCCCACCAGCCCACCCCCACAAGCCCCCAGCCCCCCTTCCACCAGCCCCCCTCCCCACCAGCCCACCCCCACAAGCCCCCAGCCCTCCTTCCACCAGCCCCCCTCCCCCACAAGCCCTCCCTAACATAAGCTGCCCCCCCCCTCACAAGCCCCACCCACCCCCCTCCCATCAGCCCCCCGCCCCCCTCCACCACCAACCCTCGCTGCCCCCACAGTACTGGATTACAGGCGACGTGTTTAGCCACCACCACCGATCCTCACTCGGTATCTCCCGGAACACTGATACCAACGTTCGGGCTCGGTGCAGGGATTATTAGTGGACGGTATTACCTATAGAGTACAAGGTACACCTATAAATAATAATAATTCTCTATGATTGTACCCTATATTCCTTAAATCCTATGACCAGGTTTATAAAGTGATAGATGCGTGGACTAACTGTTGTTGTCAGTGTGGTTTTCACTGAATACCCATTTCTAGAACAGCATTTCAGACTGCTCTGGCTGCAATTTAGCACTGCCAATAACATTTTGTAATCGAGCAGTATTTGTTTAACAAGTACGACTGCTGGTGAGACCCAGGAGGTTGAAAGTGGTCCAGAGTTTGCCTTTCTTAAAGAAATTCTGTTTGATGGTATTGGTCTGAAAAGTGAAAAGCCAATAGGCCTATGGAATGAAATCGATGTGTAATTATATAGAAAGGAGTTTTACCCATCATACATGCTTTTATTTATATTAATTTGGCGTCCTTCACATGAGTACAAGTGGCTGAGAGCATTTTAAATATAATAAAATGTACAGGAATGCCCTACGCGTTGAGCAGCCTCTATCTTCGAAGCGGAAAGGGGGTGGGGAGTGGCTCATGTCGTGGAAATGTGTTTAGGATTTTTGGAAAAATCCTAAGAATCCGATGGGCCGCATTCCAGTTGATATGGTCATTGGCAGTGTCCAGTAATGTTTGTTAATTGGGAACCCAACATACACACATACCAAGTGTGAATAGCTGCACCCTTTGATTTAGTCCAACAGAGTCAAAACAAGCCGATAGGGTCATAAATCCGCGTGAGTCATCATTGCCCGTGCCCCTCCTGTGGACGGACACGCGACGTATGGATTTGTAGAGAATGCGGCTATGTTTGGGAAAAGCTTGCACGGGGTGGACTGTGGTTGAGAAAGCACGACTACAAAATAAGACATATCTGGACACCTGCAAGAGTTACGGACCTACCGGGCAAACGCTGGCGTCTGGAAAGCTGTCGCCTCCGAAGCCGCGGAATTTTATCGAAATGAAAAAATAATACTTCGCGGGTTGTTGTGGACAGCAGATGTGATATATCTGCGCAGTGAAAGCTCACTTGGCTGCGCTTGGCGGTTCTTTGTGATGAATGCGTGAGGAATGACTAATCAGTGACCCACTAAAAAAGAAAAGAAATGCAGATGCCACGTAGACCAAAACGAAAACATAGCGAATAAAGAAACAATAGAATACTAATTAAGAAACGTATTCAATATCCCAGGCAGGAGCCACTTGAGCAATAGTAAATTAGACTTCGGCTTTTCATGGATAATTCAAGAGGTCATCGTGGCCAGTGCCTCTGAAGCCTCCACGCTGGCAACAGACATCCAAGGTCCACACTTGCAGTATCGCCACTACCACCATCTGGGTTTAGGTCTTCTCCTTAGTCTCTGACCTCTGGGTTTCTAATGCCCATCTGGGTAACCTGCCCTCCTCAACCCTGCACACGTGTCTCACCCATCACAACCTCCTCTTCCTTGATCATTAAAGGATCGTTTTTATTCTGATTATTGTTATGATTATTGTTCAAACCAACACAAATAAGCATGTGGCATGTATTTTGGTTTCATCATCATCATCATCGGCCACGGTCCATCCACTGCTGGAGGAAAGGCTCCATCTCCTCGGTGCGCTCCCTCTCGGACGCGTTCCATTCCTCGGCCGCCACTCCGTTATTAGTCTTGACCATCGCTCAAGTTTGCTTTATTGACATTAATGGGTTGTAATTCCAGATTTGAAGCTTTCGTGACTGCAAGGATTCATACTCCTAGGTTTTTTCGGTAAAGTCACGTAGGTAAAAATTAAATTAAAAGTTAATAAAAGTAATAATGGATTTATTATTATATTATTATATTATTTTTTATTTCCATTATTACTTTTATTAACTTTAAATTAAATTTTTTACCTCCGTGACTTTACCGAAAAAACCTAAGAGTATTAATGGGTTGTGCCTCTTGGGCATATGAGCACAAAGGCAAGTCAAGGCAGAAGACTCAGCCCCGAGGAGTTTCTTATAGCAGGTTCAGCGTGACAGCGTTCAATGACCGTCGCCTCTGTCCAGTGACGCAACGCACCTAAATCGTTGTATGGCCGTCCACCCACGCCCCACGGTGACAGCCGCAATGCACACACTCTACGAAATGAACTCTTGCGATAGAAGCAGTGGTGGTGGTGCTAACCCATTTTGGGGTCCCTGAGCAGGAAGCATGTTGCCCCCCCCACACCCTTACCTCTCCTTCCGTTTTATTAACGTCTTGTGTGAGATTAAAGATATAGGCACGAGATTGAGATGCACTGCGGGGAGAGATTGTAGTGAAATATTACGTAGACAAGATACGAAGGTGAAATTGGAAGAGAGAAGAAAGATAGACAAGACAGGGATGAGAGAGATTAATTGGTTTTTTACATATATCAGTATTCGATCTCGAGCTGATACTTGATGAACCGCATGTTTATTTTTTTCAAGAACGACTGGCCCTTTGAGCGATTGCGCGGTTTCCTTACGCTCAGCGCGGGCACTGGCTGGATCGAAGTGTGACAAAGGGTTATACGTGCCGAGTGGGCTCCCTCTGACCCGGGCACCACTAAGCCCTTAACTATGCTGATAATTTTCGATTTAAAGCTTTCGTGACTGCAGGGAATCATCTTCTTGGTTCTTTCGGTAAAGTCACGTATGCTGATAATCCCGATGCGGTTCAAATACTGTACTGCATTCACTGTCAAACAATTCTTATGCACCGAATAACATATTCTTACACTCACGATACACGCAATAAATTCCAACGTTTTCTGCACAAATGTAATTTTCATGATTATGCAAATGATAGTCACTATCATGTGCCTATGCGCGGTACCGGATTTCAAGGGCCCTGCGCTAAATGCTTTCAAGTTATCAATTCCGGTTCAGTGATTTTGCACTTGCTCTATTACTATAGTACTATACCGCCTTCAGCTTTTATGAACGACTGGGTGTTTAAGGTTAGCGATTTGTCGTATTATCTGGCTGTATAGCAAATGAAAAAATACAATAACTTGACTATGCAGGTAAAAGATATTTTTTTTAATATTAATGTTTTTTTTATTCATGGCCCCCTTTATAACATATGCTACAGGCCCCGCACTAGCTTAATCCGGCACTGCCTGTGCCCAAATCACCCAGAATGCGCCCAATCTCGTCAGGTCTCGTCCCGCTAACCAGGTTTCAGCCTGGATAGTGCTCGGATGGGTGACCGCCACGCGACAGCAGGTTGTCATAGGGCTTCATTGCTTCCACGTCGACGCTCCGCGCCTTCACCAACCCGCAGCGTACCGGCACGCTGAAGTATGGTCAAACCAGCCTCGCGACTTGCGCAGACATGGGGAATCACTCATGCAGCGGAGGGTTAGCGAGAGGGCAACACTTGTTGCATGTCACCGTGTCCTCTCGACGAAGACGCGCTTCTTTCCCTGTGTGTCAAAGCAAAAAGCTTGGGGGACAACGCGCTGCTGTTTTAAGCGCGTTGCAATCCGGAGTATACGATGCAAGTGCAAGTGATGTCCTCACATGACATTTAGGCTAATGGAGCAAACAAGAGAGTGGCGGGCAAGGCAGAACAAATGAGGAAGCTTGCAGACGAGGTGAGCAAAAACGAGGTGAGCAAAAACGAGGTGAGAAAAAATGAGGTGAGCAATAACCAGGTGAGCAAAACAAGGTTATCAAAAAACGAGGTGAGCAAAAACGAGGTGAGAAAAAATGAGGTGAGCAATAACCAGGTGAGCAAAAACGAGGTGAGCAAAAATGAGGTGAGCAATAACCAGGTGAGCAAAAAACGAGGTGAGAAAAAATGAGGTGAGCAATAACCAGGTGAGCAAAAACGAGGTGAGCAAAAATGAGGTGAGCAATAACCAGGTGAGCAAAAAACGAGGTGAGAAAAAATGAGGTGAGCAATAACCAGGTGAGCAAAAACGAGGTGAGCAAAAATGAGGTGAGCAATAACCAGGTGAGCAAAAAACGAGGTGAGAAAAAATGAGGTGAGCAATAACCAGGTGAGCAAAAACGAGGTGAGCAAAAATGAGGTGAGCAATAACCAGGTGAGCAAAAACGAGGTGAGAAAAAATGAGGTGAGCAATAACCAGGTGAGCAAAAACGAGGTGAGCAACAACGAACACAACAATTGATTTTTGACTCGAATCGCGACAACTCATTGAATCACTCCCAAAGCTGGGAAGGGGTGACCCAATGCAGTAAAACCGCCCTTGATGACTGCGCTACATCGCCAGTAGCTATGCGCTACATCGTCAGTCGTTACGACTCTCTCATATCAAAAACACATGGACAGTCTGCACTCATTCGGCAATCGCCACGGACCGTAGCAGCAATCAAAATAATGAGCAGAAGAAAGAAAAAAAAACCTGGCTGGACACAGCACGTGTTTTCGTGTTTTCGGACGGAGAGAATGTTTTTTTTCTTTTCCCATTCTGCACTTGAATAACCTTGCTGTGCAGTTGCCAGCGAATAATCCTCGGCGGGACAGAATGTGGTTATTGTCGCCACCGTGCTTGAGTTGCAGATCCATGCCCGCTGCTGCGTCTTTTCTAAGCCGCGCTCGTAACGAGAGCAGCTCCCCGTGTCGCCTGGGGGGTTGTTTCTCCACCCCGTGCGATCATTCGGAGCACGGAGCGGTGTTGGGGGGATAGAGCAGCCAGAGAAAGCCCGGCCGATATTAACCGCGCGACCGAGATGACAGGGCTGGCTAGGAAAGGGTACCTTGCAATAACATCATCACCGCCAGCCATGGTCAGTCCACTGCTGGATGAAGGCCTCCTCAGTTCGTCATCCAAAAATGGCAGCCAGTTAATTCAATTATCCATATTTATTTGTGGATAACTGTGTGGATATCAGGAATTATTTCCACTGACGGTCTGGAATGTGGATCGTAGGATCTGTTCTTAGCACTCCCCAGATAGGCTCGGTTAAGCAGCCAGCAAATTTGCACTCGGTGGGAGGTCGCTCATTCTCCTTTGCTGCCCCACTTGTCTGAAACTGCCCTTTCCCCTACCATCCGTGCTGTCAACTCCCTGCCCCTGTTCAAGTTAAAGCTCAACACCATCCCCCTTCTCTTCTGCCTATGCCTGACCGCCTCGCTCTACGAAACACGTTCACAGTTTTCTCTATGGCTTCTTGAGACGCCACGGCATTGTGCGCCCACGCGTATTACAATTGTTTATCGTCAGAGGCGCCTCAACGTATTCCTTACACGCGGGTGCAATGCACCCCTACGCGGTTTGTTTATAAGACCCACTCAGTTTTCCCACGTCATTGGCCGCGTGCTCATTCCCACGTGCGCGGCCTCGGACCGTGCAGGCACGGAGAAAGCCCGATGCTTGGCCGGGCGCAGCATGCAACCGTGGCAGCAAGGACACGTTCCCACGGTGGGGTCACAGTGACCCCAAAACAGACGCCCGGCAACACCTCGTATCTTCGACCTGATTTCCACTGTCAAACCCCCCCAGTGGTTCTCAACCGGGGGGTTACGTGGGCCCCCCTGGGTGGTACGTGGACCCCCCTGGGCGGTACGTGGCAGTGTCCCAGGGGGTACGTGAGTTGATTTATGCACGTGCGAAATTGCAACATGCGTGAGAGTCACTGGTGAATAATCATGTATGAATCTGCCAAAATAAAATAACTACGATAACATTGAAATCCATATGGTAATCTAGAACGATATAGAAGAGCTTTCTAAACTCATTTATCGTCAACAATGTGGCTTCCAAGAGTAACCAGTGAGCGTGAACAAATTGTGTCACGCACGCCGAGCGTCCGTTGAATCTTTCTTTATTCTCTTCAAGTTACACGCTTCGTATGATACCTATTTTTTTACAATTGGTTAAAATATTGATGTTCATTATTCGTACATTTATTTCTCAGCACCATGTTGGGTCAGGCGAAACAAAATTCAACAAGGGGTACAGGAGCCAAAAGAGGTTGCAAGCCACTGATTTAACCGAGCCAACCCAGCACAGCTCAGGACGCGCGAGGTTAATTTTCCACTTCAGAAGCCAAACCACGCCACTGAGGTCACACACAAACGAATGAGGAGAGGCACGTGTAGCTGATGCAGTGACGCTCGCAGTGTGCCGACTAACGTCGCACGCAATGAACGCGCCGTTCGTCTCATACCTGGCCCTGCTCGGCCCCGAGCCACGTTTAGATGTCTTGTGTTTTCTTGTCGTTCTCCCGCACCACCGGTTAACGCGGTCGGTTACGTATGGTGCGAAAGCATTTCAAAATGCATGCGTACATTGTGAGGCCAGCTTTGCAGAGTTTTGCTTCTCATTTGGCACGGCAAGTAGCCGGTGGAAAACCACCTTTCACGGGAGGGACCCGAGCTGGCTTGGCTCAGATGGGCCAGTGGAAAAAGGGGTACGAGGCGACGAAAACAGGCTGCGGGGCCGAAGGCGCCCGCTCGGGAGCGTGTGATGAAAGTGGCAGGATTTCCAAAATGCAGGCTCTGTGGAATTTACGCATTTCTTGGAAGCGGCTGGCTTCTCGCACGAGATTTTTTTTCATCTTCTTGAACCGTTCCGTGGAAAGGCTATACATGGTAACGTATTGGAGGAAATGTTATGTTTCTTTTTGCGGGGAATTAATTTCCACAAGCATTACGGCAATTCGCGGCGCGAGCGGAGTGTAAGCGGTGGTTTTCAGTTCTGCGAAGCGTTTTAAGGTTTGCATAAAGATTGGCTGGATAATGATGAGACAAAGATAAACACGAACTCCGCTTGCATGTGCGTGGCCTGGAGTCGCTTATCTAAGCAAAATAAAATAACTTTTCATTAAACCCCAACACCAGCTCCTCCCCATCACTGTCCTCACCACTCTCCCTATCTCTCTCGCTCGCACGATTTATAAAAGCCTCTTTCAGCGCTGAATATTTATCCATGCAAATTCGGGCCATGGCACCTCTTTTTAATCTGTGTTCAGCTTGTTTAGAAATAGACCAACTTTGCATCTTGCATTTGAGTGTCCTGGCTCGTTAAGTTAAGGATCATGACCAAATGACCCTTAGTGCACCCGATCTCTTTCGAAGATAAGTTGGGAATGTAGACTCGGTGAACCACACAAACTTCTATTTTTCGATTTAAAGCTTTCGTGACTGCAGGGATTCATCTTCTTGATTCTTTCGGTAAAGTCACGTAGAAGGAAAATAAAAAAATAAAAAAAATTCAGACGCTGTCTTTCCGACAGCCCTGTTCTTCACCTGAGGACGGCTGCTTGCGTTGTGGCCGAAACATCGTGAGAATTGTATTTTATTATGTTTTATTTTTATTATTTTATTATTTTGCTTGTACGTGACTTTACCGAAAGAACCAAGAAGACACACAAACTTCGTACAGCCATGCGGGCCCCAAGTGGCGGGTAAATGCCTATTAACTGAGCCAGCTGTGGTGAGGGTGTAGGTGCCCCAATACGATGGGTCATCTAATCTCTGACATGCTTTTTGGTGCCGCGGTGCGTTTTGCCGTGACTCTCAGTGTGATGCGCTGCGGGGTCCGGTATCAGAATCAGAATATTTATTTATCCTGGAGAAATCCGATGAGCTATGAATCTCCTTTTCAGAGATGTCCAATAAGGGGTCGGGTCAAAAGTTGCAACAACAAACAATACGACAAAATACGGTCTGCTGTCGCGTGACGCGGTGTGGCGTGTGGTTGCAGGATCACGTCAGTGCAGAGGGCCCTGGTGGGACGCTACCAGTGCGTGGCCGGGGAGTCGGGGGAGGAGGAGCTTTCCGACGAGGGCTGGCTCATGGTGGAAGGTACGAGCCACGCGCCACTCCACGCTCGCGGCCCAGCGCTGCTCGCTCGCTCGCGAGGCCAATCGAGCGTTCGTCTCTCGGCAAATTCCCTCGCGCTGCTCGAAACCTTGGAATTCCCTCCTGTTGTCTCGCCACCCGTGATGTTAACTACCTCACCTGGAATACAGGAGGTCTTGGGTTCGATCCCGACCCTGACACCTGGAAATTTGGAGTTTGCATGTCTCTCTCCCCATGGTCGCGTGGATTTTTCTCCGGGTCCTCCTGTGTTTCCCTCCACATTTAGAATCAACGAGTATTTGGCTGCTATAAATGTCCACGTGATAAGCCACTTCGTTGAGCTATCATTTATGATGGCCAGGTCGCTTCTTAAAAAGAGCTACGTAGCTCAGTGGGGCCTTACCCAGTAAAATACAAAAACAGTTTCAACGAGGCACTCGGGAAAACTCAGTGCGATCCGCGAGCTCCTCTTTGAAGTCACCGCGAGCGACCGCGTTTACTCAGCTGCTGGGCACTCACCGCTATTCCAACGGGGGGGGGGGGGGGGGGGGGGCGTCGTTGCAATGAGAGCGCTTCCTGGCACTTTGCGATATGTACCCCCTGGCCACTGGCTCGGGGCGGGGGGGGGGTGACGAATTGACTCTGAAAGACGGCGCGTACCGAGGGCATCGCAAATTAAGTCAGCGTCCCCGCCCCCCCCCACAGACGTTCAATTTCAAACTCAGCATGGACGCTCCGCAGAGACGTATTTAATATACCGAGATCCATTAAAAGCCGTGAACCTCAACACAGTTTAATGCTCCTGTCTCTTGCTACGCTCTGGAAATTCTGATGTTTTGTTTACATTGAGACGAACCACTGTCATCATCGTCACCAGCCATTATCTATTCACTGCTGAATGAAGGCCTCTCTACGCCATTGCCGTCACAATGTGGGTTACTGTTTGACCATACTTGGGAGCACTTTGTCTCAACTTCTTCCGAGTACCTGAGTGGTGTGGGTGCCTCTATCCAGTACATCTTCTCAAATAGACTGTGTGATTTGACCTTCTCGAAAGGCCACTGCAAAGCGAAGGTCTTCTTTCGAAAAAGTGAGTGAGCACTTGGTATTTTGGCACGAGAAATCGTGGAACGGCTTGCCCAGATATATCATAAGTGCACCCACAATTCATTAACCGGAGGTGAAAGTAAATGCACTTTCAGATAGCTGAATGACTAGATTTCGTTCTCCCGCTTGTTGTGCGTGTTGCCTACGTTGTACGGTTGTTGCCCATCGTATTTGGTCTGCAATCGCTTCCTTACTGAGTATCTGGAATACCCCTTTGCTGTGGTGTCTCAAGCTGTACTGCTTCGGTGGTGGGTGGGAGCTCAATATGAATATGAAATGATCACAATGACGACGACGACGTTGCTATCACGATGACGATGATGACGATGACGACAATGACGTTGCTATCACGACGACAACGACTACGATAATGATGATGACGACGTTGCTATCACGACGACGACGATGACGATGACGACGATGACGATGACGACGTTGCTATCACGATGACGATAATGACGATGACGACAATGACGTTGCTATCACGACGACAACGACGACGATAATAATGATGACGACGACGACGATGTTGCTATCCCCCGCCAGGCCTGCCCAGCTTCACGCATGAGCCGCAGGAGACGAGCGTGTTGCCCGGCGAGCCCTTCAACCTGACGTGCGTGGCCGTGGGGCCCCCGGAGCCCGTCGTCATCGCCTGGTACCGCGACGGCAACGACCGCCTCGACGTGGGCCACGCGGCGTCGCCCGCCGTGCTGCTCGTCAACGCCGGTGAGGCTACCGCGGCCGCAAGGCGCCACCGGGTTCAATTGTGCGAGTGGGGAGGCTTAAATAGTGTGTGTTTTTGGGTGGGGCGGGGGAGAGGGATTTGCGATTGTTCGTGAAATAAATGACCTTTTTTTAAAAGTGAGATCGATGCCATCAGAGGGCACGATGCCAGTCACGTGTTCTGCTCGTGGTGCCCTTTGCACTCTCACTAATATTTGTCGAAATGCCATCGCTCAGTGAAGAGACACGTAACCTTGGTGAGGGATTCAAACCCAGATCGTCTGTGTGTCAAACTAAGGTGCTTCACGGCACATACCCTCAAGCATTATTTTTTTCACATAAAAATGAGCTGCGTCAAAATTAGATTTATTTTTTCCCTCATTAATATCTGAGGTGTCTGCTCAAGCCCATTCCCACAGCCGGCATAGCTTTTTGCCCTTGCAGCCTTCTAATATAAAAAACCCACTGGAGCCATGCACATTTAAATCTAGATTTGTGTTTAGTCTGCTGTTCTTCCCCCGCACATCCGATTAGCACGGTTGGCTACGTACGGTGCGATATAGTTTTAACATGCACACATGCAGAGCCATCCCACGCTGACCACGCAGTGGGACTGTGGTCACTGCCCTCTCCTTCTCCTCCTCCGCCTCCTCCACGCCTCCGTACCTTCTTCCTCAGCTGGCATCTGGTGGCAGCTGTGAGTTCAATTAGCGTCAGCACGGGTGGGGCGGTTGGGCCCGCATGGCGAAAGCGGCGCGGACAGCTGAGCCACGGGAGAAGTGGGTGGTGAGGTGACCACGAGGCGTCAGATGATCGTCGCCAGCTTGCTCCCCGCCCCTCCCCATCGCCGATCACATTCGTTTTATTTGACTAATTTCCAATCAATCCCCGGCTGGTAGGCCTTGCCGTGCTCCGTGTCGTCCACGCGGATTGTTTGACCATGCTGGCCACCGCGGGATGGCCCAGGATTGATTCGAATGTCGCTCGCCACTGGTGTTGGCCATAGTCCGGAAGTTAACTCAGATTGCCGGGTTCGTAGCGCAGTACGCAAATCCACCGCGCCAGTCTCACTTTTGGCCAGGTTGAAAGCGTTCGACGTCGGACGGTAATTTCGAAGCTACGCAAAAGTGGGGTGAAAATTTGAACGCTCGTAGGGGTTTTTTTTTTTTACAAAAACCCTAACGCCTCCGCACACGTAAGGTGCGTAGCCTGCCAACTGTGAAGGTTGTCATCATTTGCAGGAGAACAGGTTCGTCCACAGCTAGTCAGAGGCAAAAAACCTGGCACGGGCATATTTTCTTTTTTAAATCGGTCACAGCCAGCACAGGCCCAAGTGGACGGCAACAATCAGCACTGTTTAGGGTGTAGCAGGCATGAGTTAGTGGGTGTCTTGAATCGAACAGGGTTATGAGAACTTTGGGAAAGATACGATGGGAGGGAATTCCAGAGTGGAGCAAGCCCGAGGGGAAGAGGCCGTACGAGAATAAGTTGTGACCTGCACTGTGGCCAGTGAGTGGGCGAGGGTGTTGTTGTGGCCTCCAGTGTGGTGACTGAGTAGGTGAGTCTGTTGTTGTGGCCTGCAGTGCAGTCAGTGAGTGGGCGAGGGTGTTGTTGTGGCCTCCAGTGTGGTGACTGAGTAGGTGAGTCTGTTGTTGTGGCCTGCAGTGTGGTCAGTGAGTGGGCGAGGGCGTTGCTGTGGCCTGCAGTGCAGTCAGTGAGTGGGCGAGGTCGCTGTTGTGGCCTCCAGTGTGGTGACTGAGTAGGTGAGTCTGTTGTTGTGGCCTGCACTGTGGCCAGTGAGTGGGCGAGGGTGTTGTTGTGGCCTCCAGTGTGGTGACTGAGTAGGTGAGTCTGTTGTTGTGGCCTCCAGTGTGGTGACTGAGTAGGTGAGTCTGTTGTTGTGGCCTGCAGTGTGGCCAGTGAGTGGGCGAGGTCGCTGTTGTGGCCTGCAGTTTGGTGGTTGCACTCGGCGTGAATGAAACGGCACGCTCAGTGTGGTAGACTCAACACGGGAGGAGGAATCATTGAGTGAAGCTCATTGGAACGGCGAAACGTGGTCGTAGCGACAGACGAGTGACAGGGAACCGATTGACTGGAGTGAATAGGTGAGTGATTTACCATAACTCACCTTGACTGCGTCATGGTGAATTATATCCAGTGCAGTATGATAGAAACTGGTTGCTCAATGCCAGCTGTAATAACAGCAGGATGTCACGTTTAGCACGTGTTCACGTGTCTGCTAAACATGCCTGTTGCACTTCTCTGCTACCAAAACGACATCGATGCCTATCCAATGATGCATTTCTACAGTCACTTGTTGTTCGTATAACGTTCAATTCAAATCGTTGTATACGCACCTTCTTGACTTATTAGAAAGGGACCATTCGGTACTTCGTTACTGCTAGCGGGACCCCCCCCCCCTTCTTAATTTGTCAATAAAAAAATGTCAATTTGTCAAGTAATGTTAAAATGTATTCGCAGGGCCCCTCCGTGCAAAGTACGATCTCCAACTATCAGTCAATCAATCTCTCTGCCCTTTCTCTCTCGCTTCTGAACGAGGTCCGTTTCCTGAAACGTCAGCCTTTGTACATTGTTCGAGTGTGAGGCCACGGTAACGGTGTGAATGTCGGGGTACGTTTGAGGAAATACTTTTTTTTGTGAAAGCAGTTTCATTGGCGGAGTCAACGGATTTGCAAACTGTTTTGTTGAACTTCCTCGTGCGTGACCGCCAACTCGCGTGGACCATTGTGGCAGTTGAAGAAAGTCTAAGGGTGCAGAATGGAGCCGGGCTTTGAGATTATCTACGCAATCGATTTATCTGCTGGTCATCCGTCAAAATTGCCCAACTACTCCGATAAATATCACAAAGGCAGGTGAGGAGGCGAGGAGAGCCTCTGTGGTCCATTGGCAGGGCTGGGAGACGTGCCGTGCTGAGCGTAGCTTGTAGGGGTATCCTGCTTTCGGGAGACACGATGGTGCTGGGGGTTGCACGCACCCTGGGTCACATGCACGCGCGCGCAACCTGGCTTTGCGTTCGCACGTAATACATTGATCCGATTTGACCAGAGTAATGTGCCGACTAATTTGAAAGCCGCAGGCTTAAACGAAAAACATGAAAACAATGAAAACTTCGCAGCACGTCACGTCAAGTGCCCCACTCCACCCCCCCACCTCCCCCGATTCTTCTCGCCACGAGAAATTTCTCACGAGGGCTAGCGGAGTGACCACTCTTTTGTAGGGGGGTGAGGGGGGGGAAAACAACTCTCAGCAAAACATAAAAGGGACCCAAAAAAACAACATAACCAACTCAACAGCACTCTCGCCAGCTCGCTGCGCCTTGCGGAGTCGCGTCGCCGTCGCCAGCGTGGGGCTGAGCGCGCGCAACGATCATTGCAAAGGACGCGCGGCGGCCGTTCTGTACCCGCACACGATTAGCCTCGAACGCAAGACACAGCGTGGGCCGCGAAATGTTTATCGCGATTATAATTACCGTTACAGACGACGGGTGTGGATCGTTACATGGGAGGGTCGTGAGAGTTTGGCGGCTGCCTTGCTGCCTTTACGCGGCGGCAGTGTGGAGCGAACACGGTTGGTGATTATGACGACGATGATGATGTGTATGTGTGTCGAATGGGCCAACGCAACGCGTTATGTTGAGGAAGAGGCGGCTGCATCCTGGTCAGAGAAGGCGCAGGCCGGTGTGGCGGTGGCAGGGGGAGTCTGGAGTCGTCTATATATATTTTTATTTATTCATACCAACATTATATTCCGAATCAATAAAACCACAGTATCGCTCCACGTGAATATTGCTACGAGTAACGTGCAGAAATTAAGATTGTTCTTTTGGTTATTTTGACATCGTTTGGTCGCACAATTCGTGCATCGCATTTAGAAAAGACTGTAAGTGAAATGACGAAGGTGAATAACGATGGAGCGTTTGGCTTCGGGCATGGGGTGGTGGCGAAACAGCCAACGGAGAGAATTGGGTTTACAAAGAGGGCCTTTTCTAGGCACCCTCTCAAACGATATTCGGGCCCTGATTGCGGGGAAACGTTTTTAAGAGGTAATGCCCACTGAGCTATAAAGCTCTTTTTTAGAAGCGACCTGACCACAAATGATAGCTCTACGTTGTGGATTATCACGTGGAAACTTACAGCAGCCGAATATACACATACACGCACGTTTCTAAATGTGGAAGGAAAAACTGGAGAAACCGGAAGAAAACAAATCCACATGAACAGGGGGAGAGAGACACCGCGAACTCCAAATATCCAGGAGTCAGGGTCGGGATTGAACCCACGACTGCTTGCATACCAGGCGAGGTAGTTAACATCTCCTAGCCACCGAGGAGACGGAGCCGCGGACGTGGCCGTGACCTCGACGTGTGCCTGGCGATGGCGGGCAGCTGCCATCAGCTCTCCAGGGGAGCGCGTCACGCTGACTGCCCCCTTTTCGGCACACGGGAATGTCATCGGAATCGCTGGCCTTTTGCAAAGCAGGTCACATGAAGAGAAGCATTCCTTTGTTGCTGGGCTTTTTGTCTTCGTCCTCAAGACAGATGAGTTTCAAATGAGAGAAATGTCATGCCACGAGTGGAATTCTCCGTGCCCCCTCCCCCCACCCTCCTGTCAATTCATTCCTTGGATGCCGCTGCGAATGCCTTCTGGTGGCCCTCTGGAGTTAACCGGCTCGGAGCGCTGCTGAGATCCTGAGTTTGATTACAAGTTTTAGCCGCCCATACATAACACGGGGGGGGGGGGGGGGTCTCATCGTAGAGAGGCAATGGTCTTAGTCTGGTCAATATAAACATGAGTGTGAGTATACCCACCTCTTCCAAGAAGGAATAGGCAAATTACCTTCAAGAGCGGCTGTCTAGAACTTCCTCTGATCCCCCACCCATGCCCCCCCCCCCCCCCCGTTACCCCCCCCCCCCCGTCTCTCCCCAACACACAGCTGCTTTTATTGACGACTGTGCGAGCCCAACTCTCAGCATGGGTGACAAAATGCGGGCAGTAAACAGGAAACTCACTTCTGGAAAAATATCCATCCCCTGGCTGTTTCAGCTGAGGGTTAGTCATGCAGAGATTGGGTCGAAGACATCGCCAGTCAGTGGGCCTGTGTTCTTGGGAGAGGTTGGCGGGTGGGGTGGCTTTAAAAAAAAATGAAAACAATGGTTCCCACTCAAGTGTTCCCACTCTGTGTTTTCAAGTCGTACCCATGCCTCGGCTCCAGCTGTCAGGTGGGAGGAGGAAGGGGCAATGTCGCTGCTGTGTGTGAGGGGCAACATTAATTATCGTGATTCACCGCTACGGGAAGAGTGAACTTGGGTGGTGCCAAAGGGGACATTTGTTGGTGTAAGGGCCCTGACAGTGCCCGTTCCTGATTGCGCCGCATGCTGTTCGCCATGACAGCCCAAGTTTTGCTCTACGTGCTGCGTGGAGCAGCCTCTCACGTTCTCCCTCGATGTATGATTGTACAGCACTGCTGGTCGCTTCTGCTGCTGCGTGGGGGAGGGGGGGGGGAATCATTGCGTGGATAAGTTTCCACAATCAGAGCCAAAGAACCACGACGTTTGCCAGCATTGCGTACGTCAGAGAGCCGTTCGAGAACCGGAAACGCCAGCAGCAGCCAGCGATGCCTTATGGTCGCTCAATTCAGGTCCCCGAAGAAGCTCCGCAGCACGTGCGGCGAAACGTCGGACATCGTCCTGAACTGCACGCGGCACAACCCGAAAACGCATCGGAGTGTTATGCAGCAGCACAACTCTGCAAAGCCACACAGTCTTAAGAGGTTCCTCTTACCGTACTGAATTTATTTGAGTAAAAATGAATACTCAGCAGTTGGTCAATCCACTGCTCTACATATGCTTCCATATGTTGTGTCAGTCATGGGGGTTATTTGACCATACTTCACCACGCTGATCAGTGTGGGTTAGTGAAGGGGGAAGGAGGGCTCGGTTCAGACGGCCCTCTAAACTGGGTGCTGAAGTTACAGCTCAAAATGAAAATAAAAAAATCGATATTTATCGTGAAATTATTCGTGAACATCATGGGACCTCCTTTGCCAGTACCAAAATATGAGAGAGAGAAAAAAAAGGGGAAAACCTATTCTCATTACTCTTTGGTTCTTTCGGTAAAGTCACGTCGTTAGAAATAAAATAAAACAAATCACGACGTTTCGGGCGCAACACAAGCATCACGACGTTTCGGGCGCAACACAAGCGTCCGACAACCACAGGAAGAAAACATTGCTGAAGTGGGCCATGAAGTTATTAATGAGGAGGGAACACGCCTCTGAGGACTTCCATCACCGCTGGTGTGAGGTCATGACCTCGTAAATCAAAGGCATCGAGGTAGCCTGCCAAGAGGCATGAGGAATCGACAGTGACTGCAAACGTGCACCACCAACGTGAAATCATCATCATCATAGGCTATCCCTCGTGATCGAGGATGATAGTCATCCGTAGAAAATATGGATGGCCGAAGAGACCGATCTGGAATTTACAGATTCTGCCGAAATATCGTGCACGTGTGTCCAGAAAGGGTGTGTGGAACTGGGAAAGTTAGTCGGGCAGCAGCGTGGAATACGACGTGAGTCATAAACACGGAAGGCACGCCGCGGAAAAAAGGTCTGAAATTAACACGAATTTACATCTGTCACGGCATCTCTTAATCTTCCTGCTACGACTCGCCAAATAAATGCACGGCACACTGCGCGAGTTGGACTTTGTTACGCAACGCATGCCGATGCGATGGTCCGTCATCTCAAAGCACTCGGGGGTGTCTGTTTTTTTTCACAAAAATATTTCCCCCCGCGAAATCTTCGGATTCCGTCAGCCCTGGCGGCGAAGGTTGAAGCGACTGTTGTTACTCAGCTCAGTCGAGGCGAGAGCAGGCGCTGGGCTTGGTGACTCACACCGTGGGGGCATTTCGCCCGCAATTTAAGTCGCCCCCGCCGCTTGCGCCGGCTTCAAGCGATGCTCAGATTGCCGCCCCGGTGGTGAACTGCGGGTGAAAAATGATTCACGCCTGCCGGATATTATTTTTAAAAAAATAATTTTACGAAAATAAATAAATCACAGCTTCCTCCATTAGCAATGTTTTGTTCGAATGGTTTTGAGGGTGTTTTTTTTTGTTCGTCCTCAAGTCGCGGACACGCAGCGCTGTCTTCCAGCCACACCGACGCCACCCCACTGTTATTTACATTTCACCCTTTGAATTCTTTCGTCGGCTCAATTGACTAATGAGCTTGTGTCGCCGTGACTCACGGTGGGAGGAGAGGGAGGAGGGTGAAAGCCCCCCCCCCATTCCCCTCTGCCCTCCAGGGATTAGACTGAACTGGCGAACGGTAAACGTTACTTTTAACAGAAATTCACGATCGGATTTTGGATCAGGTCCTGTAACGCAACCTTTGCCCCGCAATTGTTCCCGAGTGTTTTTGTTGTTTTTGTTGTTTAGAGTTGTTGTTGTTGTTGTTTACAAATGTACGGGAGCTGCCTGAACGCCAACAAACAACCCAACAGTGTGTGTTTGGAAGCACGCGGCTGCTCTCTGCTAACATTGGTGGTTGGGGGGGGGCCTTTAATTGATCACTCCGGGGGTCTTTTCATCACCGAATTGTACAACGTCACAAGTCTTACCGCAACAGCTGCGAGTCACACAGTCCCCAGGGGGGGGGGGGGGGGGGCTCTTTGTTTATGCAGCATATAGTTCACAAAAACAAGGCGCAGAGGACATCGTGTACGTGTGATGACATTGCTGATGATGCTTTATACATGTCACGTTTGTTTTGCTTACAGGGGGACACGTGCTGCCAAATCAGTGGTTCCTTAAATTAAAAAAACATGCAACGAACGGGCTTTCTCAGATTTGCTTTTTGTGATAGGGAACGGACATATTTCCCTCTGACCCACAGGTGACTTGCGTTGCCTTTAATCGAGAGTAGGTTGTCGTGTTGCTGACGTTATATCCGAGTTAGCCAAAGGTGTGCCGTTGCGGTGGCTTGTAGATGATTACGTAACAAAAAGTGATGAACGAATGAGTGACTGCCTCTGGCCGATTTTTTTATTTTTCATCCACCACCCAATGCGCCTCTGGGAGCAATGTTCTTTTTTTTTCAACGGTTTTACTTTAACTTGATTCCTCTGTTTGTCGTGGTTAAATCTTGTAATCAAAATCTCGTCCACTTCCCGTTGCCTAATGAATTCCACATTTTGCACACACGTACTCAGATCCGGTGACAATGCATGCCTGTGTCAAAATCGGCATTGATTAATCAATTAATTCGCTACTTTAAAGCAATGTACATGTTGTATGGACGCCTTATTGTTATCAGTGTTCTAACACGGCTAAGCATGCCCACAGGATGATGAGCTAAAATGTTCACCCACCTTGTGTTTAACGCCGTGAAACTGACTCTTGCGAAAGAGCTTCATTTGCTCATCGGATTCCTCCGGTCGAAACACATCTCTCGATTTCTGTGTTAGAGGCCGTCCATAAATGACGTCACGCGATTTTGGACGATGTTTTACCACCCCCCCCTCCCTCGTCACACGGCGTCACAAAAAGTCAGACCCCTCCTCAAATATGACGTCACAAAGCTCTGCCCCTCCCCCCAAAACCATATTTCCATTTTGAAAATAAAACATGCTTCAAATCGCTTTAAACTATTGGCATTGTGGTAATTTATTGACGGCCCCTTACTTTACTGCTCGGCAATCCACGTAGCCGCCGCCGTGGTGGTGGTGATGTAATCGGTCAGCACACGGAACTTGAAATCCAGAGGTCGCCTGTTCGACTTTGATCTCTCATCGAGCCGCAGTTGGAACAATGCTGCAAGTTTTTTCAATCCCACCACCCCCCGCGCCCCGCCTCTGGGGCCGTCCATAAATGACGTCACGCACCTAGGGGGGGGGGGGTGGGGGTCAGACATTTGTGACGATGTGTGACGAGGGGGGGGGGGTTGAGAAATGTGACATCACATCAAAATGCGCAACTTTAAATATAGACAACACGTTCTACTTAATAAAATAGACTTTTTAATAAATGTTTTCTCCTACAACATCAGAGTGCATCGCCACATTAAATACGCACTACAATAAAAATAGTTTAAAGCGATTTGAAGCATGTTTTATTTTCAAAATGGAAATATGGTTTGGGGGGGGGGGCAGAGCTTTGTGACGTCATATTTGAGGGGGGTCTGACTTTTTGTGACGACGAGGGGGGGGGGTCAAAAATCGTCCAAAATCGCGTGACGTCATTTATGGACGGCCCCTCTGTTAATCCACGTGTTCGTCGATGGGCAGCGAGCACGTGGTGGGGGGGTAAAGTGTGGGTCCTCCCACCTCTTCCAAGACACGTGGCCAATGTGGGAAGAAGAGGCGAAGGGCTGTCTCGGTGCTCGTTCTAGTTGAGGCCCTTCCACCAGCAGTTGCGTGCGCAGGAAATTGCAGCGCTGTACCCTTGGCTTTTAATCTTGTTTCGTACGGCTGCTGATGTAGACGCAGAGCGACAGCTGCAATTTCACATTCGGGTGGTCAAGCCAGACAACCGCGTCAGGAGCGGCGGAGTGGCATCGTCGCTGCGATGTCTCCTTCGTATTCGTGGATCGGGCGTTGCGTTGCTAAATGTTGCATGGGCTGTTCCGGATGACCACAGTCGCACACCGGAGAGAGTTTTAAGTTTTCCATTTGTGCATCAGGTATCCGCATCTGCCGTGGCTCGTGCGGTTTAGGGTGGACCGTGAGCTTCGTGGAAGATCAAACCCAGGGATCTTCTGCGTTGGCTCTTGGCTATTAATTGTATTGTAACAGTAAGCTTGTATGCAAACGAACCTTGTGCAAGTTTTGTACCTCTGCACTTGCGCAAATGTTGCAGGAATGTCAAACAACATTGACAATAATTAACTAACTGTACACATTTGGCCACGATAAACGCTGAACTAAATAAAGCCCTCCTCTGATAGCTCTCCGTGCGTTTTCAAGAAGCTCCCAAGCACGTGGGAGCAAAAACGTCGGACATCGTGCCAACCATGGGTGGAAAAAACCCAATTTTTCCAGCGGCAGGCATCGGGTTTTTTCTTTAATACAATTAAACCCGATTTCGGGGAATTAAAACCTGGTTTAATGAATACGAAACTCTGATCCGAGGCTTAGGCTGCTTCCTCGTCGGTGCTGCTATCGTACTCGGGGGGGCCGTCGGGCACGGGGTAGTCGTAGAATGCGGCGGGCAGGTTGGTCTTGATGAACACGAGGAGCTTCTCCTCCACAATCGTGGGCGCCAGTGAGTTCCTTCGCTTGGAATGGATGAAGTCCATCGGTGAGAAGTTGGCGAAGTGCGGTTCTGCAATTAGAACCAATTAAACCGGATTTCTCCCAATCTCAGATGATCGGGTTTAATATAAAAAGACAATTAAACCCGATTGTAAAAAACCCGACTGTGCCACCCCTGGTGAGAACCAACCCGCGGGTACAACTGCGAAGAATCTACTCCAGTAATAGTTAGAAACCCACTGATGTGCCTGTCCCTGTGGGAGTTACAGTATCAGAGTTGCAACGATGCACACACACACACACACGCACTGCTCTCCATCCCTGGCATTTTAATCACGTAGTCCAGTGGCATTATTATTATTATTTGCAACGAATCCCCCCCACACACACCCACCACCACATTCCGAATCATAACTGGAGCGTACGGAGCACAAGGCGGGTGTTTGTGATTTTCAGGGGAACTGTGCGTGCTGTGTGCGCCTTCATGAGATGGAATGGCTTGCTGCTGCTGCTGCGCAGGCCTTTGACATGCACGGGCTTTCAGCCACAAGATTTGAGAGAGAAAAAAACACGCGCCCAGGGTTCGGGGCAACGGAGATGGGGGAATCAAGAATCTGTTCACCGCACAGGGCATTTCACTTCTGAATGGGAGCATCTTAGTGACCGTCGTATCTACCAGTTACCGTGCGTTCCCTTAGCAACCAGTTGCCGTGCCTCCCCTTAGCTACCAGTTGCCGTGTATCCCCTTAGTTACAAATTTCCGTGTTCCCTTAGCAACCGGTTGCCATGTCTCCCCTTAGCTACCAGTTACCGTGCGTTCCCTTAGCTACCAGTTGCCGTGTATCCCCTTAGTTACCAGTTGCTGTGATCCCTTAGCAACCGGTTGCCATGCCTCACCTTAGTTACCAGTTGCCATGTTCCCTTAGCAACCAGTTGCCATGTCTCCCCTTAGCAACCGGTTGCCATGTGTCCCCTTAGTTACCAGTTGCCTGTTCCCTTAGCTACCAGTTGCCATGTCTCCCCTTAGCAACCAGTTTCCATGTCTCCTCTTAGTTACCAGTTGCCGTGTTCCCTTAGCTACCAGTTGCCATGTCTCCTCTTAGTTACCAGTTGCCGTGTATCCCCTTAGCTACCAGTTGCCGTGCGTTCCCGCTGCTGCCAGTTGCTGCTGCGGGCGTGTGCTGCAGCACTGTACAGAATATTCCGTTCATATCGGGACGTGCCAAAACACTTGAACGAAGTAGCTATCCAATAGACTGAAAAACAATTCCGCTGACTGTCAACAGAGGTTCGTTGGTCGGAGGAAAAGGAAGAATGTAGAGCCGAGATCAGTGGCAGATAGGTATGCAAAATAGAATGCGTCAAAGTCACAGGGCGGCTTTTTTCAGAGATGTATTCTGAATTTTTCGTACAAAATGCGATGCTCAAAAGAGATTAACTGCTGGGTGAAAGGGTTAATAAACGCCGTGTCTAAATAAACTACTTTTTTTTATTTTACCAGGCAAGGCCCACTGAGTTATTTAGGTCTTTTCAGAAGTGACCTGGCCACAAATTATATCTCAACGAAGTGGCTTATGTGGAAATTTATACCAGGTGAGGGAGTTAACATCTCGCCACCGTGGCATGTCTGAGACAGCATCACTGAGTTCTTGGGTTCGAAGCCGGGCATCAGCTGGCCATAATTAAACCGGGTTCTCATGTACAGCGATTTTTTGATCTCAGCCCGGGCATCAATGAGTGGACAAAAAACCCATCGTGTAAGATTAGTTTATTTCAATTAATTTGAGTATATTTCAGCTCTGGCAATTGAACAAAATTAGTTTTGATACACGCGCGATGAACGCTCTTTACAAGGTGTGCCTTCGTGGGGATAAGGAGGCCCAGCGAAATGACCTTCAGACGTAGTTCTGATTGTCATCGTCCACTGCGTGGTGCATTCCTATGTCTGACGATATCACGCCGATACGACGCATAGAATATAATTACGAGGGTGGAAGGCAAAAACATTATTTTCATAAAGCAACTGTCGGTTTTTATCCTCTAATTGTGCGCTTTGATTAAAGCCTGGACTTGCTTTGTAGTTTACAAGGTTGCACATTTCGCATTTGGCACCAGAGAATCTTATCCCTGGGAACCCTGCCACCACATCTCCAAGGCTCCCTGGAAACATACAATACAAAGCAAGGCCATTCTCTGTGAGGAAATACAAAAAAAAACCTCGGAAAACCTCTGGCTCTCTGTTTTGGATCAATGTGAAAATGTGGCTCTGGTTTTTTTTGCGGCCGTACCTGGTGCGGACGGGAGGCAGCGCCGACCAATTGAGTGTGTGTCGCGTGGACACGGAGGCAATGCAAGGGAGGTGCACACGGCCAATGGCGGGCAAGCATCCCACAAACGAGCGCGCTGCGGCGCAAAGCATTTGGACTCGAGCGGGATGCTAAACGACGCTCATGTTTTCCATCGGCGAGATTCCCTGCGCGCCCCCCCACCCCGCGCCCCCCTTGAATCCCTCTGCTGGTTACAGCGCAACGGTTTGGTGTGGGATTCGTGTCAACAACTTTTGTGTTCGTTCTCGTTATGTTTGCACACTCGCACCCTGAAACGTCACGTAACTGCCGCCACTGCCGACGGTCTTGAGCTGTGGTGGCCCTTGTGTTCACTACCTCGCCTGGTACGCAGGAGGTCGTGGGTTCGATCACGACCCTGACGCCTGCTGCTGTATATTTGGAGTTTGCGGCGTCTCTCTCTCCGTGGTCGCGTGGCTTTTTCTCTGGGTCCTCCGGTTTTTGCCTCCACATTTAGAATCAACAAGTTTAGAGTGTTTGGCTGCGATAAACGTCCACGTCATAAGTCACTTCGTTGAGCTATCATTTTGCGGCCAGTGCACCTTACTTGGTAATATAAAAAGTTTGTTAAGTTTAGTTTTAGTAAGAGCTGCTTAGTTCGATGGGCCATATCAGCTCATGTGAAGTCCGAGTGAATGCGATTTGGATGTATGCAACGACTATATGAACTCGGTGTGCTGCAGTCACGAGTAACGCTATCTCAGTCTGCATCTTCACTCAGACTGCGTTGATTTCACGTCGTCAGTCATGCTTGGCTCGTTGGTGGGCGGCAGTCGTAGTCATTTTGGATTTAGTTTATTGTCCTTCCCCCAAGCACCTCCGATTAGCATTGTTGGCTATGTATGGTAGTCATTGTAGACTAATTTAAAGGAGCAATTAATCGGAGGTCGTTGATGTCACGGATCTCATTAATTAAATGAACGCTGCCCTGCCGCCCCCTGTCCTCTGCCCGTCTAGGAATCACCAGCACAACGACGTACTCCTGCCACGCTTCCAACGACAAAGGCACCAGTGTCTCCAGACCGGCGAGGGTCAACGTAAAAGGTGAGAAGCCGGCTCTCAGCGTTGGAAATTCACATTTGAGGGGATTCCTGGAAAATAACTCCGATAATCCACATTGGGGTTTTTTTTTTTTTTTACAAATATAGAGAACCCGCACCACAAGAGGAAAGATACCTGAGAGGGCATCCATTATGGAGGTTTAAAGAATTGTGACAATCCAAGGCCGCAATTTGATTCAACGATATTTTTTTAAATAAAATATTTACCATCTCGTTTACATTGTTTTTTGTATTTGCACAGTTACGCTGACTCCATTAACCAAATGCAACATTATCATTGTCATACAATTTGCACAAACTGACATGGTGTTCGACATTTCGCACTGCACGCTTCGTCATTAACCGAAATTCAAGAAGCTCCCATGCGTGGCACAACCTGAAAAGCAAGCACATCCATCGGAGAGCTACGCATGCAAACTCCGGAACACAAAAAACCCTCACGCAACACGATAGTTTTATATCCGCAATGTCTGGCATCGTGTCCCGGTGAGCAGCGCTGCCCGACCCCCCGCTGGCTCTGAGCGTCTCGGCCACGACCGCGCACTCCGTGCAGCTGAGCTGGAGCCTGGGGTTCGACGGACACTCCCCCATCCACTCCTGCCGCGTCCAGGTAAGAGCCGCGCCGTCCCCCGGTGTCTCCGCGAAGAGATCCCATTCTAGTTCAGAGGAAAAGATATTCCATTCCTTCCATTATCCCACCCGGTGGTGGTGCTGGCCCACTGGGGGTTAACAAACTTGGACGGTTTTCGCGAGGACCCTGAAGGGGTCGGATGCGCTGTGAGTCGGGGTGGGTGGACGGGCTCACGGATCGTTTATCGACGGTCGCCGCGCCCGCAACTTGGCGGTGGATATTCGACTTGTGCAGTGGCACCACGCAGCTCGGCTCTCTCTGTCGTGTTCAGGCACAGGTAAAGCCACTCGGTGGCGTAGTCTTCTGGTGTGCAGGCGGTGAAACTGCACCAGAGTCCACAGGCCGGAGGGACCCGGGGGCTATGATGGTGGAGGTAGACGGCCTGGAGGTCCTATTTCATTATTTGCGCCAGGGCACCATGCAGACCACATTAGGCCACTCAACCGACGTGGCGCGTAAGGTTTTAAAATGGACGTGAAATAAGAAGTGATGAGGATTTATGAGAGCAGACGTTTTTAAATTGTTGTGTATATATATCCCACGTAATTCTTTGGTTCTGGCACTACGGAGTTACCGCACCAACGGGACATGTGAGGATGTGGCAGAGGAACTCCATATCTTAAAGAGAAGGTCCTTGCCTATAGCAGCTATAACATTTTATTTCAGCATGCCTAGCTGCTGATGAGACAATGTATGTCTTAACAGGTCCAAAGTATTCTTGTGCTGAAATTATGCACTCCCAGAAGGCCGTTGGGCCAATGGGTTGTGTAAGAAACACTAATTATTTTGGGATGTGGATAGACAGATATGAGGGAGATGTATTGTCTGCTAATTTTTTTTTCTTAAGAAATACAGGGTCAGTTTCATTCACATACTCTACAATTAGATTTTCTAGAATTATCACCGCAGGTTAACCTTGGCCAACATTCGCTTATATATATATGTTTTTGACGTCCTTGCAATTTTTTTTTATTAATTGATTTATTGTTTGCATTATGCAAATTAAATTGTCCTTGAGAACAGTACTATTTCTGTCCCATGCCGAGGGATAAATAAATAAATGTACCAAAAAAACCCAAGGTTGCCCTCCAGACACCGTTAAACAGCACAGGGCACTTAGATAATTGCACTTGAATCAAAACACAAACACCCATATGCAGCAGCAGCAGCAGCAGCAATCCGCGAACTTCACTCATCGATTCCACTGCCCACGTTGATGGCGTACCAAGACTGCTGCTTTGTCTCTTGCGCACTCTGCATTCGACCACCGCACTGCAGGCCAAAACCATTCCCTTGCTGCTTCTTCCCTGCTCGGGGTGTGGGAATTCCCTCACCTCATCTCCCTCCCCTAGTTCTTATGACCTTGCTCAATTCCAAAAACGTATGAACTCGTACTGTATATTAAACCTACTATGGTTATGCTTGTTGCTACCTGCCTGGATTTTTAGGCCTTTGGGCCTGTGCTTAACAATAGGCTCAACCCATAAACAAACAAACAAACCACATTGCTCTCCATGTGTCTTTGTGCCCTCTTCAGAATGTGTTCTCGTTTCTTTGTCAGGAGTGAGTCGCTAAATTTTATTTAAAATCTGGTAAGAGGTCATTGAGACTGGAAGACTACAGTGCCCAAGTGATCAAAGGTCAAAAACAGCATCATTTAGGGTTGAAGTATTGCACAATACGTGTACAGGTAACACTTAAAATATCCATAAACATGAAACCATGAAGCGGCATAAACTTTAAAAGCGGACTTAACATTGTACTGAGATACAATTTAAAATGCATTATGAGGTATGGTTTAAAAACACGGGCATTGGCATTGTCCAAGCAGTGAGTCCAGACTCAAATTGGAGAGTACAGAACAGTGACATCCAAATAGTGCGTCCACCAAGGAGATGGAATGATGAAATCAGCTCATGTGCAGGTAGGGAGCGGCAGGGGGTGGCGGGGCCATTTTCACACAAAAGAGGGCCCCACAACGTGCCTGTCAATGGTGACATGTGGTATCTTTCCCTGGGCTTCCAGGAACCTTTGGCCTTGGGTGACCCTATGGGCAATTATTAGGTGGAATATTACATTGCGGGATCGTGAGAGATGGCGAAGGCTTGCAGTGGATTGATCATAACATTGATGATGAAAATACCACGGTTTCACAAATTGACCACCTGCTTTGTTGTTGCCGCTTTATGTTTGCGCCACACTTTTCCCGCACGCAGTTTGCCGAGGAGGCCGCTGCCGCCGCCGCCGACGATGCCGCCGGCGACAAGAATGTCACCAGCTCGGAGGTGGAGATAGCAGCCTCCTCCTCCTCCTCCTTGCAGGGCCACACACTGAACCGGCTGGCAGCCATGACAGGCTACAGCGTGCGCGTGGCCTGCGCTAACGAGGTGGGGCTGTCCCCGTGGAGTGCGTGGATCCGCTGCAACACCAGCGAGGGAGGTAGGGATGCGCCTTCTCTACCCGCCACCGCGAGCGGAGCTCGCCAGCTCCAGGGCTGACTACACAAACACACGGCCCATCCATTTAATGTGCACATCGTTTTGGAACGGAGAAGGTGGCTGGGGGAGCTGCCGTGGCGTAACGGTTATCACTCTGGACATGCGAATTCAGAGGTCGCCGATTCGACTCGATCTCCTCGCGTCGCAGTTGAAACGATGATGCAGGTTTTTTTAATATTTCGCAGCCCTTCTGCAACATCATTGGAATTTACTGGAGGGTCTCACAACTCACTCATCACCGGCCGTGCGTATTAGATACACCAGCCGTAGATTGCAACATATGTGTGTAGGAAACAGTTCATGTAATATAATGCACCTGTGATTAGCACGGTTGGCTATGTACAGAGCGAAAGAAGTTTCAAAATAAAGAAGTGAAAAAGGGCTATTTTATAATTGGAGGTCGCTCATTTCCTCTCCCGCCCCTATACACTGGAAGTTCTTTTCCCCAGCAATCCGCGCTGTCAACTCCCTGACCCTGTTTAAGTCCATGGCTCAAAACCTTCCTTATTGACTCACTGCCTATCACTTTTACTGCTAGCGTCTTGAGATGCGGTCGTATTTCGACACGGTATGAATCCACATTGCATTGCACTTGTTTAGTCCTGGTAAAAAAAATTCAGCCGAACTTCAAGTTACGTGCCAGTGAAGTTTTACTGGCCACTTCATTTTAATGGGACTGTGCACAGAGAGTGGAGCTTCGGCCACCACATTTTAAAACGTGGACCAATTAGTAACACCGCTGCCCGCTTGTATTAGTCGCTGGCAGCGTTTCATACATTCACCGGCCGACTCCTGAAAGCCGTCTGTTTACTCTCCCACCCAAAGACCTTCACCCGAACGTACGAACACGGCTGTTTAACTCCCCACCACCGCACGAAGGAAGATTGAGCCTTCTTACACAACAACAAGAAGCAGCAGCGCCACACATGGCATTGCTGATGAACCACAAAGATCAGCTGCACCCGCTTGTGTTATCTCTCGGTGGAATGCAGGGGAAAAAGAACCCATTGCAAAACAAAAAAAATCTCACTCTCAACTCCACCAGCCTTACGCCCCCATAAACACCTTTGAACTTTTTTCCAATTGACAGCCTTGTAAGTAAAACTCAGTTGTATTTAGCACCATTCACACAAGGTCTCACAGCGCTTTACAATTTACAACACAATTCCAGTAAAACCCCTTGACATTAGAACTAAGAGGAAAACAACCCTATGCGGACGGTTACGCAAGAGAAAATAAATGTGTTTTCAAACGAGCCATAAAAACTTCGACTGATGAAGCATCCCTAATGGACTAGGGCAAAACATTCCACAAATGAGGCGCCTGACTACTGAAATACTGTATCACCCTTTACACGCAGATTTGTCCTTGGTATACTCATGTGCCTGGATTTGGTGGATCGAAGTTGCTGGACAGGGGCATATGGCCTTGTGATTTCTTTTCATTGTCCAGTTCCATCTGCCGCACCCACCGGCCTCGCCATGGAGTTTGAAAAGGACATGCTGATCTTCCGCTGGGACGCCCTTGACTCTGAGCTGACCAACGGGGTGCTGCTCGGATATCGGCTGCTCTGCTGGTACAACGACAAACACTTGGTGAGATGGTCGGAGCTGTTCGTTGCTGGGCGCTGGGCTCATTTGAGTTGCAACGCAGTGGTGGTGTTCGCTGCCGCTGCCCGTTGGACGTGACATTGCCATGAAAAAAATAATAAAAATGTACACATTCCAACGGCCTCATGGCCTTTCGGGATTGCGTAATATCAGCAGAATTGATGCCTTACAAAGCAAATTTCCGGACCAGTTCCAACATTAAAAATAAAAAAAAGAATAAAACATTTATTAGGTGGAGAGACAAAAATGTGAAGGGGACCTGGTATTAGGTCAGCAACGAAACACCCCCTCCCCGCACCCTGCGATGCCATGAATTGTCACGATTTGGGGGTTGTGGCTCGATTTAAAACGAGAACTTTCTTTCAATATCGTCGTGAACGTCAATCCTCTTGTCGCTGCAGAGGCCTAAAACGTGGCCGAATCTTGCATACTCGGTCCGAGCGATGTATCCTGAGTCTAAGGACCAGTGGTGTCAAGTGTGCGGTCGGTGCAACTGCACAGTGGACCACGTCGTGCTGGTCGTGGCGGGGTGGAGGCGGGTTATTTGACCGTACTTCGCCGCGCTGGTTAGTGCGGGTAGGTGAAGGCGTGCAGAAAATAAGTGGGAGCATAGAAGTATGGTACAATAATGGATTGTTGGTGCACTTCCCTGTGCTGCCTACAATGTAGCCGCCCCCCCCCCCCCAATATCTTGACAAAACTGTCGCACGTGGGAAAAAAAAAAACTGCTATTACTCAAGAAGTTATCAATGGCGACATCTCTATTATATTCTTGGTTCTTTCGGTAAGGTCACGTAGATAGAAAAGAAAATAATAAAATAACATTTTAAATACATTGAAAATAATAAAAGCAAAATTTTTATTAAATGTTATTACTTTAATTTTTAATCTACGTGACTTTACCGAAAGAACCAAGAATACGAATTCCTGCAGTCACGAAAGTTTAAGGTCAAAATGAACATCTCGGCTTGGCGCTGCGCAAGGGGGGCCCTGCCAACGCTGCTTTTTATTTTATTTCAACATTTAAGTCGAGGGAGGGCTTCCTCATTTTTACACGGCTGCTCCTCCGATTGCGAAACGTTGGCTCTGCGTGGCTGAGCTGAGACGCTCTTTGTTTTCCTGGTCACGCTGCAGGACTCTGCGGCCAGCCAGTGCCTTGTGATTGGGCTCGCAATGCCGTCACCCGCGAGCTCATCGTCAGGCGCCTGGTGGGGAAGGCCGCAGCAGCGGTAGCGGCGGCAGCGGTAGCGCTAGCGGTGGCAGTGACAGCAGCGGTAGCCGCGGCGGCAGCAGCGGCAGCAACGGTAGCGACAGCAGCCACAGCAGCGGTAGCAGCCGCAGCGCGGTAGCCACGGCGGCGGCAGCGGCGGCCGCGGTAGCGGCAGCAGCGGTAGCGACAGCAGCCGCAGCAGCGGTAGCAGCGACAGCAGCGGCAGCCGCGGCAGCGACAGCAGTGGTAGCGGCAGCAGCGGCAGCCGCAGTAGCCGCAGCAGCGGTAGTGGCTGGCCTAGGAGGGCTTCTGGCCACCGGAGCCTTAAAGGCCCGACGATGTCACTTTGTGTTGATTCATGCTTTGTCCGTGTCACATTGTGTCCGTCCGTGCGTCCTAGGCTTCTCAGAATTGAACACCCATCTGCCGCACCAACGCTTCCACAATTTGGGTGCCGTGATTCGATTGAAGAATCGGTTGTTTTTTTGTTGCTGTCCGGTTTTTACCGTCTCGTTTGCATCTTGCCTCATTGTTTCAGTCCCATCTGTACAGTCTCGTTCAGACCGTGAGCACAGATGTAGCATGAGTGTATCACGCTCGCGTAGAGCCCTCTTGTCAGTTAACTGCTGGACGAGGACCGCCACAGGCCACGTGGTGTCGCGGTGATTATTTCACCATATTTTGCCGTGCTGGCCAGCGCGGGACGGTGAGCGCACAACAGTTCGCGACTGTGGTGACATTGAAACCATGAAACGCATCACCGGACCAGCGCGCCATCCATGCAACATCCGGGCGGTGATCCTGCGATCCGTACGGCGTCTCCTGCCTCGTTGGATCAGTGGAAAAAAAACGTAGCTTTCAACCCGTTTCGAATCTGTTGCTTTTACCATCCTGCCGTATGAAAGAAGTCGAAGCAGAAGAAATGGGCAACAGTGGAGTTGTGTATCGTGAGCTCCCAGAACCTGTTTTAATCAATGAATCGACGCGTAATTACACGCATGTTAACAAGTTGAATGTGTTAAGTAACACATTCCTGGCAAAATGTTCACTGGTCGTCACAACATAACCGTAACACGCGCAGGACAAAATTACATGGACAGCAAATTACGTAAAAAATCCGACAAGCAATGACGTGGCCGATTACATAACGGGGGAAAAATTGTGCGTTTTTTTATCGTTGGTGCGATTGTACTTGTTTACCCACTAAAAAGTCTCCCGCTGAGTCTCATGGATTTTTTTTCAGGAGGTTCCAGCTAAGCTTTTGCAAGAGGCGCTCGATGATTTGTATAACTGTGTTTAATAATAATAACAGTGACTTTTATAACGCGCCAGATGTTGCAGACAAGTCAACAACTCAGAGGCGCGGAGCCAAGCTCAGGGCTGCACAAAAGCCCTGACCAAACAGATAAGAGGCCTTTAGATGTTAACTGAAAGCCAGGGTGCATTTGATGTTGCGGATGTGCAAAGGGATAGAGTTCCACACCGAGGGGGCGACAACGGAGAAACGACGTGAGCCTGTAACAGTCTGAGACCTTGGTGTCCAAAGCAGATTTTTAGCGACGCTGCGTAGGCTTCTACCGTGAGCCTTAGTGCAAGGCGAGAGTATAATGCCAATCGAGTCATTTGCGGCTAAACGTTTAAAATGTTTGATAAATTTGTACCATGACACCGGCACACACAAGGACTCAACTCTTTGCAAATGACGTCAAGAGATCTTTAACGCCCACTGTGAAGCAGACGGCATGGAGTATTAATACGGTTATTGTGTACCGCTGTATTCATCGGGGCGGCCGCTGGATTTAAGCTGTGAAACTCTTGCGACGAGCGGCGAACTCGCACTCGCGAGGCCATCTCATCGGCCCCCAACGCAAAAACTGTCGTGAGATGAGCCTTCTCCACGCGTCTTTCCTTCACCTTTACGAAAGAATCCCTTCTTTTCGGATCGAGCGAATCTACTCCCGCAAGTATCGCTCGCTCGGGACACAACAGGGTCGGCTCGTGGGAGAGCGGAGATTATTAATTGGGGCAGTCACGCTCTCCACTGTAAGGCTTTTCAGCGGGGAGAAAACAGTGCCTCCCTTTGTACGGTGTCTTGCGGGGGGGGGGGGGGGGCATTAGGTATTGCGCTGCAAAGGTTTTCCGCAGCTGCGCTGTGTAACTCTCCAACGAGTTCTCAGCTTGTAACCGCGCGTTGTTCGGCATCGCCCGGAGTTTTTCTCCTCATGCTTGGGAGCTTTAGTTTCCGAAGAAGCACCTAGCACGTCGGACATCACGCGGGACATCCACAGAAAGAGTTTTCAACGATTCACAAGGGGTCACATTTGCCGCTGGGCTCAATTGCTCACGAGTCGTGAAGTGCAACAGCCATGCTGGTCAGTGTGGGCTGGTGAAGTGGGGGGTTGGGGGTTTCCCAGAACCACTTCTGATATCACTCACAACGGTTGTGAGCCGTGGTTTGGGAATCGAACGACCTCACGGCGCAAACCACCATGAATTGGCCACACGAATGACTTACATCCTTCAAATATTCAAACAGACAACACGTTCAGAATCAGTGGCTCGAGTTTGAGCAGTTGGGCTGTGATTTCAGACTCGAACTTTGCTTCAGCCGGTAAGGCCCGTTTGGGCCAATCGGCGTGGCCGGGGTGAGGGCGGCCGGCTCCGTACGTAACTTGACCGCGATGGGCACACCCTGCCCGACTCGCCCGCACGCCGCCCACTCGTCGTGGTGCCGGTCCCGCAGGTTGTTTGTGCGTGCGGACGTGCAGACGTGCGCGTGTGTGGGGAGCGGTGTCGCTCTGAACCCCCGGCGACCCGAGTTCGATTCCTGCTGACGGCCGACACCAATGACGATTATCTCAACCCGTCCTGGGACTCCTCTATGGTGACTCGGCCTCAAATGAGTAACTGGTGCAGTGTGTAAACATTGACTCTGGGGAGACAAAGGTGGTCAGGCGTGGCGCTGGCCACCCACCCCCCCTCGTGTACCGTGGCAGCTATCGTAGGTGCTCGCTTGCAGCACTTGCCCCAAAAGTCTGTTAAGGCTGTAAGGGGGTTCTTTGTCTTTGTTGTTTGTGTGTGTCCGCGTGGGACCTGCAAATATTATCTCAGGGGGAGCGGAAGCATTGTGATTCGTGCATGGACTACAAGCCCAGCGGCCCCATTTCAATTCCCGGCTGACAATCAGTGTCGATTATCTGCAGCAGCCGGCTTCCCTTTGGTGGACATAAATTAGTCCGTGGTGTGTAAACATCGGGACTGGAGAGACAAAGGCAGCCACGCGTGGTTCTGGTGCACCATGCGGGCCTTCATAGGCGCACCTCCACGATTAGCACGGTTGTCGACGTACGGTGCGAAGGAAGTTCAGCACACATTACGTTAACAGCACTAACCTCAACGGCCTGTGCGGGCTACTCGGCGGATCGTTGCGTGGGTTGTGAATGAGGGCATCGGTAGTGTAGCGGTCAGCGCGTTTGCACTACTAGCCCGGCGACTCGGGTTCGATTCCCGCTCACGGGCACCAACACCAGTGACGATTATGTAAACCAGTCCGGGGCCTCCCCTAGGTCGACTCAGCCTCAAATGAGTACCTGGTGCGGTGTGTAAACATCGCCACGAGGGAGACAAAGGCGGCCGGGCGTGGTGCTGGCCACCCACCCCCTCGGGTGCCGTGCCGACCTTCTTTGGTGCTGCACGCTAACAGCACTTGCCTCAACAGTCTGTTAGAGGCTACACGGGGCATCTTTGTCTATGTCTTTGTGTGAATGTGAATATACCCGTGTATTTCCTTGTCAAGGCTATCGCGATCAAGGAGGCATCATTTGCCTGATTCTTGAACTTCCTCTTCGCGAAGTGAACGAATGTTTTTTGATTCGTCACGAATCGCGTTTCAGCGAAAATCGAGAGCAGGCACGGCGAGCTCCTGGAAGTGATGCAACGTTCACTCCGTGCCCATGTGAATCTGTAGGACTTGCGTTAAATACGGAAAATGGTCATTTACGTGGGATTTTATATAGGATGTTAATAGTACAAACATCCCACGTGGACCCAGGCAGGCTTTCTTACAGGCCGCTTTAAAACAAACAAACAAACAATTCGCAGATTATGTTGCAATCTTGGAATGCTGCGGCTAGCAGTGCATCACCGCGTGTCAGAGAACAGCCCTGGGAGCCGACGTCACGTGAACAGGCCTCTTGCATCCGCACACGGTGGCGGGGGATACACCTTGTGTATGCCCCACAAGAAGAGTGTCCATCGCGTGCCCATCAGTCTTCAGAGCTGAAATTAAGTCAGCTTGAGTTGAAAAGATGAATTCGGGACTAAATTGTTTTGCACAGGAGTTGGTGTCCAGGCTGAGCAGATCAGCTCGCCACATTTTGGGAGTCCCGGTTGAATCACGTGGCAGCTGAAACTCAAGCCCCAGGATCTCGGCGGCGTTGGCGCCATGTCTCTCTGACCCCTGAGCCACACGGCCACCTCCAGTGAGGCTCCCTCAGCGATGGAATTAGTTGTGGAGCTTCATGCCAACAGGGTGGACTGCGGGAAGGCCGCCATCGTCTGCCCTAAACTAAAATTAAACAAAAAAAGGATGTATTTTTAACTTTTACCAAATAAGGCCCACTGAGCTGCATAGCTCTTTTTCAGAAGCGGCCTGGCCATAAATGATAACTCGACAAAGTGGCTCATCATGTGGAAATGTATAACCGCCAAATACTCTAAACGCACGTTGATTCTAAATGTGGGGGGAAAAAACCGTAGGACCTGGAGACGAGCATGCAAACTCAAAATATAAATGCGTCGGGGTTGGGATCGAACCCACGACGTCCTGTATACCAGGCAAGGTAGTTAACATCTCAACCGCTGTGGCACCCAATGTTCCCGTGAGAAAGTAGACACAAGCCGCGCCGAGCCGGTATTTTCTGAACCGCCCACGACACCCGCACCATGGAGGAATAATCTCTCCCCCTCGTCTCCATGTCAGGTCAACCTGGACGTGGGGAGGTCGACGCGGGCCGAACTGAACATCACCGACTTCGTGGGGGGAGGGGGCAACTACACGGCGCGCGTGCTGGCCTACACGGGGGTGGGCGTGGGGCCGCAGGGCCCAGCCGTGTACATCAGCCTCCCGCGCACCGGTGAGGCCACCCTAACCCTGAACACGACCGCTGGGCTCCCACGGCCGGCACTCTCTTGGGCCACCCGGCCATGACCAGTGGTTAGGGTTTCTTCAACGGGTGATAGCAAACCAACGTACCAATTAACAACTTGGCACTCTGGCACCTGCCGGGCCCACGGGCGCCTTGGCCGCGCGGTCGGCCGCCGTGTCGCCTCAACGGCCGCTGACGGAGCGCCGTGATTTTTAACGCTCGCCGCTCCTCCGCTCCTCCGCTCCTCCGCTCACGCGTGCAGAGGCGACGAGGGAGCCGGCGCGGCCCACGAGCTGGACGGCCATCGTGGTGGCGTGCGTGGCCACGGTGCTGCTGGGCCTCGCCGTCTTCGCCTTGCTGGTGCTGCGCCGCCGCCGCCAGGACACCTTCTTCGGGTGAGCGCGCCGGAGTCATTGCTGACCGTGCTGATAGGTGTAAAACCCAGGCCACGTGTGAAGGCGGTTCAATAACAAACGGCTGAATCTCAGATTAGCAAAGAGACCTTGAGCCGCGAGTCACACCCGGGCCAATCGTGGAACAGAGCGCACCCGCACATTCGCTGCTTCCACGTGGAGCTTCGCCTGCACATTGCCGCGTGCGGGACACACGAGGCACATTCCACAGGAACCTGTCTGGCCTGCCCGTTTCATTGGAGACACTTCGTGGCCAGCTCGTAGCATCGTGGGGGTGGGTGCGGGTGGGGGGGGGGGCTTTAAAGTTATACAGTTTGTTTTATACATTTGTGATGGGAAGAGGCATGGGTGGACCTATGTGAACTAAAAACTACTCAAATTAATATCCATAATAGAGGTTTTTTGTTCGGGTTAGATCGTGTAAATATATAAATGTGTCGTTAAACCTGCCACCACCCGACACAGCCAACTAGTAAGGGTTGTCACGTAAACGGAGCATGTCAATGCGTCACTAGTACAGCACTGACCGGTGTGTTGGAGAGCCAAGCCACAACATTTACAATCTGGCTCTCCAACACACCGGGTGTGCTGTACCAGTGACGAATTGGCCACGTTCTGTTTATGTGACAACCCTTATTAGCTGGCTGTGTCGGGCGGTGGCGGGTTTTAGCGACACATTTATATATTTACGCGATCTAACCCCAAAAAAAACCTCTATTATGGATGATATTGGTCGCGAAAGCCTACATTGTGTTAAACCAACTATATATTTTATTTTACCAGGTAAGGACCACTGAGCAATTTAGCTCTTTTTGAGAAGCGACCTGGCCACAAATGATAGCTCATCGAAGTGACCTCATCTCGTTGAAATTTATCGCAGGCAAATACTCCAAAACGCGCGTTTCTAAACGTGGAGGGAAAAACCGGAGAGCCCGGAGAAAAATTCACACCTCAAACTCCAAACATACAACAGGCGTCAGGGTCGGGATCGAACCCACAACCACATGCATGCCAGGGCCATATAACCTCGGGGGTCAACTCAATGAGCCCCCTCCCCTCGCCCTGTGACTAATCCACACATTTTTTTGTCCCCTGGGATAAACTTTCTTCGCCATTGGAATGTGGAATTTCAATTGCCGGCTCCTGGCGGCAGCGCCTCGAACACTCCCGCCTTCAACCACTGCTGGTAGAGCACCACCCCCACCACCACCCCCACCCCCACCACCACCGCCACCACCGCCACCACCACCACCGCCACCACCACCACCGCCACCCCCACCACCACCACCACCACCACCGCCACTACCACCGCCATCACCCCCACCACCACCACCACCACCGCCACCACCACCACCACCGCCATCACCACCACCACCGCCATCACCGCCACCACCCCCGCCACCACCGCCATCACCCCCACCACCCCCACCACCACCCCCACCACCACCACCACCACCGCCATCACCCCCACCGCCGCCGCCTACATTCCCGTGCTAACGAGGGGAGAGAGAGAGAGGGACAATCGCATCACGCTCTGCCCGTGACTCAACTCTCTCTGCCCTCTCGCTCCCGTGGTTCCACTTCGCGTTTCCTTCCTTTTCCCGACCCTCGCTCCTCAACCCGTCCAGCCGGCCCGGTCCGGTTCGCACCAATGTTTTCGAGCCACGCGGGGGTTACTTTAGGACGTTCGCCCGCGCTGGCAAATCTTGGAGTGGCTCGCGTGCAGATTTCTCAACGATCGTAGGCGCGGCGTACGCAGGGCCATCCATTTGTAGACACCCCACTGAAATACTATGATGATGATTATTTAGTGTGGCCGATGAAGAGCAACGTTAGAGGTTCAATTCTAAGTGATTCAATTAATCAATTGTTTTGTCTGCGAGTTAATGACTGGCAGATACATCCACTCACCCATTCATCCATCCACCCAGTCACCCACAACATGCAGTCACTTACCTACCCGCTCAATCACCCATCCACTCAACCAGTCTTCCACCCGCCCAGTCACCCACCAGCATGCTCACCCATTTACTCACCCACCCATTCGTCCATTCACCCAGTCACCCACCCATACAGTCACTTACCTACCCACTCAATCTCTCATCCACCCACCCAGTCACCCACCAACGCGCTCACCAATTTATCCACCCACTCACCCACCCATTTGTCCATTCACCCAGTCACCTACTGATACACTCACTCCCCCATCCACCCAGTCACCTACCCACCCAGCCACTCACTAATCGACCTGACAACCGCCTTCAAATATATATTTGAGGCCAGTGCTAGGTTCTATGGTCGATGGTTTGTGGGTTCATTGCTGCAGTCACACACGGGAGAGTTTTATTTTCCGTTTAACGCGTAGGCTCTCGCGAACAATATCATCCATAAGAGTTTTTTTTAGTTACATCGCGTAAATTATAAATGTGTTGTTAAACCCGCCACAACCCGACACAAATCTGGCTGTCGCCTGATGAAGCTAGTTGTAATTACTGTCGAAACGTCGTACTCAGATTGTAAAAGTTGTGGCTTGGCTCTCCAACACACCGGTTAGTGCTGTACTAGTGACGAATTGGCACGTTCTGTTTCCATGACAACCCTTACTAGGTGGATGTGTCGGATGGTGGCGGGTTTAACGACACATTTATATATTTACGCGATCTAACCCAAAACAACCTCTATTATTTTCCACTGTTGCATTAGTTAGATGTTTGTCTATATATTAAAATAACATGGAGATATTATACTGTTATATATATAAACATTTTATAGCGTTCACATGCCTCACACCGATTTCAACACACGTATTCAATCAATGAACACCGTCCCTCTGCAAGGTGCGGAGCCATCGCGCTCACGTTATTCAATCACCTCCGTGAGAAGAAATTAAGAGGATAATTTTGAAATCAATTGAGCATCTTTAACAATTGGATCACCCTGGACATATAATGTCTGCCATCTCCTCTTAAACTTTTCAACCCCGCATAGGTCAACAATCTATCAAGATCAAGATAGTGTTCGTATTGAAATTTAGTCAGCAGTGAATAAAACGCCCTAATTCATGGCAGCTTCATAAACTTTGCGCTTTGATGACAGCGCATTGCAATCATGACCACACCAAAGCTGCAAAGACAAAGATCCCCCGTATAGCCTTAACAAACTCTAGGGGCAAGTGCTGTTAGTGAGCACCTATGAAGGCCGGCACGGCACACGAGGGGGTGGGTAGCCTACACCACGCTCGGCCGTCTTTGTCTCCCCAGTGGCGATGTTTACTACACACCACACACCAGGTACTCATTTGAGACTGAGTCGGCCTAGGGGAGGCCCAGGACCGGTTCAGATAATTAATCGTGACTGGGTGTTGGCCATTCATTAACACACACACTCACAACGATCCCCCATTAATCGATCATAGAATGTTGGGGCAGCAAATGTGTGCGAGCACCAAACACCAGCAGAGTTCAGAGGGAGGGGCGTGTGTCTGGCTGTGTGCATGTGTGCACATTCATACATACACGTGCACCCCTACAAACTTGCACACAAAGACCCCCCCCCCACCCCGTATCGCCTTTAATAAACTGTCGAGGCAAGTGTGTTTACACACCGCACCTGTAAATAATTAAGGCTGAGTCAACCTACTGGGGGCCCACGACCGGATCCGATATGTCACCGATGTTGGCTAGTAGCCGAGTTCGCTGCGCAGCCTGCCAAACACTACACGACCGCTCCACAAAGACAAAGATCCCCCCGAATAGCCTGAGCAGACTTAGGGCAAGTGCTGTTAAGCGAGCAGCTATGAAGGCCAGCACACCACGCGAGGTAGTGGTTAGCCAGCACCACGCCCGGCCGCCTTTGTCTCCCCAGTGGCGATGTTCACACCAGGTGCTCATTTGCGGCTGAGTCGACCTAGAGGAGGCCCAGGACCGGTTCAGATAACCGTCACCGGCGTTGGCCGTGAGCGGCAATCGAACTCGGCTGGCCGGGTTCGGAGCGCAGCGTAGCGCTACCCGCTACGCCACCGCTCCACACACGCACACGGGCGCACATCCGTACGAATATTAAATTTAGCAGCGTCCCCCTCGCTACCTTCTTTGCCTCTCGCCGAGCGCACACTCAGGACGGTGGAATGCAACCCTGGCGCTGCCTCCAGCTCCTCTCCTCTTGCAGGATATGAGTTGCTCTGTTTTGTTTTGCTTTTCCATTCCCCTCTCTCCCTCGGAAGTCCGGCCAATGGTGTGGCGCTGGCTCCCAATCTGGTCGCGCGCGCGCGTGCCCATGTGGAAGACGTTAAGGGTGTTCGTGGCAGGGCATGGGGGGGGGTCTATGGGTGGATAATTTGGAATGAGGAGGAGGAGGGAGGATTCCTCGGTTCGACTGAGAGCTCTCCTTTTGCGTTTTCGTGGCTTGTTACCGCCCGTCGTACGTCTTGATGTTCGGCGTTTCGCGCGCCACGTGCTGGGAACGTCTTCAGGAAGTCATCGTCCGAAGGAGCTCCCAGCGCGTGGAGTGAATTCAGTTCGTGAAGAAGCGGCAACCCCCCCCTCCCCGCTTAGCGCGCGGCGATAAACGTGGGACGTGATGGCAGACTGTCACGGCACAGCCCGGAGACACATCGGAGAGATCGACTGTGCAGTGGAGAGTCTTCAGAAGATAAACTTTCTGACACGTGGTACGGTTTTCCTGGTAACCCAGCACATTATACCACCGTGGCCTTAAAATTGAACATAAATCTGACGTTTCAGGCAAAAGCCCTTCTTCATGGCACGTAAATGGAGAGGCCAAAGAGAACGAGTGGATACGATTTGGAGACAGCACTTGACACCTTGAGGCCTCATGATGATTTAAAAAAAATAATAAATAATTGTTTCCACAGATATCGCATCATCCGTTTCGGGAATTATCGTCATATCGCGATTTTCGTTGCTCATTTTATTTAACTTTAATATCTTATTCCCTGACAAAATATTGACGAGAGTGACCAACTCAATTTTAAAATGTGTAAATAAAAGTAAACATATTATCCATTAAGTTAGTGCTTTGCAGACCGTTTTTCAAAGTCATTGACGGCATGGCAATGATATGACGCCATCACTTTCGCAGTTCATGTAATGACGTCATTACACGCGTGCATAATTGACAGCGTGTGCGCAAACACGGTTATAGTTTTGAAGGCATAAGTTGAGTGAACTGCAGATGAGACACTTTGGAGTGCGGTTCTGATTTGCTGCAGTACAGCAAAGCACAACACAATGACATCAGCATTGAGGCGATGCTCATTTCCTGTTTACAGCTCGGAGCCAGTCATGGCAATTCCACATTCCTATGGCGAGGTAGGGCAAAGGACAAACACTGTTTTGCAACTTGCTCTACTGCTGAGCCACTGGGCCGGGAAACTGATCTCGCGATAATCGTCACATCTAGAAATGTGATATCACGTACAACTGTGAGAAGTTATCACAGCAATTAGAATCGCTTGTCACTCGGATGTGTATCCAGTGTCGCATGCACGCTGGCCGGAGACGATTCGAGGATTACAAGAACGTCAGTGTCACTGTCGCGCGACTCTCTTCCATAATTTCCAGCAAGTGTAAGAATTGACTCAGACTCGTCCGTGCGTGCCCGCGCATGACGGGACACGCGCGCGCGCGGAAGGCGGCTGCAATCCCACGTTTGTACCGGAGTTTCAACGATGCAGCGATGTGAAATGTACGTACAGCGATGAACTGAAAACGATCGGGGAGAGCGGGCGCGAGGGGAGCAGTGGCTGCAGGCGGACTTGCGGGTGACGGTTTTTTAATATCAGGAAAATCTGGGTGCTTCGGTTCTTGTTTGTTGACGCTGTAAGATAAATTCGTTTTTGTTGCTTCTTAATATATATGGAAATGAACGATTCGTAAACAAAAAAATCACGTAGATTTTTCATTACAATAATAAAACACCTACTTTTATCTACACAAAATTTGTATTAAGATTTAATTAGTTTAAAGAAATTATTACATGAATTACGTTTTTTTTTATTATTGTAACGATTAATCGATTTCAATAGATTATTGCGCTGGGGGCACATTCATTGCATCACGTTTTAAAGAAAGTATATGCTCGTGATATGTAAATCAGTGGCCAATGAACTTACAGAATGTATGGGACAACAAATGAGATGGAACATGAGACGGACTGCACTGGGGCAGACCATGCCAGGTTTTACAACACGGGTACAGCTAAGAAAGTGCCTCCCCCTAGTGTGCAGATTAAGAGGAAGCAGATATCATATAAGTAGACCTGAGATATCTGCTTCCACAGGCCGTTCTCTAACATGGGAAGTGGTGAGGGGGGGCGATGCACTTCCCTGCGGGAGCTCCAGATGGATTATTCATCTCTTTGCCCAACACCAAAAGCTCAAAATTAAATATGCAACCAGGAGGCGAACTGTTTTACACTGCCCATTATTATTCCAGTCGACGACGAGTCAAATGGAGGAGTAACGATCGCCCCCCCGCCGGCACCTTCCCCCTCCGCCGTCAATGAATCAATCCTTGTTTTTCTCGCATTTCAAGTGAACGTAAGCAGCCACTTGCGGCTGCAGAGCTCATATGAACCCACGACAGACACAATAAATAAATAAATAAATCCCCACGAATTCGTACGCACGCCCTTCATGGCTAGTACTGTATCGCGAGTCCAAGATTTGCCGCGACATTCCCCCACCCCCCCCTCCCCCGAACACCTCCGATTGACACGGTTGGCGACGTACGGCACGAAAGAAGTCCACCTTACGCACAAAACTCAATCGACGAATCGACGCGTCTTCACAGCCCCCTCGCCATTCGCAACGCGTTCGACTCCGCCCGTGCGCTTGTCGAGACGTTGTTCAGTGCCCCCCCCCCCAAAGCCTCGGCGTGTTTCCCGACCGCTGCATTGCGGAAGCCGGGGCGGGGGGCTTGGGTTCGGAGAGAGTTCCCCAAAAACGAAATAAAAAGGAAGCCAAATGAATCACAAAGTCACTTCCCATGCCTCCAAGTGAACTGTGAAATCACAGCGCGTCCTCGGTTTGTCGCTGCAAAGTCAGCAATTAAAATGTTTTCAAATGGTGCTTTGTATCTTCCCTTAAGAAGCACGCCGCTTCTGCATTTCGCTACTCGCCACGTTGCGATGGTTTGTTCTGCCCAGTTTGTGGATATTAAATAGTTATTTTTTTTGGTCACAGGGCACATCCCCCCTCCTGCATCGTCACGAATCGGGGCGAGGATTCAATGCTTTTCCACTGACTCTGAACGCATTGATGGATTCCCTCTGTCTGCATGTAAACTCGTACAGATGACCCAATATGTCATGAAATACGAATGAAATGTTCAGTAAAATTGCGTTTCGTTTCACTTCTTCCATCTCATCTTAATACCTATTCTCATTTTTCATACTTTGATGTTGGAAAAAATGTCCCGTGATATAGCTGCTCAGCGTGACGTGTTAAGTGCTCTGATACGTGTGGCATTGTCCTTGTGCTGTTCGCCATTTGGCGTTCTCTGGTCTGACACCGGTGAGACGCGGCCATACAGAAGGCTGTCTCTAGCCGTAGGCCAATCAGTTTGAAAGACATTGCGCATATTATATCAGAGCATGGTTGTTTGCATGTTCACCACAAGTACGTGTGGTTAATGCAGACTTGATTCCTTGCAAAATGTATCTATTTGGTGTTTGAACATCTTAATACCTCGTGTTTTGTTGCCAGAAAGGGTAAAACCTATTCTTATTTTTCATTCTCCCATCTCGTTTGCATTTCTTCGTTGTTCCGTCTAATTCGCAGAGCTTTGTTAACACACACCCCCTCCCCACTCCATTCGCGTAATTGCACCGTGACCATATCCTTTCCCGTGCGATGAGTACAAATTCCTCAATAACACATTACTTGTGCGCTACTTCCATGAGACGAGTTGTTGAGTCTTTTGGTGTCCGGGATCGGGCCGCTTGGCCCGTCGCTCAGTGTGATCGTGCTCGTCGCTGCTTGGAGAGCTGCCTAGGGGTAGTGCTTGGGAGAGAAGATTGTCGGCGAGTTTGTTCGGGTTGGTGCTAGTGCACTGGAGGCTAGTTGAAGTCCATTGGAACCTCATTTGCCAGTAAAAAATATGAGAATTCTTTTTTTACCCTTTTACCTGGCAATCAAACTGACACCTTTTTTTTACAAGGAGTCATGTTTGCATTGACCACAATACCTGCAGACATAATGCAAAAAAAACAGAACTCTGATAACATTATCAGAGTTATGTTTTTTTTTTGCATTGTCCTTGAAGTTGATTGGTCCACACCCGAGACAGCTTTCCTTTTTACTGGCAAATGAGGTTCCAATGGTGTAAATGCTTTACCCCGAGCTCTCATACTCTGATGGTGCATTGTTTTTGAGTTGTGCGCCTTTTGGCGTCATCTGGTCCAACACCATATGAGACTAGTCTCTAAAGAAAGCTGTCTCGGGTGTGGACCAATCAACTTCAAGGACAGTGCATACATTATAAGAGTTATGTTTTTTGTTTGCATTATGACTGCAGGTATTGTGGTCTATGCAAACATGACTCCTTGTAAAAAAGGTGTCAGTTTTGTTGCCAGATAAAGGGGTGAAAAACTAATTAACGTTAGTTGTAGTATTTAGGCGCAGGGCCGGTGACTGGCTTGTTAGGGGTCAAGGGTATTTCTGGTGCTTGTGACTATTTGGCTACAGAGCGTTGTTAAGATTCGGGGTAAGGCTAGGGGCTAAGATGCCAGCTTGATTGGCATGGGGATAGCATGTGTCCCGTCTACTCTTCTTGCAAATGAATGCCACATACGGGATTGTATATATTGTATATATTGTTGTTATTTTCTTTGAACCTATCTACGTGACTTTACCGAAAGACCCAAAGAATATGAATTCCTGCAGTCACGAAAGCTTTAGGTCAAGATTGTATATATCATTTGGGCTGCTTTTAATGCCACCTTTTCCCCGTCTCTCCATTCGCGATCACGGCAGCTGCCGGGCCTGCCGCTCATGCGCGTCTGCGTCTCTCGCCCCCCATCCCCCTTCCAGTAACGCGTTCGGCCCCGGCCAGGACTCGGAGGAGCCGCTGGTACGCTACCAAGTCAAGAAGTCCTACTCCAAGAGGTCCATGAAGGCCACGTGTGAGTGAGGCCACGCGTTGCGTTGCTGCCCCGTCTCCGCCCACCCCCCTCCCACCGGCAGAGGCCTGGCGTTCACCGGCCATGCGCGGCGTTAGCCCCTTGCTGTGCTTTGTGTTTAGTTACAACAGGCACGATTTACGACGGCGTGCCTATTTCACGAACGTGACGCGATGTTCGATCGAGGACTGGGGAGGGGTGCGAAGTGGATCCACATGGCTCTCTGCCGCGTGCTCGCGCTGCACCGCGGTGGGCGTTGTTGTGTCTGCACGGCGTCCCGACGTTTCGCACCGCGTGCCGAGAGAGCTTCTCCCCCGGCTGCCGAACGCGTGCCGTGGGGAAGCTCATGGGAGCACTTGCAATCCGAAACGTCGGACATCGTTGTCGAACAGCCCGAAAAACACACGCACGCACGGGAGAGCCACACTGAAGCGCAACCGCGAAAACCTGCGCAGTGAGCAGGGAGAGTACAGGCGGTCCCCGCCTTTACGACGTCACGACGTGTCCCTAGAAACCCGGCCGTCGTAAATCGGACCCCCCCCCCCCCCTATTTTTCCATTGACAGTAGAAACAGCAGAAACGTCACGAGCCGATGTGTTTTTTCCCCCCTCCATTTAATCAGCCGTATTCCACGGGGTTTCATGGGTTAAAAGCCACACGCACAAACAAACACTTGACGAAAACAAAAGCTCCACGCCAGGTCACATCGGACACGAGGCTCACCATGTTCAAAATTGCGTTCGGAAGTCGTTTTGGAAGACGCGAATCAAGTTACGTGCGTACTCCATGCATGTTGAACTTCTTTCGCACCGTACGTAAGCCAACCGTTGCCAATCGGAGGCGCGGGCGCAAGGACAGCAAGCTGACACGCGCACAACAAAGGGGCGGTTCGGCTAAACGTCGCCAGCGTGCGTCGTCGTAAATCGGACCCGTCGTAAAAGCAATCGTTCGCGATCGCATTGCCCTGAGCGCGTCACCTCACGCCCGCGTGTGCTGCTGCCCCCTACCGCGCGCGCATGCGCAGTGCAGCGGCTGGGCATCAGCGAGGAGCTGAACCTCAAGCTGAAGGACGTGATGCTCGACCGACGTCTGCTGAGCCTGGGCAAGGTGCTGGGGGAAGGTGAGGCCCTTCCCCCCCCACCCCCACCCCCCACCCCCACGAGGTCACCATCCTCACTCGTGGCCGGCCTCAAGCCTCAAAGGGCGCCGCGGTGGTGAGATGGTAACTACCTCGCCTGGTATGCAGGAGGTCGTGGATTCCATCCCGATCCCGACCCTGACGCCTGCTGCTGTATATTTGGCGTTTGCGTCTCTCTCTATCTCTCATCATCATCATCACGGTGGCTAAGTGATGGTAACTACCTCGCCTGGTATGCAGGAAGTCGTGGGTTCGATCCCGACCCTGATGCCTCCTGTATATTTGGAGTGTGTGTGTCTCTCTCTCCCCGTGGTCATATGTTTACAGTATTTGCCTGCTGTAAATTTGCGCTTGCTAAGCCACTCCATTGGGCTCTCACTTGTGGATAACTCACTTCTGAAAAAGAGATATCTAGCTCAGTGGACTTTACCTGGTAAAATAAAAAAAATTGTTTAGCTTCATAGTTTAGTTCGAGTCAAAGTGGTTTCCTGCTCAAATTTAGCATTAAGTCACTGGTGCCCATCTGCTGTCTGGAGCCCCTCAGCCACGCAATTACTGATTACCACCACGGTGAGTGCATTGCGTGCGCAAGAAACGAGTTTAATCGATGAATCGACCCGTCGTTACATATCCGCGACCTAGCCTCACCGGCCTACAACTCCGCAGCTTAAAATGTGGGTAGGAACACGAGTTGGGTGTCGAACGTCGCTCCTGTCTCTGCTGTCTCTCCTCTCCACTCCTGTCCACCCCCACAGGTGAATTTGGATCCGTCATCGAGGGGAAGCTCAAGAAACACGGGGACACGGAAGTGAAGGTGGCGGTGAAGACCATGAAGAGTGAGGCTTTGTTCTGCGTGCGCGCGCTCTTTCCCCAACGAATCATCTCGCCGCGTGGCCTGCAACTCACGTTGCTAGTTTGTTTGAGTGCGAGTCGTTTTTTTTTTATCGTATTCCTACTCAAAGTCAAAAGTTCAACTAAAAAGTGATCGTCTGCTCAACGAGCATCGAGGCGATGCTCGTTTCCTTTTGAGAGCCCCCGAGCCAATGGTGGCAATTCCAAGTTCCTTTTTGTGGCAGGGGGCGGCGGGGGGGCGAGTCTATCCACAGGACAACCACTGTTGACTTCCCCACAAAGCAGTACTCACTTTTTAAACGGGCGGAGGGATGATCATGCCGAACCAACTCCCGACCAGGATGTGAACTCGCGACCTTCCGATCGCGAGGCGCTCGCTCTCGACCACCGGGGCCGCCTGGCCGCGTCTGTTGCTCATTGCGCTCGAAGCAGAATACAACTCCACGACGAGACGAACGATTGCCCAACACCTCCGACGGCGCCTGGAATGTACGTCCGGCCGCTGTCGAACTTCCCGAACCGAGATCGCCGGTGCCGACGCGTTGCTCATCGGACCTCTTGTAGAATGCGCCACCAAATTTGGTGGGGGGGGGAGGGGGGGGAGGCCCTCTCGCGTGTGGCTGACCGGTCAGCTCACATCTGGAAGCCGTCTGGGCCCGACACGGCTCTGGGTTTGTCTGCGACGGGTGTTTGTGTGGAGAAGGTTCGCGATCGTGATTGATGGCGCTTAACGATGGGGCTTTGGCCGACCTCTTGGATGTTTTTTGCGTGCGATGTTGTCGTGCTCCTGTGCGCGTCTCCGTGTGTGTGTGTGTCTCCACGTGTGTGTATGTCTCATAGGTGCTCGCTTACAGCACTTGCCCCAACGGTCTGTTAAGACTACATCGGGGGATCTTCGTCTGTGTCTTCTTTGTATCCATGTGTGAGCGTGCACATGTTTGTTTTATGTACGGGTGTGTGTACGAGTGCACAGGCGTGCGTGTGTACACTCGTGTGTGCGTATATAAACCTTCGTGTGTGCTACTGTCTCCAAGTGCGCGTGTGGGTGTCTGTGTGTATAACTGTGCATGTGTGCGTACATGTGTGACATCTCTCTCAAAGCGTCACTTCTTCTCCATTGCCCATTGCTTTCCCCGCCCTTCTCGCCCCTTCACTCTGTCTGGCCCCTCCCTTGCCCTTCCGTGACCCCTGTGTGCCCTCTGCTGCGGTCTCTCGTTCCTCGGCCTTTGCACTGCCCCCTGCCATCTAAATCACTCCATTTTCTAGTTACAGCTTTTTAAACTACGCTAAGCGCCTTGAGCTAAGGCGCTCTATAACCATAAAACAGGATAAGAAAATATCTCAAGGTAGTCAATGAGCCCATAACACCCGGGTCTGTTGCGTGACCTAGCAGCACTCTTGTGACACTTCGCATGCCCTCAAAGTGTACCTAGCCTGGCACAGGCACCGCGGTGACGTCACCGTCGAACGGCGGCCGCTGCTGTTGCGTACGCACACGTGTTAACGCGTGTACCGCTGACCCCTCCTGCGTGCGTGCGTGTCGCCAGTGGACATCTGCTTCCGCGGGGACATGGACGACTTCCTGAGCGAGGCCGTGCGGATGATGGAATTCGATCATCCCAACGTCATCCGTCTCCTGGGTGAGTCGCTCCTCCTCCACCAGCCTCTCCCGCGTGTGACTTGTGTGTGTGTTGGACTTCTTTCGTACTGTACGTAGCCAACTATGGTCCCCACCCCCCCCCACCGCACCCCCTCCACCACCCCCCGGGATGCATTGTTGGCTGCTGCGCAGGTTTTGCGATGTTCCCAGCATAGCAAACGGTGCAGGGCAACGGTGTCAAGCGTCGTCCATCAGCGGCTCCCCGGTGATTCTCTGCGTGCGTGTGTGCGTGGACACTCTTCTGATGTACTGTCCAAGTCAGAGCGGAGAGAGAAAATGAAGATCCAGTTCAGATGCCGAGGCCGGCTGTGGGTTCAGTGGTGGCCAAGGGGGCACACGTGGCACGGTGATGCCGTTTCCGTTGCAGGGAGAAATCATTGCACCCACCAATGAGTTTTCGGGTTGCGAGATGTTAACAACCTAGCCTAGTTTACAGGAGGCCAGACGCTGTCGCCTCGACAGACCTGGTTTTCACCTGAGGACGGCTGCTTGTGTTGTGGTCGAAACGTCGTGAGAATTATTTTATTATTCTTAGGTTTTTTCGGTAAAGTCACGTGGGTAAAACCTAAGAATATGAATCCTTGCAGTCACGAAAGCTTAAAATCTAGAATTATTGTATTATGTTTTATTTTTATTACTTCTACGTGACTTTACCGAAAGAACCAAGAAGAGGAGGCCATGGGTTCGATCCCGACCCTGATGCCTGTTGTATATTTGGAGTTTGCATGTTCTCCCCGTGGTCGCGTGGATTTTTCTCCAGGTCCTCCGGTTTTCCCCTCCAAATTTAGAAACGTGCGCAATGAGTATTTGGCTGATATAAATTTGCACACGATAAGCCACTTCGTTGGGCTATAACTTGTGGCCAGGTCGCTTCTGAAAAAGAGCAACGTAGCTCAGTGGGCATTACCTGGTAAAATAAGTCTGTGTATTTCACACCTGATGATGATTGCTTGTGTTGCAGTCGAAACGTCGTGAGAATTTTTATTGTTTTATATTTATATTATTTTATTATTTCCCTTCTACGTGACTTTACCGAAAGAACCAAGAATATGAATCCCTGCAGTCACGAAAGCTTTAAATAAAAAAATAAGAATAGTTTAGTTTCAGTTTAGCTTGCCGTGTTGTTCGGCACGACGTCCGACGTTTCGCCGCACGGCCTGGGAGCATTCTTCGTCGCGACTGAACAACGCGCCGCTCAATCTGGAGACACGCCGGAGAGCCGTAGAGCGCAGAGCGTGGACGGCCCCACGCAGAACGAAAGTTTTGCGTTTCAGCCCGGCCGTGGGAACCGGAGCAACGCTCCCAGATATTGGAAATTCCGTGGCATCGAGTCGCGTCAAGTGACCTTGGGCGAGCCTCCTGGAGCATCGTCGCGGACGGCAAAAGATGCCACTTGAGGTGCCGTCAGATTTTTCGGGCGAGTTTGAACTCCCATGTGAGAGCCTCTCCCCCCCCACCCCACCCACCCTGGAGAGGGTTTTGAAGATGACGCGTCGTCGATCGAAGCCGTTCCGTCGAGTGCAGCTCGAGAGTCGGAGAATCCGATCGTGGGATAATGTGCAGACGTTGTCGCGCCACACACGACGTCGGAAACGTCGTCAGCCGTGCGCTGTCCGCTGAAGTCAATTTGCGTGCAGGTGCTGGATGGATCGTGAGTTACATCGCGGGATCGCGAGCGAAGGCACCTGCTCGGGGAGGCCTTCGTCAAGCAGTGGAGTGGCCGTGGCTGTTGCTGCTGCTGCTGCTGATGACTAAATTAATGCTGATCCTGTCGCTGTGCACATGTGCGTGTGTGTTGTTTCAGGCAGGGGTGTGGGGGAGCGGCAGTGTAGCGGTTAGCGCACTGCGCTACGAACCTGGCGACCCGAGTTCGATTCTCACTCACGGCCAACACCAGTATCGATTATTATCAGAACCGGTCCCAGGCCTCCCCTAGTTCGACTCAGCCTCAAATGAGTACCTGGTGCGCTGTATAAACATCGCCCATGTGGAGACAAAGGCGGCCGGAGCGTGGTGTTGGCTACCCATCCCCCTCGTGTGCCGTGCCGGCCTTCAACAGTCTTTTAAGGCTACACGGAGGACCTGTGTGTGTGTGTCTTTGTGCAGGGGTGTGCATGTCAGTGGACGAGCAGCGGAGGCTCCCGCGGCCCATGGTGGTGCTGCCGTTCATGCGGCACGGGGACCTGCACAGCTACCTGCTGCGCTCACGCATCGGGGAAATCCCCGTGGTACGACTCGGCCAGCTCCGGTCACCCTTGCAGCACTAGCAGCACTAGCAGCAGCACTAGCAGCACCACTAGCAGCACTATCAGCAGCACTCGTAGACTATACTCATCTGGGAAATAATGCACCTTCATGATAGCCTTGCGCTATAGGAATGGGGAAAAGAGAAAATGTAGTATGTTGTTATCATTCAGGAGGGTTCTGCTACATTGCATGAGACAGCCCCACGACGCGGCGGTCGGGCACCAGTGGCAGCAGCCGCACACTCTGTCATTCAGAACGACCAACTTGTTGACGCGTCACAAGGTGGCACCAAACTGCATTGACCCTGTAGGGATGACGGGCCAACCTGGGGCTCTGAGGACGATGGGATCGCGAAGCTCGTCTGTCCACACCTTTCAGCGGTATCGCCTCGTCCACGTGGTGGGCTTCCTCCGGGTGCTTAGGCCTACTTATCCCGCGTGGAGCCCAGTACTAGTTAATGGGATTGACACGAACTTCACGACGCTCCGGCGCTCTCCTTGAAGGGGAACACCCCTGAGGCACGGCGAGGCTGCCCCCCCCCCCCCCCCCGGGGAAAAATAAACGGAACCATTCGCGTCCACTTCTCAGCAGCTGCCGCACTTCGGCCATTCCAGTGAAGATTCAATAAGCAAGCCCGCTCAGTGTATGTGCATACGTATTATGTGTGTATGTTGAACTTCTTTCGCACCGTGCTACTTGGAGGTGCAGGGGGGAAGGACAACGAACGAAACACAAAAAGCAGTTGTAAAGGAATCAGTTTTCAATCTAGATTTACAAGTGCATAGCTCCAGTGGTGGAGCAATGTGTATGGATATGCGGAGGATGTTGTGTTTGTACAAGTGTCTATTTGCGCGCACTGGGGAGACAAAGGCGGCCGGGAGTGGTGTTGGCCACCCACCCCCTCGTGTGCCGTGCCGGCCTTCATAGGTGCTCGCTAACAGCACTTGCCCCTACAGTCTGTTAAGGCTATACGGGGGATCTTTGATCTTTGATGTGCGCGCATGGACGTGACTACTTGTGTTTACAGGGTAAGTGAAGCGGTTAACTGAAGCGGTCCTGGGCCTCCCCTACATTAAGTCAGCCTCAAATTAATACAAGGCGCGGCGTGTTAGCACCACCGCTGGGGAGACAAAGGCGGCCGGGGCGTGGTGCTGGCCATCCGCCCACTTCGTGTGCCGTGCCGGCCTTCAGCGGTGCTCGCGAACCGCACTTGCCCCAACAGCGTGTTAAGGCTACACGGGGGATCTTTGTCTTGCAGTACGTGCCTATGCAGATGCTGGTGCGCTTCATGGTGGACGTGGCGCACGGGATGGAGTACCTCTCCAGCCGACACTTCATCCACCGCGACCTCGCCGCACGAAACTGCATGTGAGTGTTGTCGAGAGTGAAATTCGCCAACAAAAACGATTATCTTCACATCGCCCGATGGGCCTTCTGAAGTCATCAGAAGTGTCTCTCGACCAATCACCGAGCATTAATTCTATTTTAACATTTATATTTTACCAGGTGAGGCCCACTAAGCTATATAGGTCTTGTTCAGAAGTGACCTGGCCACCCACGAATGATAACCCAATGCAGTGGCTTACCATGAAGAAATTTATAGCAGCCAAATCCCCGAATTGCATGTTTCTAAATGTGGAGGATAAAAATCGGAGATTCCGGAGAAAACTCCACGCGACCACTTGGAGCAAATGCAATCTCTAAATATACAGGCATCGGGGTCGGGATCGAACCGACGACCTCCTGCATACCAGGCGAGGTGTTTAACATCTCGTAGCCACCGAGTGAACCGATACAGGATCTTTGATACGCATCTGGACTCGCTCTCACAGCAATGTCGTAGTCCTAGAAAGTCACTCGATTTTAAGTCGAGCTTATTTAGTTTTTCATTCGGTGGAAATTCAAGGGACCGGGATGAGTCTCATTTGCAAGAGTGACCTGGGTGACCAAAGTGGCAAAGCAAATAAAATAAATAAACAAATAAGCAAATGAATAAATAAATAAAATGACAACGACGAAGGGAACGGACCATCGGAGAAATTACTGCACGGAGAAAACTCATCCTTAAATGAAATAGATGTCCTGCAGTGAACGCTGGCTTGCACGATTGACGTTTAAACCGTTCATGGTCACCGAGGGACGTTCTGAGTGGCGCAGTTCCGCACGACGCCAATTGCTCCGACAAAATGTTGTCGCTAGGGGAAGACTTGAAACGTTGCACGATCGAGTGACGACAACATTTGCTAAGTTTTGCCAACACTGGGAAGGCACGGGTGGGTGGGTGGGGGGTGGGGTGGTTGAGGGGGAAATCGGGGATTGGGGCCTCCTCCTGGCCACTGGCGCAGAGTCGGCACTTCACGATGCATCGATTGCAGCCGACTATTCGACTCAGCGATGAGTGGCACTGAAGCGTAAGAATCAGTTGCTCGCCATGCGCATTGAGGATCAAGCGACAGACAATACGAATGAGACTGAGCACGCGAGACAAGACGATAGGAGACTGGGCAATGCGGACGAGACGAACATACGAGACGAACAATTAAAAAACAAGGTGGTAGAAAATATAACGGATGGAACTGAACGTAAACAATGATGTCCCGTGGGTGGGTGCGTGCGTGCGCGTGTGCCCCCTCTCCCTCCCTCCCCTCCCTGCAGGCTGCATGAGGACATGACCGTGTGCGTCGCCGACTTTGGCCTCTCCAAGAAGATCTACAGCGGCGACTACTACCGGCAGGGCCAGATCTCCAAGATGCCCGTCAAGTGGATCGCCATCGAGAGCATGGCCGACCGCCTCTACACCTCCAAGAGTGACGTGGTGCGTGGTGGAAGGCGCCACCGCAGTGGCGATAAGTTAACTACCTCGCCTGGTACACAGGAGGTCGTGGGTATCGATCCCGACCCCGAGGCCTGTTGTATATTTGGAGTTTTGCGGTGTCTCTCTCCCCGTGGTAGCGTGGATTTTTCTCCAGGTCCTCCGGTTTTTCCCTCCGCATTTAAAATCAACATGAGTTTAGGAGTATTTGGTTGCTATAAAAATGTCCACTTTGCTGGCTCTGCTCTAGTACGGTGTGCAAACAATGGCACTCGGAAGACAAAGGCGGCCGGGCACGTGCGAGCGCTAAACGTACCTTCCTCACGTCGCCTTAAACCTCTACAAAAATAACGACTCGGCATCGTATAGCAGAGAGCAGTGTCAGAAAACTCAATTAATGTACGGTACAGTACTCCAACGTCTAGCGCCCCCCCCCCCCCAAACGCCTCCACCAGCCTGCACTGACCAGTGTGGTGAAGTGTGTGAAGACAAAAAAACCTCCCGCGACCCACTTCGCGCCCTCGTCCAGCAGTGGATCGACAAAGAGGGACCCTTACACGCTCAGCAACGGCTCACTCGACGCGCGGTGTCCCCTGCGTGTCGTGGCCAGTGGGCGTTCGGCGTGACCATGTGGGAGATCGTCACGTGGGGGAAGATGCCGTACCCCGGCATCCAGAACCACGAGATGTACGAGTACCTGCTGGCCGGGAACCGCCTCAAGCAGCCGGCGTCCTGCCTCAACGAGCTGTGAGCCACAGAGCGTCGCACCACCAACCACCGCCACCGCCAACGCCAACGCCAACGCGGCCTCATTCTCAAACACCAACAACAACCACCACCACCGCCTCACTCGCACTACCAACACAACCACCACCACCTCACTCTCACCACCACCACCACCAACCACCTTACTCACTCCACCAACATAACCACCACCTCACTCGCACTACCAACACAACCACCACCGCCTCACTCACTCACACCACCACCAACCACCACCACCACCTCACCACCACCAACCACCTTACACACTCCACCAACACAACCACCACCTCGCTCCGTCACAAACACCGCGACCTCAGTCACAAACGGCACAGCCGCAGTGCCACTCCACGCCGCAGTGCACACAGCTGAGCGCAGCGAGGCCTACCGCAGTGCGTCGGACACCGATCCGAACAATGACAACGCGGGGGGCCGTGCAAAACAACATAGTGAGCGGGTCCACTGCCCCCCCCGCGCAGGTACTCCATCATGTGGAGCTGCTGGCTGACGGAGCCCGGCGAGCGGCCCGACTTCTCCTCGCTGCGCCTCTCCCTCGAGGGCCTCCTCGAGGGCCTGCCCCAGCCGGGCGCCAAGGAGGACGTCCTCTACGCCAACATGGAGCCCTCGGAGTCCCTGGGCGCCGACGGCGGGGCGGAGGGTGGCACGCCGGGGTGGCACGACGCCGCCACGCTGCCCGCGCGCGAGCCCGACGATAAGCCGGTGCGCGCGCCCAGGAAGGCAGCGGCAGCAGCGGCGGCGGGAGGGGGAAGAGGCGACGCGGCCGACGGCGCGGCAGGCGGAGCGCCGGCGCCCAAGTCGGAGGCCGGAGCCAAGGCGAGGGGAGCAGCGGTGGGCGGCGCCGGAAAGCCGCCGGCCGACGCCTTCCCGGCCGACCCGGGCGACGTTTGCGACGGCGCGGCGTCCCAGTCGGCATGTTTCCCCGTCGCTTGCGGCGGCGGCGGCGTGGTCACGCGCACCGTGGTGGCGGCGCTGGTGCACAGCGACGCGCGCGACGCGGAGGAGCGGGACGCGTCGCGCCGCCCGGCGGCGGCGGCGAAAGCTTCGCGGCCGCCACCGCCGCCCCTGGACCTCGACCGCTACACGGAGCCGGCCTTCGTGAAGGGAGAGGCGCCGGCGGGCGGCGCCGGCGGGCAGCCCGGCGGCACCGAGGCTGCGAAGCCTCCCGTGCCGAGCCGAGGGGCGTCCGTGGAGGAGGTGGCGGTGGACGATTACAGCCTGCTCGTGGTGGAGGAGCAGGACTTGGTACGGACTGGGAACGACGTGGAAGAGGAGGTCGCGAGCAAGCAGCAGAGATGAAGGATCGCCGTTGTTGCGCTGGTGTCGCGGTTTGCTCTGCTACTTTGTATTTCCCAAGCCTTGCTTACGCTTTATTTAAAACGCCAGCGTAGGACACACAATTCCTCTAGTTTTACGAAACTGCCTTTTCTAACTTTTTACACATTAAAGTTGCGCGGTTACTTGAAGCTCCACTGAACCACTAGTTCGTTTATCTGGGCCGAGCCCTTCGTTAAACCTTCCTTCACTGTGGACATTTCTGAGCTGACCTTTTGTAACTGACTGAATGCAAAGGTTGAACTTCCAGTCCACCTGTGCATCTTCTCATTCACTATTCCACCAGTAGACTGCCGGATTTATACGGTTCACTGCCAGTTGATAACGTGTGTTTTCTTAATAACCGGGTAACCCGTTTGTACGCCGGATGCTGCAAAAGTCTGTACACTCTGGAACTTCGTTCCGCCTGTGGCCAATGTCTTTTTAAAGTCAATTTTACCGAGAGTATTATTACAAGCGGGAGGGAGCGGTGGCACATTGATGAGTGCATTGCGCTCTGAATCTGGCAATCTGAGCGATATCTGCACCTGTGTGACTCCCATCCTTAACCATCCTGCACTGACCAGCGTGGTGAAGTATGGTCAAGCACCACTCACTGCTGACATGGTATTGGGAGGCCTTCATCGAGCAGTAGGTGGGTGAAGCACCGTATACTTTATTATAAATGTATTTGGAGAGCGAGCGATATCTGCACTGTTCGGGAAATTGTGCCTTTCTATGTTGTGATCCATAGTTCAACAGTCCCAAATTATCCAGTGTTGCCCAATGGATATTACTCATCCCCTGACACAGGAATGTGGAATTTCCACCACTGGATCAGGGCTGTCAGAAGGAGATAAAGCATTGCACATCATGCCTGCCTGAGCAAGAAGTTTTCTTAAACTTTTTAAAGCTTACAATTCATTGTAGTAGTAATTTATGAGCGAGGGTCCAAATTTCAGCTGTATAGAGAAAGCGTTGCGAGTATTCGCGTATCGATCTGTAACCACCCAAGTGTTTGTATTCCTTAAGCTGTTATCGTGATAGCTGAGCTATCACTACGAGTACAGTGACGCGCAAACGCTCGGAATAAATTTTGCACGAAGGCATTTTGCGTTGCGCAAGGACACGACTTAAAATAACGTAAATCCGGATATTTGAAGGTTTAAAAAAATCAATTGTGCCAACGTACGTACTTTTTTGTGATGACGAAAAGCGAGGTAGACCTTTTTTGGCTTGAAGAAAATTACTGAAGCATTTCATTAACGTCTCACAAGCGTATTAACCTTTAACAAGTGAGGAGACACGTGGGAGAAATGGCGCCCCGTGGTGAACTTTGCCCTCTCCCAACACCCACCGCTGCCCGCCGTGGTCACCGGTTGGCGCGAGTATTCGCCGGAGCGATCACGGACGACACCTGTGGCACTTCCTTGCGGGCAAAATAAGACGCGGATTTGTACCACCCCACTATGCCCCCCCTCCCCTATGCCCCCCTTATCACCTATACCCCCTCACCCCATCCCCCCTATGCCCACCCCACCCCCCTATGCCCCCCCACCCCCCTATGCCCCCCACCCCCGATGCCCCCCACCCCCCTATGCCCCCCCACCCCACCCCCCTATGCCCCCCCACCCCACCCCCCTATGCCCCCCCAACCCCCTATGCCCCCCACCCCCCTATGCCCCCCCACCCCCCCTATGCCCCCCCACCCCCTATGTGCCCCCCCCTCCTCTACCCACCCCCCGACCCCCGCCTTGGGTCAGCCCCTGTCCCAGAAGGCGTCGACAAAATGCCACGTGTTTAGAGCTGTAAAACATCGCTGTATCTTTTGTTTTAACTAACAAACGTGTGCTGTACATCGCAAAGAACAACAGATGTTTCTGTTTTTTAAAGGCAAGCGCGGTATTTGATCAATTTTATTCTCCAATCATCAAGTCCAGTTTTTAAAGTGTTGTCGCCTCGGGGTTCATCCCGTCGTCACGTGGGTGCACGACGGCAACTTCGGGGCAACCGTCACCGGCAATTGTCACCGGCATCTGCTATTGTAACGATGTGTGTCGCTGTGTTTGATCGTCGATGTTTGTTTGATTTTCGCCAACATATTTACACGTACAACTCAGCGTAGGACATACATGTTACGTTTAATATTTAGCACATTAAGGATCAAACAAAGCAACACATATCATGCCATGAACTGCTATTGTGTGAAACTAATAGAAATAAAGTTGCCCAAATCTGGATAAATCTTTAATCGCTCTCTCACCTCGTGGCGAAGCTGGGATGGCGACATCCGATCAACTCACAGAGAGAGGCCGCGTGACTGCCCCATCGTAGTTTGGTTCGTGCTGTGGTTACAGCAGTCACTGTTTATGAGACTCAACTTTGAAGCAACAGGCCACGTTTTCACGGGCTTAGGCTCGCGTCTCCACAGTTGTTCTCTGTAGACGCATTGCCGGCAGACGACCTCTCCCCCCCCCCAATCACTCAACTTGCCGCACTTGCATCGTGGTCTTTAAGTGGTCACAAACGGTGCCACCCAACGACATGAACACTGCCTTCTCAGTCAGCTGCCCTCGCGACTAACGAATCTCGAACCGTGCGTATTGTGTTGTATGCGCGCTCGGTGATGGAGGGCTCGCGACTCACAGAGGTCGGTGGCTCGTGTGTCGGGATAAGGGGGGATGGAGGACATCTCGCTCGCACGGGTCCACGCACGTGCGTTGTTGAGTGCGAACCGGTCCGCTCGTCGCGATGAGGAGAAAACGCGTAGCTCAGCCAACGCCTGCGGAAGAACGACGTAAATTTCGTCGAGACGACGGCATCGCCTGTGTCTTTGGTTGACGCGAAAACGTGTAAACAGGTGGGTGCCACCACGAGCGATGGGGCTACCGTCACCCCACCCGTGTCACGTCTTCGAGCCACAGTGCTGAATCGTGGCCGTACAAACCCAAACCCATGGGCCAAGTAGCAGTAGCGTATTGTAGTCTGCGCTCCTTCAATGGAGGAGGAGCAGCAAAACTACGCGAAGTGTCTCTCTCTCTCTCCTGAAGCCCGCTCGTCTTTGGCGAGCAGACCTCTTGGACATTGGTGTTTAGCTCCCGAACGCAGTGCTGCCATACGCGAGAATAGAATTGGCGCGCGTTCGTCGGAAAGGGATTGATGGAACAACTGGCGCGGCAGGAAGATGTTGACGACCCTGGGTTTTCATGGTTGTGTGATGTTATCTCCCCCCCCCCCCCATGTGTATTTGCGTTGAAAGGAAAGATGAGTAATTGGTGATGTTTCGGGAAATGGCCCTCCATTGCACATTCATATCAGAATGCTTTTAAAAAATATCTATTAGAAAGAAGGGCCATTGGCCTAAATGTCATCTATGAAATCTTTTTTTGTTACTTCTAAGGCCACAGTGTTATGGACGAATGTGATGAGTTTTGTTTGTTAAGTGCGCTTTTGCAGCAGCAAATATTTTTTTTTTGCGATAACAACACAGACACACACCGGGAGAGCCAAGCGATTTGTTGTTGTAGATGTTGTTGGTGACACTTCAACCGTGTGGCTCGAAAACTGCCGCCTAATTGCAATGCTTTCGTAACGGAAGCTAACCGCTATGGGACACGCTCGTACGTGCGTGGATGTTTGCATGAAGCGGCCTGTACGGGATGCAGGCGTCCTGATACCAAGTGCGGAGTAGCCGAGTCACCCTTGTGCATTCATCTGTGCGGCATCTCGCGCCTCCAATTGGCACGGTTGGCTACGTGCGGTGCGAAAGAAGTTCAACACACATCTCAAATAACTAGCGGTGGGACGATTCACTAAGCCCCCCCCCCCACTCTCTGCCCCAATCCGCCCTCCTCCACTGCTCCTCCAGCGATTTCCTGAATTATTCGTTTTAACACCGCGTCAAGAGCGACGAGAATGCATTTTAGCGTACAACATGCGCGCAATTTGGTGCGTAAGTAACGCTCACCACGTCCGTCAGCAACACACGACCCCTTCGTCCCCATTCATTCAATCCATTCATCTGTCATTTACCGTCAATCAGTTTCGCTTTCATCGAATTCGCGCAGCATCGCCCATTGCTTCCTCTCATCTATTTCATTCACGTCATCTCCACCATCTCACTCACGTCATCTCCACCATCACACTCACATCATCTCCACCATCACAATCACATCATCTCCACCATCACACTCACGTCATCTCCACCATCACACTCACATCATCTCCACCATCTCGTTTAACGCTGTTTGAGGCGCTTTATAAATTCCTTGAAGATAAGAGTCCACGTTTCGGGCAACGGTCCCTTGCGCAGCGCATGAAATCAAACTTGACGCACGCGTCGCGAGAAATGTATGTTTTTTTTTGCGAGGAAGGGCATTGCGGACCTGAGAATCCCAACCGCTCAGATGTCAGCTGGCACGAGTGGCGCCCGGCAACAGCCGAACTTCGTCTTTGCTCGGGCATGGGTCGCTCACGGGCCATTTCCACCATCCCTGTCTGTACGCTTCGATGCCGTGAGGTCCGTTCTGTCTCTTTTTTTTTTGCCTTGCAACGAATCGTGGAGGAGAGCCACCCGTATGCGAAATGCGAGTGTCGACAGGTGTGTTGTTGTTGTTTTTGTGTAACCGGGAATGTTCTCTACGTGCGCGTCATGTCGATTAACGAAGTGGAACTTTTGAATTAAAAGCTAGAAGTCGTGGACTAATTGCAGGACTATGCGAGCGTTTCATTGCACGCGTTCGCTGATCTACGAGGTAGTTTTTTTGGTCGAACAGGTCAAGCTCGTAGGGTACCGCGGGCACCAAAATCGAACATTTAAACCAATAAATTACAAATAGTAAATTTGGCGAAGGGGAGGTGGAGGGACAAACTTGAAGAGGATGGAACATACGGGCCTAGCACACATAGCCCCGTCCTATTCTAGCCAACCAGACCCTAGCTCTATCACTAACTAGCCAACCAGACCCTAGCTCTATTACTAACTAGCTAACGAGACCCTAGCTCTATCATTAACTAGCCAACCAGACCCTAGCTCTATCACTAACTAGCCAACCAGACCCTAGCTCTATCACTAACTAGCTAACGAGACCCTAGCTCTATCATTAACTAGCCAACCAGACCCTAGCTCTATCACTAACTAGCCAACCAGACCCTAGCTCTATCACTAACTAGCTAACGAGACCCTAGCTCTATCATTAACTAGCCAACCAGACCCTAGCTCTATCACTAACTAGCCAACCAGACCCTAGCTCTATCACTAACTAGCCAACCAGACCCTAGCTCTATCACTAACTAGCTAACCAGACTCTAGCTCTATCACTAACTAGCTAACCAGACCCTAGCTCTATCACTAACTAGCCAACCAGACCCTAGCTCTATCACTAACTAGCTAACCAGACCCTAGCTCTATCCATAACTAGCTAACCAGACCCTAGCTCTATCACTAACTAGCCAACCAGATCCTAGCTCTATCACTAACTAGCCAACCAGACCCTAGCTCTATCACTAACTAGCCAACCAGATCCTAGCTCTATCACTAACTAGCCAACCAGACCCTAGCTCTATCACTAACTAGCCAACCAGACCCTAGCTCTATCACTAACTAGCCAACCAGACCCTAGCTCGATCACTAACTAGCTAACCAGACCCTAGCTCTATCACTAACTAGCCAACCAGACCCTAGCTCTATCACTAACTAGCCAACCAGACCCTAGCTATATCACTAACTAGCTAACCAGACCCTATCTATATCACTAACTAGCTAACCAGACCCTAGCTCTATCACTAACTAGCTAACCAGACCCTAGCTCTATCACTAACTAGCTAACCAGACCTTAGCTCTATCACTAACTAGCTAACCAGACCCTAGCTCTATCACTAACTAGCTAACCAGACCCTAGCTCTATCACTAACTAGCTAACCAGACCCTAGCTCTATCACTAACTAGCCAACCAGACCCTAGCTCTATCACTAACTAGCTAACCAGACCTTAGCTCTACCACTAACTAGCTAATCAGACCCTAGCTCTATCACTAACTAGCCAACCAGACCCTAGCTCTATCACTAACTAGCTAACCAGACCCTAGCTCTATCATTAACTAGCCAACCAGACCCTAGCTCTATCACTAACTAGCTAACCAGACCCTAGCTCTATCACTAACTAGCTAACCAGACCCTAGCTCTATCACTAACTAGCCAACCAGACCCTAGCTCTATCACTAACTAGCTAACCAGACCCTAGCTCTATCACTAACTAGCTAACCAGACCCTAGCTCTATCACTAACTAGCTAACCAGACCCTAGCTCTACCACTAACTAGCTAACCAGACCCTATCTCTATCACTAACTAGCCAACCCGACCCTAGCTCTATCACTAACTAGCCAACCAGACCCTAGCTCTATCACTAACTAGCTAACCAGACCCTAGCTCTATCACTAACTAGCTAACCAGACCCTAGCTCTATCACTAACTAACTAACCAGACCCTAGCTCTATCACTAACTAGCTAACCAGACCCTAGCTCTATCACTAACTAGCTAACCAGACCCTAGCTCTATCACAAACTAGCTAACCAGACCCTAGCTCTATCACTAACTAGCCAACCAGACCCTAGCTCTATCACTAACTAGCCAACCAGATCCTAGCTCTATCACTAACTAGCCAACCAGACCCTAGCTCTATCACTAACTAGCCAACCAGACCCCAGGTCTATCACTAACTAGCCAACCAGACCCTAGCTCTATCACTAACTAGCCAACCAGACCCTAGCTCTATCACTAACTAGCTAACCAGACCCTAGCTCTATCACTAACTAGCCAACCAGACCCTAGCTCTATCACTAACTAGCCAACCAGACCCTAGCTCTATCACTAACTAGCCAACCAGACCCTAGCTCTATCACTAACTAGCCAACCAGACCCTAGCTCTATCCATAACTAGCTAACCAGACCCTAGCTCTATCCATAACTAGCTAACCAGATCCTAGCTCTATCACTAACTAGCCAACCAGACCCTAGCTCTATCACTAACTAGCCAACCAGATCCTAGCTCTATCACTAACTAGCCAACCAGACCCTAGCTCTATCACTAACTAGCCAACCAGACCCTAGCTCTATCACTAACTAGCCAACCAGATCCTAGCTCTATCCTTAACTAGCTAACCAGACCCTAGCTCTATCCATAACTAGCCAACCAGACCCTAGCTCTATCACTAACTAGCCAACCAGACCCTAGCTCTATCACTAACTAGCTAACCAGACCCTAGCTCTATCACTAACTAGCCAACCAGACCCTAGCTCTATCACTAACTAGCCAACCAGACCCTAGCTCTATCACTAACTAGCCAACCAGACCCTAGCTCTATCACTAACTAGCCAACCAGACCCTAGCTCTATCCATAACTAGCTAACCAGACCCTAGCTCTATCCATAACTAGCTAACCAGATCCTAGCTCTATCACTAACTAGCCAACCAGACCCTAGCTCTATCACTAACTAGCCAACCAGATCCTAGCTCTATCACTAACTAGCCAACCAGACCCTAGCTCTATCACTAACTAGCCAACCAGACCCTAGCTCTATCACTAACTAGCCAACCAGATCCTAGCTCTATCCTTAACTAGCTAACCAGACCCTAGCTCTATCACTAACTAGCCAACCAGACCCTAGCTCTATCACTAACTAGCCAACCAGACCCTAGCTCTATCCCTAACTAGCCAACCAGACCCTAGCTCTATCACTAACTAGCCAACCAGACCCTAGCTCTATCCCTAACTAGCCAACCAGACCCTAGCTCTATCCCTAACTAGCCAACCAGACCCTAGCTCTATCCCTAACTAGCCAACCAGACCCTAGCTCTATCCCTAACTAGCCAACCAGATCCTAGCTCTATCCCTAACTAGCCAACCAGACCCTAGCTCTATCCCTAACTAGCCAACCAGACCCTAGCTCTATCACTAACTAGCCAACCAGACCCTAGCTCTATCCCTAACTAGCCAACCAGACCCTAGCTCTATCCCTAACTAGCCAACCAGACCCTAGCTCTATCACTAACTAGCCAACCAGATCCTAGCTCTATCCCTAACTAGCCAACCAGACCCTAGCTCTATCCCTAACTAGCCAACCAGATCCTAGCTCTATCCCTAACTAGCCAACCAGACCCTAGCTCTATCACTAACTAGCCAAGCAGACCCTAGCTCTATCACTAACTAGCCAAGCAGACCATAGCTCTATCACTAACTAGCCAACCAGAGGCTAGCTCTATTAGACATTATTGTAAAAAGTATATAAAAAGTCCATCCTATGTGTTAGTGATTTTTTTATATTTTAGGCAGAAAATTCGTTTTCAAATTTAGATTTATTTCCCCCAGACCCCCTGGAAGATTTGGTCCCCCCCACAATGCTTCGGTGTGTTGTGTATATGCCCTTTTTTCCAAAAAATTATATAAAAAATAATTCGGCCAATATATTTTTTTTGGTTCACATGACTATAGCGCAAACACCCATTTTCCCCACCTCCGCGAGCAGCTGCTCGGACACGCTCGCAACAAAAGGCCATAGGGCAGGAGATGAACCATAAACCCCTCCCCGTACACACAGAGAGACAGAGGGGGGGGGAAATCGCGAATGGGGTTAAAACAATCACCTCCACTTCAAAAGGCCCCCACACAATACAGGCAGTAGGCGCCACGAGACATATATAAAAAAAAAAGTTTTAACTCCCTTAATAAAACCCTACGAAATCGTTAGTAATAACAGGCTAAGTTACAAATCTTGAATAAACACAAACCAAATAATAAGTATGAAATATTAGATCAATGATCTAGAAGAATTAAGGGCGAAATAAGTCAGTCATACACCCCAAGATAAATGTATCCCACAAGAGAAATCCTCCCCTTTGTATTCCCGCAGCACGGATATAAAGATTTGCACACACAAGCAAATAACATCTCCCCATAGAGATATTAAACCACGATGGAAATACTGTGAACACGGCTACAACCTTGAATAACTTACAATCAAATTAAAGTGAGTCTAATTTTAACTTCCAAACAGAAAACGAAAAACTTAAAAAGTTCTGTGTAACGCCCAGAGCGATGAAGCCAATTATCACCCCCAATAAAATGGAACAACACATACCACTCTCGCTCCACACGGCAAGGTAACAATAAAAAAATTGGGCTTGTGTGAACAGAGAGAGTACGTACACGAAACACAGAGAGTCAGTCTTGCTCGGGCTTGTGGTGCCGTCGCGAGCGCGCCGGGCACTGTTATGTCTCGCAAAGAGCAGTAATGATGGATGTTTGAGAGTTGGGTTCGGCCCTGATGTGTTGATTGCTAAGCCTTCACAGTTGTTCAAGAGGTGTTTGTATACGAGTCACAAACTACTCAATTGAGTGAGCCCCAGCAACAGCGTCAGAGACCATCAAGCTCATCGGAGCTCAGCTCATCACCTCCAACGGAAGAGCTCTCTCATCACCCAGAATGGCGATGAGTAGCGACGTGCCTTAGCACGTCGCTACTCATCGCCATTCTGGCCGAGGTCTTCTCGAGCCCGCGAGTCAACCCAGCAACGAACAAGAGCGTCGTTGATGAACAGCCGCGTCGTCCAGAGCCTGAACCAACGCAAGGGCGGGTGTCCGTGTGAAGCTGGCAGCTGCACGATCGAGGAGAGAGCACGGAGACAATTAGCGAGAGGGAGAGAGAGTGACGAGCGACAACAAGCAATCAACCTGGAGAAAAGGGCGGATATCGCCAAGCATCGACCAAGCGAGCATCAGCAGCGGATGAGCGACGAGAGCAAAGAGCCAGATCGCCCGTGTGGAAGAGGAGGGCGCCATCGAATGTTTAATACACACTCGCTAAGATGTCACGTCTGTCTGGTGGCTTTTGGTTTGGATAAAGGTAAACCTGGATTTCCTTTAATTTGGGATTGCAAGTGAAGGTGATGAAGAGATGGGGCGTGGCATATTGGCTGATGTCCGTCATGGCATCCTGAGTCTTCTCCTGCATGTATCTTGGTGGAACTGTGAAGGATCAAGACAAAATAACTAATCAGCCAACATTGTGACCGTTTGCCTCTCCTTCGGCCTCTCCTTCGGCAATGATGTTCACACGCAGGCAGTTTTGATTAAGTTGAATGTAAAGAAGGCGCACACTCTCAATGTTGGCATACTCATCGACAACATACTGGTGAAAGAGGTTGGAGCACAATAATACGTGGTTTCTGCCTCTGTCCATGATCACGAAGGAATATACGTTTATTTTATAGGAGATAGTTTTGTGAGGATGTCTTTGTCCTGCAGCTTTGTAATTGACGTGGTACTCATCTTGGCCTTGCGACAGGAAAATGTGTTATTGTAGGGCATCGTTAGGGTCAGGAAATCGTGCGATGGTGTTTCATTGATATGGTAGAGGAGCTGCTCTTGAGTTTCCAAGCACTTGGATGTAGTATGAGCATCAAGGTTCACTACTTACATAGTCACTTGGCCCAGTTTCCAGAGAACATTGGTCACGTGAGCGAAGAGCAAGGTGATCGCTTTCATCAAGACATTAAAGTTATGGAAGAACGTTACCAAGGCCGATGGGACTCAAACATGATGGCAGATTACTGCTAGTCCTTGATGAGAGACATTCCACAAGCTGTACATCGGAGATCGTCACAATTCAATTCTTACATGGTAATATGCATTCACTCACATTGATATGCAGTCACTCTCACACCTTTGTGCTATGGCTCATTATTATTGTATCTTATCTTATTCTTGTATGGATGCCTGTTTAGATATTCGTATATGAGCATAAATTTGCTGTTTTTATTTTATTGAAAATGTTGGAATACCTTATGCCAGAAAAAGTGTGTTGACCAGTGTTATCTAAACACAACGGGTAACTCTTAACATTAAGAGGTTAACGACATAGGGTGGTAACCACCGTTCCTAACTTAGCTAACACACGGGGATACAACATTTCTGGACTGGAGACCGAGGATCGTAGATGGTGGCTTCATCCCAGACTTGACAATGCAGAACAACCCAGCTCTCCATCCACTCCACTCCGGCGTAGCCTTCTCCGCCCCAGGCCACGCCCCCCTTCCCGATCCTTCAGGAAGGCCCGAACCCTCAACCACGTGACCCCCTGGGGCTCCTGGCCCCCCTTTATCCGGTCACGTGTCCTGTTGGGTTCACGCAGAGTGTCACGGCCTGACACGACCTTCGTGACACCCGCCTACAGCCCCCATACCGAGCCGCAGTAGTTTCGTTCTACTACACTACACATGCAAACAATTATTGTCCTGGATCGAGACGGTCACGTCATGATCAAGTGGCCCGCCCTCCTTTCTCTTTCTTTGATCGGCTAAGCGCTGCTTTCACGTCAGTTCGATGTTACTTCAGTTCACTGTTACTCCAGTCTGCTTTTATTTCAGTCCGCTTTTATCGTATTACAGCGCCGTTTCCAGGTGTGCGTCAATCCCTTGGTCGCATCCACGGTGACAATTCCCAGAGCTCATTCTGGTGCAGATGGAATTGGTCACCCGTGACCTTATGAATCTCAAAGTTCATCCTGCAAAGTCCCATCACAAGGGAGAAACACAACCAAATAAACAATTTTATTTTTGCTCGTATTGAAACGTCTGTATGCCGTATGGACCTGAATAATATTATACAGTTTCCCTGTATAATATGGGTAAACCGTATGGGTTGACAGGTATGCGATATCGCGATGCTCATGCTGACCCATAAATCACAGCAGTGGCCCGGCAATCACTCGACTGTTGTGCGCGCAAATCAGGCTTTGTTCGTGCCCACTTTGAACACAGCCGTAAAACAACTTACCTTGCCTGCCGGCAGGGACGATTATAATAGCACATTCTTAATTGAGGACAGTGGTTTCCAGGTTCAGCAGGCTATATCAGAATCTGAATATTTACACTGGCGGAATCTGAATATTTACACTGGCGGAATCTGATGAGTTAATGACGTTCTTTTTGATGAAGACTGGTTTATGAGCGTCCATTGATGATGAACGCTTGTGTTGAGCCCGAAACGTCCTGATTTATTTTATTTTATACCTACGTGACTTTACCGAAAGACCCAAAGAGTATGGATTCCTGTAGTCACGAAAGCTTAAAATCAAGATTGACCTTACAGGTTCCCTTACGAATGGAGATGACTCTGTGACAATGACAGCGAGAGTAACACCGGGAAGTAAAGCTTCACAACAGCAGCAATGACAACGCATATCGAGCATTCTAGACACTCCCAGTCAGTTCAAGTGGCATGCACTGACATGCCACTTGAGCAGGTTTAGCGAGCTTCAGGTGGCCCTGGTGGAATGATGTTTGTCCGTTCAAAGATTAGACGGATTATGTAATGACAGCCATTCCATGATTGCAGTGATGCAGTTCGTTTCACCGCCATATATAAACGTGAACACAACTAAATCTTGCATGCTTAGGAAGTAGTAGTTTGTATTCCAGTGATTTTTTCTGGCGCTCCTAATTCTCGATAGAGAATTGTCATTTGCCTACGACCAATTCACCGGGAATGGGTCCGATATTGTCAGATCTTCGGAAGCTAAGCTGGGTTGAGAATGAATGGGCAGTGTTTGGATGCAAGACGACTATGCACAAGTTGTTATAGGTTGTCAGTTCACGTGGAGTGAGGGCCAGTGCAAAAATATGTAATCCCCTAGTGTAAATGTAAACAGGTTGGTTATAAACTATTGAGACACAATACAACGTGTACAACTGGGTAAATACTTTTTCTGACTCCACTCTACAAAAGGTGTTCGACACGACGTTGTTGCTCAGTCTTATTCTATTCTCAACATCTATGAACACAATAGCGTCAAATTGATCTCGTCATAAAATTTCGACGCCATGCCGACAATATGAGTCACGATACTCCCGGATCTTCAGACAATGTGCAACTAAAAATACAAGTTTACTTTACAACCCCACTCTTAAAACGCATAACACATTCCTGCGGAGGGAGCTGGTAGGAAGGTTGGGTTTATCCTCCATCCTTAAATCATGCGCTGCGCGCGTCAGGGACCGTCCATAAATGACATCACGCACCTGGGGGGGGGGGGGGTCAGACATTTCTGACGATGTGTGACGAGGGGGGGGGTGTTTGAAAAATGTGACGTCACATCAAAATGCGCAACTTTAAATAAATATGGACAACACGTTCTACTTATTTTAATAAATGTTTCTCCTACAACATCAGAGTGCAGCGCCACATTAAATACGCTCTACAATGACAATAGTTTAAAGGGATTTGAAGCATGTTTTATATTTTTTGGGGGGGGGGGGGGGCAGAGCTTTGTGACGTCATATTTGAGAGGGGTCTGACTCTTTGTGATGCCGTGTGACGAGGGGGGGGGGTCAAAAATCGTCTAAAATCGCGTGACGTCATTTATGGACGGCTCCCAGTCTTATCCGAATGAGAAGTGCCTGTGCATTGACTCAGGTCGGAGAGAGACCGCGCTTTTATCTGCAGCGTAAAACTGTTTTTATAACGCACATAAAAAGAGATCAAGAATGTTACACACGTACATCGGTATTTGTTCGATTGTATACATTTCAACCTATAATAACACCCTTGCCTCTGAGCTCGCTACACGTTCATCCCTTTCTAAATTCTCACGTCGGCACATTCTCTCCATCGCGACACCCAATAGTCCGGCTCGGCCTGCCTCTGCACTCACTGTTTTGCATGTCCCCTCCACGCCACTGGTACTGTTCAAGCCCAGCAGGCATCTACACCCTCTCCCTACACGGTGCTTGCGTCTTCGGCATCGTGATGGAGAGCCCCTCGAACCAGCTTTCTGTCTCTCCGCACCAAGAAACGTGGTCCACGATCATTAGTGCAACCAAAGTGTCTGCACAGGCCTCCGATCTCCATCCTATTTGTCTCAGATCTTTTTTGCTATCCTTTGACATCCTGCCTATCGTCTCCCTTGCCGTAGCCCTCAGTGTTGCTGCTTCCCTTTGGTTGATGCTGCCTCTTGCCCCCCCCCCGCCCATACCCCCATTAGCATCACCCTCTCCTGCCTTGGGGGCACCAAAGCAAAAAAGAGACCCCCCCTTCACCAATGGGTAAAGGTAACACACATACTCTTTGGTTCTTTCGGTAACGTCACGTAAGTAGAAATAAAATAAAACAAATCACGACGTTTCGATCGCAACACAAGCAATCTTCATCCGGTGGAACAACCACAGCAAGAAAAATGCTGAAGTAGGCGAGAGAGCTGCCGTGGAAAGAGGTAATACATACACATGTTGTATTATTTATGTTGTTAATACTCAAATGATCATATGAAAGAACAAAGTCATACTTTTCTTAGTAAAAAAATTCTTTTAAAAGGTTTTCACCTTGGCCCTGTGTACATGTACACCCCATGTGTTTATCCATTCCTGGATAAGCAACCTCCCCGTGCCGTTTTGTTGATCAGAGTTCTTTCGCCGTACTTCGCCACTGGTCAGTGTGTGGGGTGTGAAGGTGGGGAGCATAGTACTGTACAACAATGTTCCCCCCCTCCCGCCCGCCTTACTCTCTAATGCTCACAGCGTACCCCTGCAGTAGCTTCTGACGCCTGTTCATAGATGGTGGTAGGCGATTGTGGAAATCGCCTTCCTCTCTCCGTTGGGGAATCCCGAGTCAAGTTTAACTTTTTAAAGCACGTCGTAAAACTCACCTATTTGTGCAGGCCTTCCCCATTTACTTGGGATTTCAAAAAAACAGTACCCAAATTGTATTCATTGGCTTTTCCCGTTGTCTGATTTGGTTGCTGTGTTATTATCATTCGCTTTTATCGTAGTTTGATTTTCATTTTCTGCATTTCGAGTCGTCGTTTTTGTTATTATCAGTGGCTTTGTATTTTTCTTTAATTTTATCTATATTCGTGAATAGTTTTTATTATTATTTTACGTACAGCACTTTGAGATATGTTGATATGACAGATGCTTTATAAAATGGTGATTATTATTTTCCAAGCACTCCGGAGGATTGGGTTATAGGATCACACCATTTAGTTTTTGACCTTGACAGTCTGAAAATTGGGCACGTGTTCGGGTGGCAGACCTGGTCTTCACCTGAGGACGGCTGCTTGCGTTGTGGCCGAAACGTCGTGAGAATTATTTTATTATGTTTTATCTGTATTCTTTTATTACCTCCCTTCTACGTGACTTTACCGAAAAAACCAAGAAGATGAATCCCTGCAGTCACAAAAGCTTTAAATCGAATAATAAAAGGAATTGATTTGTACCGAGATCTGGCACCGATATTGTGTTCAACTTTATTTCAGTAGACTGCACCGTTTGCATAGACTTAAGCCAGATCGAGACGTACCTCTGTGATTGGTCTGTGGAAAAGGCGGAAACTCTCTATACATAGCGCACTGAAAATGTGGATTGTCAGGTGTATGAAGCAATACGCTGTCGGGGAGAAACCCTGGTGTGGGTGTGGTACAGATTTGCATGATGTTCTACGAGTAAAAATGTCATCAAATAGGCTGCGTTATGCAGTTTGGAGCTGGAAAAATTGCGCACTCTCTGGGTCATTCAGTTGTAAGAAATCGTTCATATTCACTAAAAAGTAAATTAGTAGCACGATGAAAATTCACCGGGATTCCAAAGTAATTCCCACGACTGATATTCACATGCAAAGTTTAGTTTTGTTCACAATTCTATTGATGGCGTTCAGTGGCGGTGGACTGTACATTCGTAAAATACTGATCGCTTCACTGCTTTGCAGGAATGACTGAGGCACAATCAATCTTCACTGCAGTCACAGCTCTTGTCTCAGTGTATGGAGCAAGCTTCATTCTCCACATACCAGCTGGAGCTCGTTCAAGCGGCTCTGCTCCTGACAATCCATGGATACTGTGGGTGTGAAATTCTCACATCTGCATTTGTACATTTTTGTTCCATATTTTCGTTAACGACCGTGTTTCTGAGCCGTATGCCATCGCAAGTGATTCTCACCGATGAAACATAAAACGGTCATATTTTTGATTATTGGTTTGTTACTTTTCATTATCAAGTTAAGATTTCCAAAGGCACTTCATCCCATTCACGTCTGGCTTGATTTCATTAATGTAATGTTGGTTACCTTCAGCGGCTGACCAAGTTTCATATTTTATCTGTTCTGCTTTTGTCAATTTGTTGACTGAGGTCACTCTTGCAAGTGAGAATTTTCCTTGGCATTTTCTCGTCTGGGAAAAAAAACCTCAAATGTAACTTGGAACTTGACATTTTTTTGTGTTCCGCTTTTTTACTCTCATTTTTTTACAGAGTGCTGTTGTATTCGATGTTCAGTTTCACATCGCAGTCTCTTTGTGATACTTCTTATCTTCGTCAACACGTATTTTGACTTTTGTTCTCTGTTTACTTTCTTATACCACTCCACCCTCCCCCACCCCCTCCCCCCATGTTTGTTTTGTAGGCATGTTTGTGTATGGGGCTAGATGTTAACTACCTTGCCTGGTAAGCATGGGGTCGTGGGTTGGATATCAACCCTAACGCATGTATTTTTGGAGTTTGCGTGTTCCCGTGGTCGCGTGGATTTTTTGTCCGGGTCCTCCGGTTTTTCCCTCGACATTTAGAAACATGCGTTTAGAGTAATTGGCTGCTAAACATTTCCACATGATAAGCCACTTCGTTGAGCTGTCATTCGTGGTCATGTCGCTTCTGAAAAATACCTATATATACTCTTAGTTCTTTCGGTAAAGTCTCACCTGATGACGGAGACTTGTGTTGCCTCTGAAACGTCGTGATTTTTATTGTTTTATTTTAATTTTAATCTCATTGCAGTCACGAAAGCTTCAAATCTAGAATTAATACCTATATACTCAGTGGGCCTTACCTGGTAAAATAAAAAAAAATTCAATATTTTTGGTTTCGTTTGGGAATATTACGTTTCATTGTCAAGTTAAGGTTTTCAAAAGCACCTCATTTGCCTCAATTTCATTCATACATTTTTTTGACACTTATCAATCGCTGTTCTAAGTACATATATGGGTGGTGACGTGGTCGGGCAAACGGTTATTTATGTGCCGCTTGTTGCAGAGATTCGCGCTTCGATTCCGGTTAATACCGCGGGTGTACTGACCATAAACTAAGCACCATCTGCCTCAGTGACGTCATTCAACATTAGCAGGCCATTGTGTGCTTACACTGCAGTTAAATTTGCTTTTAATCCCCCACAAATTAATGAATTGGGAGAACACGAAAGAAAAATGTCCCCTAATGTGAAACTACTGCAGCACTGTTGTAACTACATAGCGCCTTTCCGATAGGCTTGCGTGAATACCAAATATAGGAATGATTTAATGTTATGTTCAGTTGTGTTTTACGACTGAGTCCCTCATATAGATTTGTTTGTGACAGCTTGGATGACTTCACCGCACTTGGGTTTAATCTTTTTGTTCAGAGCTGTCCTTTGAGTTTAATTTGAAGTGATATATTTGAACAATTAAGATCCAATGGTGACAACTGCATGAACCGTAGCAACGTTTACAAGTGTGTGGATTGGTGTTGTATATTTGCCTTTAACATGTAATAGCTATAATGAATTAATTAAACGTGCGAATAAAACAATTAAACATGAATAAATTTTTAATAATAAAATAGTAATAAATAATCATACATTAAATAAGTTATTAAGACTGTTGACTAGTAAATTAATGAATAAGTAATACCTTTCATATCGAGGGCACTAACCTTTCCTAAACCTTTTTACATCCATTACACTATTGTAATATTACAATTGCAATTATTTAAATGAACACCTTTATTTTTATTATTATTAATTTCATACATTGACATTTAATAACCTTTCACACGTTAACATTTTTTTTGCGACCACCCATATATACAACAATTGACTATTTTCAGGAAATGGTCTCCCTGCTCTTCTGCTGGGTCGTCGTGCAAGAACACCAATACAGGGACTCCTCCACTTTCGACAATTCAACTTACGAACTTTCAGAGATACGAACAAACCTGGTCCGTGTCCAGCTGCCTGTTCGGATCGAGAGTCGTAAGTTCAACCGCCGCGCAATAGATTGCGGTGGTGGCATCTACATCTGCAGAACGCGAAGAACCAGCGGCATCTACATACACAGGAGATTACACAACTTTTAAAGCCATTCGCCGTGTTTAGTGTACATATCGTAACAACGTGTTTGGAATCGACAGGAGCAAAGTCGAACGACATGCTCGCATGCACGCAAACACCAACTTATTCAAAACTGAGCACTAATAATAATACATGCCCCAATGTCACGACCTTCGACAAACTCACGCACACCACAACGATGCAGTACCCTAGCCCGCACTTACACGCACCAACGCCACCTGACGCTTTTCAACACACCTCTTACACACAAACACCGCGTCCACACAGCATGTATAGCTTTACGTGAGTTAATACTGGTAGGAACCTCCTGGTTACACCAGCCCACAGGGGATTATTGTGTCCGTCCGTCGTGCAGGGAGGGGCTGGGTAGGGAGGGAGGGGCTGGGTGGGAAGGGGAGGGGAGGGTGGGGAGGGGCTGAGTGGGGAAGGTGGGGCTGGGTGGGGAGGGGAGGGTGGGGAGGGGCTGGGTGGGGTGGGTGGGGATGGGCTGGATGGGGATGGTGGAGAGGGGCTGGGTGGGGAGGGTGGGGCTGGGTGGGGAGGGGCTGGTCACCCCGTGGTGGCCCTTATAAAACTCAACGTTTAACCTACTCACGCTGGCTTGTGCCCATCCTCACAGTCGGGCATATTTGCGGAATACACCACGCCACCGTTGACCCTGGCCATTGACCGAGCAACCTAACGTTCCTACCAGCTCCCTCCGCAGAAATGTGTTTCGGGACTTACAAAACCTCTCTCTTAACTTTGTTGGAGTGCGGGTTTGTACCTTCCACAGCACCCGTGCTGCGAATCACTCGGATTAATCATTACGCGATTTCAGCGCCACGCAATCACATTGACGAGTGCGTTCACTGCCCACGAAACAACGCACTGCTGCCTCTCATCAAGTAAAGAGAAGTCCCAAGAGACCCCACCTTATGCAGCAAATCTGGCTGTGACGGTCCCACGTGATGACGGAGACTTGTGTTGCCTCCGAAACGTCGTGATTTTATTGTTTTATTTTTATAAATTATTATTTCATTTTTTACCTACGTGACTTTACCGAAAGAACTATGAGTATCATAGCAGTACCTGCTTCGGTGTGTAAACATCACCACTGGGGAGACAAAGGCAGCAGGGTGTGGTGCTGGCCACCCCAACCCCTCGTGTGCCGTTGCCAGCCTTCATAGGCACTGCTCTCTAACAGCACTTGCCCCAACAGCCTGTTAAGGCTACATGGGGGATCTTTGTCTTTGTTGTGTGTGTCTGTGCGTGTATACGGGTATTTTGTGCCCATCATACACTCCACCCCCACAACTCTCAATTGGTGATGGGGCAGCTGTGAAGAGAGTGGAGAGTTTGCCATACCTGGGCAGTGTGCTCATGACCGGTTCATTCCGTATCATTTAAGCAGCATTATCTTTTCATCGGTTATGTAACGCTGTGTGGAAGCAAACAGATATGTCGCTCCACACGAAGTTTCGGGTCTTCTCGGCCACGGTCATGCCCTCCCTTCTTTACGCTTGCAAAACGTGGGCAACCCGAATGGTACATCTTCGACGACTGAAAACATTTCAGCAAGGACGCTAGGTGCTACCCATTGACTAGGTAGGCCAAAACCTGTCAAAACTTGACTACCCCCCCCTCCCTGTACGAACGCGCACCTTTACACCCCCCCCCCCCACCTGCGTACGTACGTACGCTTGACGCATCCGAATCCTATAGAACGGCCGATATTTAATCCACGCAGAAACGATCAAGGTCCACCGCCGGCTGCATTAAAGAATTGAGTTGTGTACCTTTAACAAGTTTGTCTTGTGTCCGCTAGGTTCAAACGCCGACTGAACCCGGTCGAACAGGTGACGTGTTATTCATGATCCTGGCTGAAGTCGACGGACTTGATGCAGCGTCGCCAGCCGATATTTTGTGGCCACGCATCAGATGCAGCTGAAATCAATGATTGTGGGTGCTAAAGCTTCAACGTCAGCAGAGGATATCTCAGGCACTTCAGGCTTCGATACGTGCTGGGGCGCATCACCAGAAATATACAAGATCGCTTCTGCTCGCCAACGCTTTACTTGCTAGATCAGCAGTAACATTTTCATACGTAGTGTCATCCCACTTTATTTTCTCCCATAACCGATTCGTTTATTTGTTTTGTTCTTGTTTACTAGCTTGCGGCCTAGCTTTACACAAAGCTTTGTACAAACAGTTACACTTGACCGTGTTATCCATCCTGACTGGTTATTCAAAAACACGCGTCTATTTTGATCTTCAAACACAATTAAAACTCGGTGAACTCGTCTCAATATGAAGTGCGTCGACTGAACATCTGCTGTAACAGTAGACCGATGTACAGACGAGTGTTAGTACTGAAGTCCAGGCAGCAGCAGCAGCACGAACAGAGCACCGTGGCAGCTAAAATCTTGAGCCAGTGGCAGTCTGCAGTGAGGCCAGATTCAAGGATGTGTGATCCATGGGTCAGGCCGCCAAACTATGTCAGACTCACTGCTGAGCTGCGTGACAGCTAGCAGTCAGGGGTACGGTGGTGTACAAGTGACACCTCTCCCACAGTCCTACTTCTCCTGAAGAAACTCAACGGTGGCTCATTTGAAGGCCAACGGAGACAAATTATTATCGAGGCTTCACCCCCCCCCCCCGTTTCATATGCGTACATTGTCAGTAGACACCCCATATGCAAGCGGACGCATTTGGGTTAACCCCCCTCCCCCCTCCATGCGTACGTACTAAATGGATGGCCCCTTACTGGGCAGTTGGAGGCAGTCGCCCTCCAGCAACAACGAAGGGCAGAGGAGCGACGCTCACAACAACGAGCGGAACGCCATGCGGCTAAAACACAGCAGTTGACACGGTCGGGGGCACAGGTGGTGCATCAGGCAGTCATCTCAGTTAGTCGACCCATGGCACCTGCTGGGTCTGCCCCGTGACCTCCTGGCAGCGGGCGTTCGACACTTCACGTGGCCTTAACGTGCACATAGCCTGGCACAGGCGTCGTGGAGACGTCACCGCCACTTAGTGGCGAATGGCGGTGGTTGTTCTTGTGTATGGGTACGCGCGTGCCCCGTGTATGTGAGTGCAATTGTGGTGACTTATTGCACCCCGTCCGACTACGATCTATTATCAGAACCCAAGGTAAGTGGGAATAAAAATCTGTTTACGTTACTTTAGTTAGTTTTATTTACAATACAGTTTTTACGTACAGTGTTACATGCAAATGTACAATATTTGTTTTTAATAACGAGATTAGCAATGCTTCTCTATTTGTTGAACCGTAACACATTTCATAACACCGATCTTTTGGCAATTAAAGTGCATCATTGTGTTCGGGCTTACGAACCGTTCGACTTACGAACGGGCTTAAGAAATCAATGATGTTCGTAAGTCGGGGACCGGCTGTAATGAGTATTAAAAATCACCCAATATCTCTAGATTTGAAGCTTTCGTGACTGCAAAGATTCATATTCTTAGGTTTTTTCGGTAAAGTCACGTAGGTAAAAAATAAAATTAATAAAAGTAAAATAAAATAAAAATCACGACGTTTCGGAGGCAACACAAGCTTCCGTCTTCAGGTGGAACCGTCACAGCCACGACAGCTGTATCAAGTAAATGAGAGATTACAAGAGCTACCACTCCGTATATATAATGGTTGAAGAGGGGAAGGGCCAATATCTATCCACTGTTAGATGAGGGCCTCCCCAATACCTCTTCAGAGGTCTCTAGTGCAACAATCCATATAGCTCCTGCAAATGAGCTGATTTCATTGCTGCACACCGATGGTGGAAGTCATTGAGGAACATTTAACAACTGAATAAAGAAGGCTATGAAGGTTGGTCGAAGATGAAACAGCAAAATCAAAGTCAAATACGACAAGATTGCTCAAACTATTGAGCATATATATATTATAAGTATAACTGGAAAGCACATTAGAATATATGTTAACCTAGCACAAAATATATTGAAAGGTCAACCGGCATGAGGACAACTCAAATAACAAGGCAGCTGAGAGTAAGTACGCCCACGTTTAGCCAACTGACTTTAATAATAAAAAAGACACGTACTGCTTTTCCTACAGAAGTAATGCGCCTTAAATGAACACAAATGCTCGCACACTCGAGTGTGTGTGTGTGCGCGCACACACGTGTGATGTGAATGGGCGTGGAGTTTCCGAGCATCAGAAATGTGGTTTGTTGGGTTTTAAGAAATTGTCACGTCATGAGCCACTATAAGAGACCCGTGCCAGTGGTCAAGGCTCATCGAGAAAGGCGTTGGGGGCTCGCGTGCTACAGGCATAGACAACGAGCGTCGTCACCATGAGGCTCATTGCCAGCCTTCTCACCTGCTTCCTCCTGGGTGAGTCACCTGCACTTTCCAGCTGAAATGTATCATCGCCTGTGCTTTGGGATGCGATGTGGCTTCATTTGAATAATGAAGAATAGAAAATGTGTTCAACTTTACGATTATTTCTTTTGTTTCTTTTTCAGTTGGCGATGTGCAGGGCAACTGGGAGGGTTCATTGCAACGGGTGTTGAGCTATCCAGGCACCTGCCACAAACAGCTGCAGGGCTCGGGTTACTTTACCATTCCCTACAACGAGAGTTGCCTCTACACGATGAACGTTGACGCAGATGAAGTGGTCAGCCTCTCTCTGAATTACTAGTAAGCAGTGTTATATTTTTGAAATCTCTTGTTTTTATGAAGGGAGATAAGCGGAAGAAGATACGCGCTGTACAACGGAGGAGATGCAGTATGGTATAGTTGGGTGGATAGGCAATGAGGGGACACTCAGGAGGGCCATAATCGTGCAACGCTAAGCCAATGGACCGTGTATGGTATGGTCAATTTTACTATGCACAGCAGGAGAGTTGTGATAAAGTTAGCATCAGAAACAGCATCAACATATCTTTGTTATTTTTTACAATTAAGATACCATCGTGAAGAAGAGACGTGCATGAATGCAGTCAAATCAGACTGTTTTAAATCGTCACATTGGTGAAATAATAGCCCAAACTGTCAGTTAGAGCTGATGGGTAAATGTTGGTTGAGACACGGAAGACTTGGGAATGGCGGGGGGAGGGGGGGTCAGTGAAGAGGTTTTGAGCTTCCCCCTAGCGCTGTAACAGAATAAAATGAATCCGCGACAGAATGAATAATACATCACATTTTCAGGCCCAAATGTGGAGACATTGGGCGTGGCTTTGCCCATGTAAGGAATATACTGCATCGGGAATTGACGATACAAAGTTGGTTTAAACGGGAATCGTCGAGATTGTTAACGATCCAAAGCTCGATCACTGCTCGATAACTTCTCAAAGACACACCCCTCCCCCCCCCCATGGACACATGTATTGAAAATGCCATAGCTTGATTACTGTTCGATTCCATCGATGCAAGTATTCAAAATTTCAAAACTCGATCAATGCTCGAACACATGGACATGTGTATAACAATGATGTCATAGCTCGATCACTGTTCAAATATCGCTCGAACACGTAGACACATTCAAGCCATTTAAAGAATCAAGATACTGCTGAGCAATACAGACATTGCATCTGAAACATATATACCGTCTATACTGGCTAGGTAAGAGAGGCAATCTGACACACCACAGGGACGTGGAGGGTTATGTTTATATTTTGTTGTCCACAGTTTTCCCTACTGCCTGAACAACAACACTGGAGTGAGCGTGCATGATGGGCCAGACAATATGGCACCCATTTTATCCACGTTTTCCTGCGGCTATAATACTGCAGGCTTCGTGTCAACAAACTCAACCCTCTCTGTATACTACTTCCAAAGTAGCAACAATTATTCCTATTCATACGTCTATATCTCATTCTATGCATCACCTGGTGGGTACCACACTCACACACACACACTGACACTTGTTGGGTAATGTTATTCAATCATTCATGCTCGAAGTTTGAGTCAGATCAAAGTCCACTAAGATACATTTTTAATTAGTTAACACTGGAATAAGCCCATTGAAGTCCTGGCAAAAACCTCGTGAAATTAAGTCAATAAAATAATTTACACAACAAGGTGAGAGTGAGTGAAATTTTATTAGCTACAGTCAATTCAATGATCGAATTTTGCAAGTGTAAGCTAGACATTATGCTTGTTTACTCAGGAAAACCTCGCTGAGTCTCATTAATCCATTGAGAAGGGTCCTGTAAAGTTTTTTGCATGGGGGGATGATTGCTGTGTAGATTTCAAATGAGTAATTTGCGGAGTACATTTTCAAACTTGGACCATGACGGTGCCACCACAGAATGGCCTACTCTTGCGAATAGCATCACTGGATCATTAATGTCTGCTGTGAACCAGACAGGTGTGCATTTTATTGTTAATGCACCCGCAGTAATAACCAGGGTGGCCACTGGATTCGAACTGTGAATCTCTGCAACAAGCACCGATCACGCTACCACTAGCCCATGGGAATCAAACTTATTTAAAGCAGCTTTTAAAAAAGTTCGTATGTTACGCTTGGAATAACACACCTATTGGCCAATGAGTTGGAGGTATTATTTTTTTTCAGGACATTGTGCATCATTATATGCAAATATGCATAGGTTTTTTTCCACAGTTGAACATTTCACGTTTTGAACATAGAGAGTTAATTCGGGGTGTAGGTGTTCTATTGTATGCAAAGGTGTCCGCCAGAATTTTGGTTCTCACCTCGTATCCTTTTGACACACTGATTTTCTGCCAAGTAACATTACCAAACAAAGAAAAATCGTATTCATTCAGCATCACCTTACAAGTTTGAAGACTTACACGTGAGCATTTTCGAGATAAACTTGACAAACATGTGTATATTGGTATAAGAAGTACAGTTTATGTAAGAAGTGTTCCTGCTAACATTGTGCTTTGTTTCTCAGCTTCCTCGAGGTGTGGGGGGAGGCTGGATGCTCAAAATATGATGCTGACATCTCCAAACTACCCACACAACTATGAGTACAACTCCAGTTGCACTTGGGAAGTCTACGCTCCACCCGGATTTATTATTTATCTATATATCAATGATTTTGAGTGAGTATGGAGTGCGCCATGAGAAAATCAATCCTACGGACATTGCAACATAATTGTCTGTGGACAATTTGTGCTTTAAAAATAATTCGTGCCACAACTGTGGGGTATTTAAAACCGATAAAGATTACGATTCCCTCTTGGCTGATTTGCTCTAACTTGTTACCCTGAATTGTCACAATTGATCAAATTTCAGGGGGCGGATGAGTGAGGGAGAATTGTTGTATGCTTACTTATTTGGCTGGGATGACTTAAATTCTTTAATAAATTATACGACTTTCATGAATCATACTTAGATGCTCAAATGACATTTCAGCAGGGTCATATTACATTTCGCCACCTCAAAGTTGTTTTGGTATTTTGGGTTTTAGTGTGACATAACTCATGAGCATTTTAGCCATCACCATGATGCACATTAAATATATTTAATGGAAATGATGCTTCGCATTCAATGTAGGTCAAATAATAGGGGAAGCTCCCCCATTGTTCAGTCTGCATACTTTCTATCTACAGAAATTCCAATCTTGATTTGAAGCTTTCGTGACTGCAGGAATCCATACTCTTTGGTTCTTTCGGTAAAGTCACGTAGGTAGAAAATAAAATAAATCACGACGTTTCAGGCGCAACACAAGTGTCCGTCATCGCTTTCCCACCTGATGACGGACGCTTGTGTTGCGCCCGAAACGTGATTTATTTTATTTTTACCTACGTGACTTTACCGAAAGAACCAAAGAGTGTGCATAAACTCCACCAATACATATAGAATTGAACCAGAATTAACTAAATTGACTAAAAAGGAAGAAACTATATTCGGAATTGATTCCTAAATGGACAGGGAATTGTTGTCGGCTTCCAGCTCTTGCCACTTTGGGTTATATCACTTTATTTTAGAAACTCTGCTGTTCATTATTTATTAATTTCTTGTCGCTCAGGGTACTGGATGAGCCCGGGGCTGATAGAACTCGCAGTCACAACCGGCAGTGCGACCACGACAGCCTCACCGTCCTGGAGAACGACAAAGGAAGCAGCTCGGTGGTGACTCGTCTTTGTGGGATCCTGCCAGCCAGCCAAGTGTCCACCACTGGCAACATGACCCTGCAATTCATCTCGGATGGCTCGGGGAATGGAAGGGGGTTTAGCCTTCGCTTCTACCGCAACGGTAAGAGGCTCGGTGGCTATAGTCTCTAAAATGTTGGCGAGTGCACGGAGGCATTAGGAGACCCTTTATGATCTCCTATTTGGTCTCCGTGAGCTCGATGTGCTTGGTTGTTTAGTAAAGAGGGGAGAAGTCTGTGGATGTAGGGTCATATCTCTTTTTTTGTAGCTATGTATGTATGTTGAACTTGTTTCGCACTGTATGAAGCCAAACGTGCTAAGTGGAGGTGCGGGCGTATTTTCTAAAATCTTAGTGCTTCAAATACACAAGAGTTGCCTATCTCAACAATGCTTTTTGGGTTCTGTAACATTTATGAAACGTTTCAGTTGAGGCATCGTTTAACTTACATTTTTGCTTTTCTCAGTTGTTTGAAAAGTAGTGACTCGATTTATAATCATTTTTTATAACGACACATGCATATTCGTGACACATTTCAGCTGGTATACTCAACTAAAATGTAAAAATATTCATTGTATTATCTTTGTACAACATGAGGTTTTGGTAAGTGAGGTGGATTGAGTGAAACTGGTAGTTCTCGTGCATATCAAAGAAACTTTATAGGCATCTAGATACACAGGGAAGCACAATTCCACTGGGAACGGTGTACAAAAACCGCACAGACACATGCATCACCGAATGTGTAAAGCTGGCTAAATCTCAGGCAGTGAACTGGCAGGTAACCACAGCATGTTAAAGGTATTGGCCTAGAGCTGAAAAACGAACGTTATGGGTTTGATCCCTCCAACAAGAAACAATAATCATCACATTTTTGGTAAATATTGCTCCCAATCGACTGCAATTGATATTATTTTCTATTTCACCAGCTAATTCTATCCTTTTAAATGGTCTGGTTATTAGCATAGGTAACCGTGCCCCACTATTGGCGTGCAAAAGTGACTCAAAGGAGTAGGGCACGGGCAATATAGGGGTAAAAGTGCACGAGGCTTGAAGTCAACCCGTATCCATCTGTACAGCTGTTTCTCCTGCTGATTCTAAGTCCTGTCACAGCCAGGAAAGTGAGTTGAGCTTGGGCTATTTACAGTGAAAGACTGACCACCAAATAATGCTCATCCTGCCCTATTGGAAAAGTGGCAGGGTAAAGTATTGGGAAACTTAACACATAGGTTTTTGCAGCCTATATTATGATTCATGCTTGATTTTTGGGTTAGGGCACGTGATGATTTGGCAAATGATTTCTTAAGACCCTCAGCCCGACACAGCCAAACAAAATGAGTGATCACACGCACGAGCATTTAATGTGTCAATTATACTTTTTTCAGCTCAACGTTAAATTGAATTCTCACAAGTAAATGTAGAAATTAGATACGGTGTATTTGATACTGCATCACATATCATCAGGAGAAGATCCAGGATGTCAATACAAATCTAGGAAGTGTGAATTTCTGACTTCGTTGAGTTTTTGTTTTTCTTCCTGACTCTCACTTGCTCGTGGGCTGAAACAATAATAGTCGGTGCGTTAAATGCTCGTACACCACGCGACAATCTCATTGGCTTGGCTGTGGTCGGGTGGTGGATGGTCTTAACGACGCAATTTTTTTGTCAGATCATTATCTGGCCCCGCCTGAAAACATCTATTACGGATAAAAGTTTTAGGCAACCTGGAGCTGGTGAATATCTCCAAGGCCACTGCTGCACAATTCGCGCAAACCGTGACAATGCAGCTGGTGACTTGATGGTGGGGTTGATGGATCACTATGAGAGTTGGCACTGTATTGCCCATGTAAGCAGTAGAGCAAGGAAGTCACTACCCGATATGCAGTATGGTGGCCTTACAAATAATCAGAACCGGCCCTAGACCTTTGGGGCCCTAAGAAAAATTTGGTTGGAGGCCCCTTTGATGTATGATTTTTTTCACCCACTAGCTAGCAGTGACTCTAGGGGGCCCTCTGCTGACCACGGGGCCCTTTGCAATTGCAAGGGTCGCTTAGTGGCTGGGCCGGCTCTGCAAATAATGGATGAGATGAAACGGTCAGTCTTGTAGACAGAGTCCTCAACATGGATAGTGGCATCAAGGAATGACGTTCACGGACACAGTGATAATGGTGGTGCCGATAGAAGAGTAAGGAGGTGCATAACTGCCAGTAAGTGACTCGAGTGAATCGGTGAGTGATGTTCACGAGAACAGTGACCATGTGACTAGCGATAGCAGAGTGATGAGGTGAATGACGGGAGTACATTTTTAGTGCTTGTGTTCTTGCCGCAGTCTTACTCTTGATAAACAATCCCAATGAAGGGGTTTTGTTTTTAACTCATTTATCGTTTAATGTTTCTTTCATTCTGTCTGACGCCTCTCGTTGCCCACAAAATCAGAGAACGTCTGTGGAGGAACACTGGAAGGTACTAATGGTACATTTGGCAGCAACTACAGTTATCAGTCCTGTTATTGGCATATCACTGTCCCCGAAGGAAGCGTCGTCTACATCAATGCATCATCAAATTGCAGGTAAAGATCACTGCCTTAGTAGTCTGTGTGCTTGGCAGATTGTGGAGGAGCGGTCGAGTGGGAAGTGGGGGGGCAGAGGCGGTGTATGTGTCGTTTTTTTAAGTATGGTATAGTGACAGACAGGCGCATGCATGACAGGGCACAACAGTCTGGGCCCCTTCATTCCGACCAAAAGCCAATAAATGAAATCCGTGCCTGCATCCCCTATTTGCTGTATTAATGTAAAGTGCAGTGGAATTAGCCGTGTTTTGAGAATTCACGAGCTGAGATTCTACTTGTGGATGTGTGGCATTCTGAATATGGGACATTTACACAAGTTAAATCGAATGTGGTTATTGTTACTTATTCCACACTATTCATGATGCTTAAAATGGTTCCAGACTGACAAAGCCATGGCAGTGGAATGAACTGTCTTGCTCGTCGGGAATATAACAAGAAACGTTTATTTCGATCACCAACGTTTGTCCAATTTCTCCCTCAATCCAATAATCAAATACAGCCATGGCCATCTGTGTCAACAACAACAACAACTCTTTTATCAAAATAACAAAAACACAGCCACCTCTCTCTCGCTGCCCTCATCCCCCACCCCACACATCCGGCCGGCACCCCCCCCACCCCACCGGATCTCTCTCCATGGCTGCCCCCCATTTCCATGAGGCTCATCCCAGGCATAAAATATTTTAAAAAATACTCTTAACTTGACTGAGAAAATATTATATCCTCCCCATCCTTCCATTCTCGGTCATTAAATTCTAAACATTTCTACTGGGACTGCAGACTGAGCTGTTGAAGTAAACTCACAATATGTCAATGACGCAGGGGATTGTGAAGGGAAGGACGATATTGTTTGGTGTAAATATGGCATTGTGAAGTAAAGATATCGCATACAAGGTTTGTTCATGTCAAAGCATTGTTTTTTTTGCAGTTGTGGATCACATTCAGCATCATTAGGCGATTTGCCCGAGTTGAATTGGTGTGTTTGCTCAGGTGACAACTTTATTTAGCTGTCAGGTGGAGGAGGGCAGACAACACACATTGCCATTGCACTTGCGCGACCTGACCAAAAAACCAATTACAATTATAACATTGGTCTCAAAACCTGAGAGTAAAATATTTTACTCATTTCACCTACAAAATTCCTTGATGGTACATGTGTGTATAAGTATGTGGAGAGTGGTGGCGTAGCGGTGAGTGTGCTGCATTACGAAACCGGCGACCTGAGTCTGATTCCCGCTCATGGCCAACACCAGTGACAATTATTGAAACCACTTCTGGGCCTATCAGAGGTCAACTCGGCCTAAAATAAGTACCTGGTGCAATGTGTAAACCTTGCCACTAGGGAGACAAAGGTGCCCGGGTGTTGTGTTGATCGTGTGTATCAGCAGGATTGGATCCTAACTGGTCAGCTCCTTACATGGACAGGGATTGCGCCGTGCAGTCTTGACATTGTGGCAGAATCTACTTGCCCTGCCCCTATTTTAAAATAGTGAGGCACAATAGGAATGGACCACTCTTTTAATGATTTCCTCATGTAGCAATGGAGTAAAGCGTGGTTTTGTGGAGGTCCTTATGCGCTGTGCAGTACATCATCAATGCACGTGTGTACACCAGCATGCGATACCGAGTCGGGCCTGTAGGTGGCTGGCAGGGTTATTGAGTCACCTGACATGTACACCAGTCACGTGGTTAATGGCGACTCGGTTGAGGATTGCTGTGTGTGACGCACATGCTGGTGCATTTTATAGGCAAAGGACCCAAATGTTGTTTTTTATAGTTATAGAAATGTTCCAGTCCTTAAGTTTGGCTTTGAATTGGTAGTTTGTGATATATTCAATTGGAGGGGGTTTATCACTGTACACGGTAAAATATTACGTACTGTAGTTAATACTGCTAATTCTCTAACCCTAATAGTGTTTATTCTATAACCATGCCCATGCACCCCGAGTATGACTACTTGCAGTGCTATTAAGAATATAACACATGTACAGTAGTAAGTTGTATAATGGTGACAAGTACAGTTAATATACAGTATACACACAGGACATAATGGATGTAAGATATTAAGTAGATGTTATAGATAGACATACAGCTTAGGATTAAAGTAATATTCGAATAGTGAAGTGTAAAGGTTATGATTAAAGACAAAGATGGTTTATGAATAGTGTAATTGGGTTTAAGGGAAACTTATTGAGTAACCTGACCCGTACACCGGTCACGTGGTTAATGGCGACTCGGTTGAGAACTGCTGTGTGCAGCTCTCACAAATGTGTTTGTCCTCGATTTGGAGCACCTGCCCACGTGTCCTTAATTTCGAGCGTGCAACAATAGTTTGGCATTTGCAAAATATATCAATTGCAATATTTTGGCTTTGTGGAAAGTTTGTGCCAGTGGAAATATCCATAAACCGAATATTATCTTCATGAACTGAGTCGTGGTATATTAATGTAGCACTAATGATGGCAATGAGTGTCCCACACAGCTCTGTATAGAGATGCATATCATAATCCTGTGTTATGGTTACTTATATCACCTCTTCTGCTGTTTTGTAAGTGGGTTGATGCCGGATGAATACTGATTCTTATTTCTCTGTCAGTTGGGACAGCTACTATCAATGGGCAATCTACGATGGCGACTCCACGCTTGCACCTATTCTCAGCCAAGGATACAGTTACTACGACTGGGAATGTGCACAATTTTCTGTAAAATCAACGGGGAACAGTGTCTTCATCCGCTACTATGGGGAAGCATTCACAGCTACCTACACAGCAGTAGGTATGTACATTGTACGATGATGTTAATATACTCGAATGGAGGCCTAAGTGGATGAGAATGTATGTTATATGTATGTTGAACCTGTTTTGTACTGTACGCAGCCAACGGAGATGATAATCGGAGGTGCGAGAATGGATGTCTGTGAGAGTGAGGAAGTGTGGAGACGTCCCTGCCCTTCCTCGTGATCCCCTTGGTTTGATGCCTTGTCTTGATGGATAATGGCAGTCGTGATTGGTATCAATATCTGATATGGGCACCAATTCAGTCAGTTCAGGCTTATAGTGTGAAAATCGTCACCAGGGAGACATTGGCGTGGCGCTGGTGACAAAATCAGTAGCACCGTGTGCTCACCACGGGTAAAACGCGTGCAACTATTGTGAGGAAATTCAGTTTATTGTAAACAGCAGCTCCCACTGTTGCTGTGGCTCGATTGGCTCGATGTCCCTTTTGGAACTCAAAACATTGTGGGCTTGAAACTTGTCTGGGGAAACATTTTTAAAACGTTTCGACGTTAAATATATTTAATCAGTTATGTTATATATTTTGTATTGTCAGTTGATGGAAAAGTATTTTAGGAAATTCAAAATTAAGCGGTGCGGTTTTTAAGTGGATTGAACGCCGCTGCTGTGATCACGCAAGCGGGATGATCGTGGCCGCATACCAGTCGGCGGAGGCTGCCATGAAGAGACGACACCCGGCAGTGACTCACGGTCCCTCTTCTTGGTGTAGAGAGGAGGTTGTGAGTCGTGCTGCGGAGAGTTCTATCATGAGCTGTGGTAATCTTGTCATGAATTGTTTACGTATTTACCCATTTGTCTCCAATAGCTGCGGATCAGTCGTTTGACTGTGATTTCAATGGAGGCTTCTGTGGCTGGGGATCCTGGTCTGAAGATGTCTTTCACTGGGACATAGTGGACAGTCGGTCCTATCCATCATATGGTAATGCTTCATAATGAACATGTGTTCACAGCTAACACTGCAACATTGTTTTAATACACAGCTATTCGAAGCATTGTTTCTCCTATTTTGTGTAGTTACAGCGAACGTGTAATTTTGCGGATGTCATTACCCTCATGTACTTTCCAACTGCTCTGCTACACCTGTCATCAATGAAATCAGGACGTTAGATGTATAGTGGCATTATTTGCAAGAGTAAGCCATTGTGAGTCATTTAAATGTTTTACTTAAAATCAGGTAATTGGGATTATGCTTAGCAATTATCGCTCCCTACTGCGAAAACTTGACAGGAACCTCCTGCTTAAAAGAGTCACGATACAAGCACAGAAATAATACATCAACACAATTATTGAGGTACTTGTGTTTTTTTGTAACAATAATTTCCATGGAAATGGTCCTGGTGAATGCATAGCCTGTACTTTTCAATAAATAATTTGCAAAGGGCAATGAATGAAACATTCTTTCACCAACATAATACATTACTAACCTTTATTTTCATGCATATTTTTTACATCCCATATTTTTTTCTGAATTGGGGAGTTCAGCTTCAGGCATAGCAGTAATCTGATCGCAGTGACATCTGTAACCATTAGATAAGGATTCGCTATAAAACAATGTATATGATAAGAGACGAGTGGCTCGCACGTTCATCTATTGCTTAAATCTCCATCTGTGTGACAATTCTTATAAGCACACTTATTATTTGTACAACACACACACACACCTTTTCATGGATTGCCTGTTCAGTCGCAGTCTCAATTGTGTCTGTGCGCAGATGGGAGTTCCTTCACTGGAGTACGCATAAGATCTCAACCCAGGAACGGCGTGCAATTGAAAAGCCATCTGCTGAGCCCCATCTTGCAGCCTTTCAATGGAACTCGCTGCTTTCGCTTTAAATTTGGACCTTACAACAGTGCCAGTCTCACGCTCCGCGATGCATCGGGCCGCGGGGGCATGGTGGGGGACGGGAATCTCCCCCTGCTGTGGAGGCCCAGTCTGTTAAACATAGCGGACGTGGGCGGTGACCAGCAGCAGTGGTCGCAGGCGTTCGTGAACATCTCCGCGGACGTCACTCAGGTGCCCTTGTTTGAATTTTGTCTCAGTGACCTCCTGGCAGGGAGCATACCGCACTTCACGTGACGGCCTCAAAGTGCACCTATCCTTTGCACAGACGCTGTGGTGATGTCACCGCGATTTCTTGGCGTTTGGAGGCTGCTGCTGTTGCCTTTGAAGCTTGCCATTAAAAGGCTCGGGAAACATCAATGTTAATTGATATTTTATTATCAACAACGTTTAATCCATGATTGCAAGGTGTGCTTTTATACTGGAATAAAGTTTTATATGCAAATTCTGCTTATAGATTAAAACATTTGTCTTCACGTCAAAATATTGCCATCATGGGACATTTGTATGGACTCAGTTGATGCGATTGTAATTATGACCACGTATGAACACGGGTTGAAGTACACAGCCTATAGTTTAGTAAATAATACATATAGACTAGAGTATGGGAAAATGCTGTCTTGACCAGTCTAAAACAGTGGTTTTCAGCCTCATTGTTATGGCGGCCCCCCAAATCAAGACGACTCGTCCCCTTCCCCAGCCACTGCATCCACTCCCCCTTGGTTACCAAGGCCACAAGACACGGATCACGTGTCCGTGCCTTTAATCAACACGGTGTTAGTAAGGCATTCGTTGTACTTTCTCCATTTTTCAATCATCGCTCTTCACTTATGTTCGCTGTGTCCAGGAATCGAACTTGAATATTTGGGTTGATAGTGCAGTGCGCAAATCACAGCACCCAGCTTTTTTTGCATGTTGTTGTTTTGCGGATTGTTTGTAATAACTGCAGGGCGCTTGTTCATTGCACCTTCTGCATGCAGGTACTGTTTGAGGCAACCAGTAGTGTAATCGAGACTCTGGCTGGGATTGACAACGTGGAGTTGGATCCAGAAGCCTGCCCGAGTGACGGTAATACAAATCATCTGCATTGATTCAACATGATATTTCATCTTCAGGTGTGACTGTGTGACCTCATCACCAACTGTTGCTTAACTGCCCCCCCATCACCCGGTCTCTGTAGACCACTTTAGCATACAACGGATTAACGGTTGGAGTGTAATGAGTGGTGACGATCATGATGTTAATATTGCGTTTGGCAATATGTTCACGAGCCAATAAGCCAATGTCGAGGTCTGCTAGCCACGAGAGGGCTTGAGGAGAGAGGGTTTGTGTATTTTTTGCTGTTATTCCTCCACTGAAGGAGCACAGACTATGGTGGTTTACTATATGGTCCATAGTTTTGGTTGCATGGCCACAATCGCACTGTGGCTGGTCTTTAATGACCCATTTATGAATGAGATGTGCACATCAGCCTGTTGATGTTCCGATGCAGTCGATGGTTAAAGCAGTGCCTTTGAGGAATGTCGAAGTCAAGAACTGCGATGTTTGGGTCTCAAATGAGGAATTTGTTCTGCACGTCCACGTTGTTTCAACTCTCTGGCATTCTTCTCGGCGAGATTCTGGGCCAGAAAGAAATTGGAGAGCGTAGTTAAGGCGATGTGAATGAGGCTACATCAGGGATCTGCATCGTGAGGTCCTCTGCTATTTATAATAGGTCTTTACACGTAAACAATTGAGGGGAGGGGGGGGGTGTCATATTTATAGTTGCCGAGCACAGGCCAAATTTCCGAATACGTCTAGCGTCCAGCAACAAACTGCACTATCACAGACGTACCGTAATAGGCGTGAACACGTTTAATTTAGCAAGGTTTTAAGAGCTTAGGATAATTGATGACGATCGATCAGATGGAATTCCAAATTGGAGCAGTGCGAGGGAAGAAATAGAAGTGAAGTAACCTGAAGTGTGGTGAGTGAGTGGGTGAGTGGGTTGGTGAATGAGAGTTGTTGGGACCTACAGTGTTGTTGTAAAACACGGTATGGATATTAAACTGTCATTCTGGTGAGACCTCAACATGTGTGGAGGAATCAAGGATAGAAGTTCATGAGAACGGTGACCATTATAGTGGTTGTAATATAGTGACAGGTAAGTGACAGAATGACGATGAGACGGCGTAGTAGCGACAGAAGAGTGATGAGGATGCGACTGACCATAGGAATTCGTAAGCGCTGGATTAGTGCTTACTGATTATATTGAATTCTATCAGAGCACCATGTATCTTTTGGCTGGTCCTTGTACGTATGATGATAAACCTCATTATCATCGTCATGAGGATGGTTGGCTTTGTTTCATGTCACTATAAGCGGCGAGTGAAACTTAGCACGTGAGCTAGTGCTGGATGCATGATTCCTCATGCTCTGTTCTCCCCTGTCTCCACATCAGATGTGTGTTACGAGGTGGTCAATGCTGACGATGGTGTCATCATGGCCAATCCTTCTGATGGCAATGTGACCTCATCGTGCATCTTGGAAATAACGGTCTCCACGGGAAAAATCATTCAGCTTCAACTGAACCCAAATCTGTAAGTGAACGGTGCCATAGAGAAGGGGTCACTTGGTCAGGAGCCTCAATCTCTGGAGGGACTCATCATGTACATTTCATAAACCTGAGGCAGAACTTATAGATGCTGTCTTGAAGTGTTATGTCCAAGTGTCTCTCTCAGATGTGTTTACATTCACCGTCAGAAAACTTGTCAAATTCTGGGTTCAAGCACTGAGTTGTCAGCAAACAGTTGCCCCCTTCTCTCTGGCTTCCTCTCTCATCACATCCAACCCTGTTTTCCATAGCACGACATAATCATGAGCGTCATTGTGTACATAATCTGTCGCTTCACATAAACACATTTAAAGCAGTATTCACACAATCAGCCACACAGCCTTCTGATGACATGCTGAACGTTGAAACTCGTGCAGCGTTTGCTTGACTTGAACCAATGTTGCTGAAGTTATGCACTCCCAGAAGGTTGTATGTGTAAATAAGTATAACCCGTAAAAACAAAGTTTTTCACTATAAATCCTTTATATGCGTGGCGGCTAGAGTCCTCTCGTCCTCTGGCTTGAGATGGTTGCCACCTATGGGTCAGATGATTGCATTGCACTATTAAGCAATTGGTAATTAAATATAATTTATTTTTGTCTTAAAAAGTGTAAAATTTTGGAAAAAATTTTTCACGAACATTAATTGTCACGCACAACGAGTCTGTGTGGAAAATGTCAGCTCGATTGGATCACGGGAAGTGGGTTAAAAAACGACCGAAAGATTTGCACGGTCCTAAGCAAGCAAGCGAACTTAATATAAAGGATTTAAAAAAGGGGTTCTATTTGTGAAGGAGGCATATCGTCCGTTTTTTTTTTCGTCTGTTATAAATAGCAGTGGACTTCATGCGTGCGGATCCCTGCTGTAGTCTCATTGACATCAACCCTAACGACTCGCTCTGATTTCTCCAGTCCTCCCTCCCTCCACAGACCCCAATAATAGATGTCTTTGGGTTAGATCGCTTTCTCCACATTCTGAAAGAATTGTGACACAAATGGCTGAACACAGCCAGTTCAGAAATCTTAGCAAATCTGCTCCCTCCCTCTACTGTGAATTCCCCCCCGCCCCCTTTAGCGTGACATGGGACTGCCACTGCTATTAAACTTGTGCTTTGACTCTCAGATATATGACTTTCTTCGGCCCATGCAGCTCTTGATAACCCATGATTAAAACACACTCGTTGTGACGATATTATTTTTACCATGACGTATTTGTTATTCATGTGCTTGTGAGACTGTGCATGTTCTGCCATCATGAATCATGTTTTACAACAGCCATTTCCTGTTACACATGAATACATATATATAATGCAATTAAATTAAGATTTTAAGTTGTATAATTAATTGTGACCTTCTTAACCATTGTTCGTGCTGATCATTTACATTTTTAGCTGTTCTTTATTAAGGATTTTATAGCTATGCCTCTACATATGTACAAAAACTAGTCATGTGCATCTTCAGCACACCATCCTCACAATGATCTGCCTCTCTCTGTCTCATTGTTTGTATCTATCTCTATCTCTGTGTTTGGATTTATGTATTTCTGTGGCCACTGTGCTTGTCATTGTCTGTGCCTCTGTGCATTTGCAAATCTCTGTGTCTTTCTGTGTTTGTAATTGTCCGTGTCTCTGTGTGTCTGTCTGCCTCTGCAATTCTCTGTGTCTCGGTGTTGGTCTCTAGGTCTCATATTTGCCTCATCTACACAGAGCTCCATGAAGCATTGGGTCTTTTTCAACGGTTTTACTTAACTTGACTCCTATGTGTGTCGTGGTCAAATCTTGTAACCAAAATTTAGTCGACTTCCTGTTGTCCAATGAATTCCAAATGTTGCACACGTACTCATATCCGGTGACAATGCATGCCTGTATCAAAATCGGCATCAATTAATCAAGTAATTGGCTCTTTTTAAGCAATTAACATCTTGTATGGACAGCTTATTAATAAAATATTAATTTGGGTAGGTCAAAAACGCCGCGGTCCCTAAACTTTGGAATCGCCTCGCCCAAGAAGCAGGCGCCACGTGTCTCTTGTCATCAAGATGTCGTTCACTTCCCATTGTCCAATCGAGTTATTTATGTTTTAGTGTACTTTAAAATGAAACCGTTGTTTTAATAACTGTTTTAAAGGAGTGTACTTTGTATATAGACCTGGATGTAAACACTCAATACACATCAGTTTGCTTAAATGTGTCCCTGCATAATTAAAAGTGGCTCCATATTACAGTGACTAATAATGATTAGCCAATACAAACACTGCTGAATGTCTTGCTTGTTATTATACGGACTGTGCTGTCGTACATTAATGATGTTTTTCTTTCAGGATCTATAACTCGTACTGTGCATCTATTTACAACGTTAAAAATGGGTCGTTGAGCCAAATTAATCCGTCCTATTATAACTCAAATCCATATCAGTATTACTCTTCGGAAAATCAGCTCATCGTCAGATTTAACAAAGGGTGCTCAAATCATTCAAGTTATATTATTGGGAACTTCACTGCTATAAACCCAAGTAAGTACTTGAGTGTCAGATGTTTGTGAATACAGTATATATAAATATTTCATCGGCAAAAAAACATCAGCATGCATTGGTATGTCAAGATGGCATCTCCATGCTGCACACAAAGGGTTTCCACCTGTCTGGTTTGACTCCTACAATCCGGGGAATTGACATCTGTGCTCGGGTAGCAGGAATTTACTTTGTACTGAAATCTAATACTGGTGTAGTGCATTCAACTGAGTCGCAGACGTAGCCTTGGAGGCAACACATTTATTTAACTCCAACACACGGGGTAACTTCCCCTTCACGGAATAACAACCTATGGTGGTGACCACCAGGCTAACTACACTAATTACTACACTACTAACTACACTAGTTACAACGTAACTGCTACTACGGACCAGGACCGACAGCTCGGGTCCAGGTCCACGTGTTTGAGACTCGTTGAACGTAGAACGTAGACGAAGGTTTCTTCCAGGATGAACAACTACCCTGGTCCCTCTCGGGACCTGGCTTATCTTCTCTGCGGCGTGGCTGGCTCCACTCTTGGCCACGACCACCTGCCAGAATCCTCGGGAAGGATCTGGATCCCAACCACGTGACCCCCCCTAGCCCCCACTTGGGGCCCCTTTGTAGACTTAACTGGTCACGTGTCCTCTTGGGTCAACCAGAGTGCCATGGCCTTTAGTAACCTCATTCCTACGGCCAGCACTCCCACACCTTGTCCTGTAGAGCTGGCACTGCACGCCAAGCGTGTTGCTATCTAGCGTGATCAATCAGCACTCACCGGGCCCCTCTAGGGCTGGTACTACACCCACACCACGTGGTGTCCGTGATGTCATTAGACCGCACGCCGTGTCTCTCTAGGGCCGGCACTGCACAGTGACATCCAGCGATGTCACCACATCGGTACTGTGAACTTTGTGATAATTTATTGCATAGTGATTATAAACGTTGGCCGAAAAGGTGGCAACCCTATGCACAACTCAAAAGAGTTGAGATTATGGTATTTCTTGAATTAGGTTATTTTGCCAATAGGCTGGTGCCAAATTGTCCCCACAGTGCAGGGATGAGGCTGCTCAACATTAAGCCCCTCCAGCGCTAATGACAACAGTAGGCATTGGGTGGGCCTATGAGTGGTGTTCAGAGGACATTGGGCGCAACAAACTTGACATGGAGCTGGTTTAATTGTCAATGTATAATTGCAATCTGGTGGAAATTGCAATAATAGGGCATCACCAGACGAGAGTGCGGTCTAGTGATGAAACGAGGACGGATTTCTCAGTCAACCTAGGTCTATGAAAACTATGCAGAAGGTATGGACTAAAGTTCAACAAAATACCACCTCATCTTGGTACAAATCAATTCCTGTCACCCTGAACACAGATGCCAGTTCATAGACTGTCCAAAAAGGTTACACCAGACCAGTTTTTTTTTATGGGGAGCAGTAGCATTGATTGCCTGCACAAACGAAGCTACTGCATTGATCACGTTCACCTATTCAGTCAAACCACCTGCATGTGTTGTCTGGAACTAGGGAGCTGCCACCTAAATTTTAAATGAAAATCTTTTTTCAATGTCAAGCATGATAAATGTGCGTGTGCTCATGTGAATGCAACTGAATATGGAATATAAATGGGATCGCACACCGATATACAACAACAGCCACTTTCTTGGTTCTTTCGGTAAAGTCACATAGAAGGGAAGTAATAAAATAAAACATAATAAAACAATTCTCACGACGTTTCGGCTGCAACGCAAGCAGCCGTCAGGTGAAAACCAGGTCTGTCGAGGCGACAGCGTCTGAATGAAACAGCACACGTGCTTGGAGCATATATATAAGCTGGGTTGGAAGGGGGGAAAAAGGGCGCCTTGACAAAAGAATATGCATATCAAGAGGAATTTAGCATATTTATGGGAAATGCAGGTATGTGATTAGTACTACTTATGCCCGTGCATTATGCAGGATTAGCAGCATCAAAGGGAGGGGATATGGGAAATGCAGGTATGTGATTAGTACTACTTATGCCCGTGCATTATGCAGGATTAGCAGCATCAAAGGGAGGGGATATGGGAAATGCAGGTATGTGATTAGTACTACTTATGCCCGTGCATTATGCAGGATTAGCAGCATCAAAGGGAGGGGATATGGGAAATGCAGGTATGTGATTAGTACTACTTATGCCCGTGCATTATGCAGGATTAGCAGCATCAAAGGGAGGGGATAGGGGTAGCATTAAGTAGTGCTAATCACATACCTGCATTTCCCATAAATATGCATATTCTTTTGTCAAGGCGCCCTTTTTCCCCCCTTCCAACCCAGCTTATATATATGCTCCAAGCACGTGTGCTGTTTCATTCAGACGCTGTCGCCTCGACAGACCTGGTTTTCATCTGAGGACGGCTGCTTGCGTTGTAGCCGAAACGTCGTGAGAATAGTTTTATTATGTTTTATTTTTATTATTTTATTACTTGCCTTCTACGTGACTTTACCGAAAGAACCAAGAAGATGAATCCCTGCAGTCATGAAAGCTTTAAATCGAAATTTAACAGCCACTTTGCTCTTATTTTATTTTTGAGTTCTGTTTTATTTCACCTGCGTAATGAAAAATGGCAAAACAACCCCAATAACCGACAGCAGTGTAATGACATAGGGGCTGTAATGTTTTTATTTTATTTGTTATTTATTGGTGATATTTACAATCATGGAAATTCCACGTGTTTAATGTTGGAGGCCACATTTTTCATAGGACACCACTGATGTTTTTCCCAGAAAGTGGTACTGATTTTATTGACCCCAGATGGATGATGGACGACTATACCACTACCAGGATGTGAACACGCAACTTTATGATTAAGTGCTATTCAAAGTGCCCTTCCTTGCAATTAACACAGCTTACATAAATATATGTGCGTAGCAACAGTTCAATATCGTAGCCTTTGAACATTGAAGACTTGTCTATATCCTGCCTGAAACATATTTCCTCCTAATTAGATGAGATATTGGGATGTGGAGGGATTTTGAACAACACCTATGGATGGATATCTTCCCCAAACTACCCAAATGACTACAGCTACAATCTGCATTGCGAGTGGAGATTCGAGGCACCAGATGATGCAGAAATTTACGTGACTTTCTACATAACTGAGTAAGTACTGGTGGATCATGGTTACATCATTCAAAGAAATTCAGGAGTGTGCAAAGCATGCATTGATATGCACGCAATGATATTTTTATTTCTTTAATCAAAATGTCTTCCTGGAAGAAAAAAAACCTGAGATGGAACGTTTTATATGACAGAGGTAACTAGGATACACATTGCATCTGAATCAGTCAAAACTATTTTAATTTCTAAATTGTTGATTACTTCTGCCATATAAAACTTGGCCAAGATTAATTTGATCCCTAACAAAGTGTTTCTCGTGACAATGCTCTGAAACCCGTGTGACATCATTCCAGTCAGACAGCTGTGGAATCCAAGTTGACTCAGACCACTAAGCAAATCATTAATCACGAGATAATTTTAGCCAATCACAGAACCAAGTCACCTCATCAATACCAACTAAATAATAATAATGAAGTCCTTTATAAACAGGTGAGAGTACATACTGGATCGATATACAAGTCTAAATACACATTGAAAAATGCAACATTGCCCGATGGCAAATCGCCCGATGATGCTGGATGTAATTATCAGCGAAATGTATTCAAATTGTAAATGTTGTGGATTTACTCTCCCAACACACCGATGGGCTGAAGTAGTAACTAATACAGGGAGGAACAATGTTCCACACTGCCCACCAGGGATTATTTAGCTATCTGTCTGACTGTATGTCTGTCGTGCATAAATAAATATATAATACACACAGCTCTTTGATTGGTGGAGACCTTACAAACAGCTCTTTGATTGGTGGAGACCTACTGCCGGGTACGGAGAGGGGAGGTGCCTAAGGGAGGAGGGTCAGGGGAGGGGCCTAAGGAAGGGGGGAGTCAGGAGAGGGGCCTGAGGGGGGGATCAGAGGAGGGGCCTAAGGGAGGGGGGGGTCAGGGGAGGGGCCTAAGGATATGGGGGGTGGTCAGGGGAGGGGCCTAAGGGAAGGGGGGGGGGGGGTAAGGGGAGGTGCTTAAGCACGGGGGAGGGGCCGATAGTTAAGGGAGCTGGCTACCTGGCTGGCTGCCTGGCTACCTCAAGTCAAGTTATCTTGTACACAGGTAGGAACAACAGGTTCCACACTCCCCACCAGGGATTATTTGTCTGTCTGTCTGTCGGCCACGAATGCGCTGTCCAACCAAGTTCCTACCTGCCCACTCCGAAGGAACGTGTTTGGCACGTTGTTTACGCGACAAACCTTACTGGCCGTGTCGGGTGGTGGAGGGTTACGACACATTTATACTTACGCGATCTAACACAAAACCTTTGTGAATAATATTGGTCGCTAAAGCCGACGTGTTAAATTGGTTTTCGTGTTTAGGCTGTTTTTAAAGCAGCACTGTTTCTGGCTGTCCACATTCCAATATTTCAAGACAGCTGTTTCAAGCACTTAGTGGCATTGTGTTGAAAGTCACTAATTACCTGTATATGATGATAACCCTATTTTACCCACAGCATTGAGGAATCCGATGGATGCACCGCAGACAGTCTCCAGATTTACAATGAAAGCGCCACGGTGCCCGACAGGCTTTGCGGGACTTATGTATACAAGAGAGTCACATTGACTGCACCAGCGAGGATTGTGTTCACGTCTGACGGGCAAAACGAAGGTCGTGGGTTTGAAATGTACTACAGAGGTATGGTCCAAGTTCCTGTGCGTACAATCACGACCTAGTCGACTGTGCATTGCTTTTCATGTGTGTGTGTGCTGTATGTATATTATGAGTGTAGGCAAACCGTCAGACCTGTAATTGTGGCCGTTTCATGAAGCGTAACATGCTGACCTTGTTTTGAGTGTTGCTGCGATGATCACGAGGAGGAGACGAGGCTGGATTTTCAAATTGGCTTATGTAGATGAACAATCCAAACAGAGGTGGTTAGGTGGCTCAACTGATTCCACTGAAATCTTCTTCAAATCTGTGGTGAAACCAGATTATCTAATGGAATGAATTGTTAAATGTATCGGCGACTGCATAAAAGGATCACCATATGTTGTTGGAAGAGTCATACTTGAGTGATTTCCAATGTTTGCAAACATCACCTATTGGAGATGTTCCCTGAAATGGTGTGGTACCCTGCAATTACATTTCCCAGACGGAAGTTTCCATCTCTTGCGTCATGATGGCATTATAATTATGGATAAATTAAACATAAATTACAGCTAACCACGGGACCGAGCAGGCATTACTGCAGAGACATGTGAAAGTGCAGCATAGGGTAGGAAGTTGATGTCCCCTTCTCATTATTCGTAAATGTGTATGTGTGCTGGCCACAAACGGCCCTTGTATGCCATGCCAGCAGCACTTACCTCCGAGATCATGCAGGCCAAATGGGGTAGAGTTGGGTGAAGTTTTGTCTCTGTGCATACATGTCCACTTCTGAAACGTGTGTAATGTGCACCGTGCCATGGTCCCAGAAACGTAGGTTCCACTCACAGACATTGCACATCAGCGGCAGGTGGTATCCGAACCTATACATGGGTACTTGGTGCAGTGTGTAATATTAGCATTTGGACGACACACCATCTGAGAGAGACGGGGAGTGTAATTCTGTCGTGACCCATACACATTTCCTCTATTTTATGCAGCTGAGAGCCTATTGAGACGAACTGTCCCTTTGCATGGGAGACCTGTGTGACAATTCAATACTATGCAACATGTGAACAAATGGCAAATACATCTGATATTATAATAATATCAACCTTTTCCACAATGTTAAACACAAAACACATTCCTGCGGAGAGAGCTGGTAGGAACGTTCGGTTGCTCGGCGTAATGTATTCCGCAAATATGGCCGACTGTGAGGGCGGGCACAAGCCGGCGTGAGTAGGTTAAACGTTGAGTTTTATAAGGGCACCACGGGGTGACCAGCCCCACCCCTCCCACCCCCCACCCAGCCCCACCCTCCCCACCCAGCCCCTCCCCACCCTCCCCTCTCCACCCAGCCCCACCCCTCTCATTTTTGGATGCACGACGGACGGACACAATAATCCCCTGTGGGCTGGTGTAACAAGAAGGTTCCTACCAGTATAACAATACATTGACAATCATGCAGAATACATTCGGCAAAATACAACTGAATTTTCTGCAAGATATATGTTTTTCTTGATGGGTACTCCTGGGAAGTAATTCAATGGTATTCAAAGGAATTCAGTAGTTATCACTTTTAGGGAGTTCATTCACCTTACAGCAATCTGAGGAATTGAAAGTGATGGGTTTTTTTATTCAGGAAAATTACATTGTGGCATTTTATTCATCGTAATACAATACAACTGCAGACTATTTAGCACAATAATGAGGAAAGTGTAACCATTGAAAAAGTAACCGTTTTTGACGGTTGTGGCGCATGAGGCAAAGATGACGCTACATGATGACACGTACCAGGACGTTGCTCGCATATAATCGATGGGCCCAGGTAAGATGGGATATGTCCATCTATGATATGATTTTAAAATGGTGCTCGTGCAGCTTATTGCAAATGGTAGAACTGACGAGCAGTGCCAGAGCTGATTGGCTAAATTGACAACATTATTTCATCAAAGGTAATGTTTTTTTTTATATAAACTGCACAGACTTTCAAATTACACCTCATCGAAATTACTGGAATTATTCAAACATAAATTATCCACATAGTAATTCGTTAAAAAACAATTACAGTTCAGACAGTGATCCAGGTTTTATTTCTGGTCATGCATAGCACTAGTGAGCACCCGGCTAGGTAGTAGAATACACTGTTCTAGAATTAGTAGGTTCTCACTAACATTGCTTGTTTCATCAAAATCATTCAGATACATGTGATATGTGTGTATGTACATGTCACATGTGACATTGTGTAATATAAGCATGATTAATGTGGACGTTCAGTGTATATGTATGATCATTGGATTCCTCCGGTCAAAATAAAGATTCTGATATGTACGTTGAAAGAAGCAAATAGCTTGTCTCAACCATATATGGAACTAGATTCATAGTCTTGTCGAATTATGTTTTGTTCTCTTCGTCATCAGTTTCCGTGCCATGTGGGGGGAACATGTCTGGGTGGCAAGGTTCAATTTCGACCCCGTATAATGGTGGTGTGTACAACCAGTACTGTGTCTGGACAATAGACACGCCACCCAACACCATCATCAAGCTTTCCTTCCAACAATTCAGGTAATAATTGTATAACATTCCTTGTAAAGATGTTGTGTGTGTGTGTTTTTAAAGATTATTGCAAAGTTTTGCTTAAGATTTCAAGTTGTGGCGGGTGAATTAGGTAGCTTGAGTGCCCAGAGAAAACTCACATTGTGGGATATAAACAAAGTTGTTATTGACTTTCGATTTAAAGCTTTCGTGACTGCAGGGATTCATCTTCTTGGTTCTTTGGGTAAAGTCACGTAGAAGATAAATAATAAAATAATAAAAATAAAACATAATAAAATAATTCTCACGACGTTTCGGCCACAACGCAAGCAGCCGTCCTCAGGTGAAGAACAGGTCTGTCGGAAAGACAGCGTCGTTATTTTATTATGTTTTATTTATGTTATTTTATTATTTCCCTTTTACGTGACTTTACCGAAAGAACCAAGAAGGTTGTTGTTATTGACTCTTCTTTCTTGTTGTTGTCTGCAGCATATCATACGAGTACAAGATTGACATTTACGATGGAGCAACTCAGGAGGCTCCTTACCTTGGCCGATTCAGTGGATACATTGTTCCACCTCCAGTTCTGTCCACGGGGAATTCTCTCTACCTCTATTTTTACAGCCCGAGTAGCTACTCCTATCCAACATTCAATATCTTCTATGAAGGTACGACTAAGGCAATACTTTTGCTGAACCTATTGAACTATGGTTAAATCGAGCGTGAAGTATGGGACCAAGAACAGATCCTTTTATATAGAAGAGCTCTGCAATGATTACATCGTGGATAATTTTCTCAGAAGCTGATGCGACATAATCTACTTCAGTAGCTGTCTCTTTCGTGGGTTTCCCACAATATAAATACTAGAAAGCAACACATACATGGTGCCTTGCCTGTTCTTCAGCTGTCTGGGAAAATGACAAGGATATATCTATATGTCCTCAACAGACTATATCTTGTTTGGTTATCTGGTTGTTGTTTCCGGAGAGTTTAAGCTCATGTTTGAGTGTATTTTGTGAGGACTCAAACGACTAGGAGAGTCTCGTTTAGTGAGAATGACCTTGGTCACCAAAATAAGCAATATCATGAACAAAATACAACAATCATAATAGAGGTTTTTTTTAGGTTAGATCGCGTAAATATATAAATGTGTCGTTAAAACCCGCCACCACCCGACAGCCAACTAGGAAGGTTTGTCACGTAAACAGAACGTGGCCAATTCGTCACTAGTACAGTACACCGGTGTGTTGGAGAGCCAAGCCACACCGGTGTGCTGTACTAGTGACGAATTGGCACGTTCTGGAATTCAATCGTGCAAACGATTGTTAAATGATTAGCATGTAGCAGGCCACTCTTTTAAGAATATGCTAAAGAAAAGTGTTTTGGTTTTGTCATCTTCCATGGCCATTTCATGCCACAATGTGAAGTTATGCTCTCTGTATGACACCTGCAAAGCCACATTGGGAGTTGGGGCAACATTTGTAACAACATTTTTTACTTATGTTAGTATCTTTTTTTAAAGTTAAAAGTCGGAGTGTGATTCTAATAACATGATGGTTGACTAAGCACATGCTCACTGTTTTCATATCACCCGCTGTGTGGATAAAACAGCGATGAAGATCGAAACGGTTGCCGTGCTGCAGTCTCCCGGGAGAATCTCGTCCGGTGGCGTGACCCCGTTCTACAACGACACCTTGTTCTTCGTGTGGGAAGTGAACGCCGGCCCAGGCCTCAACGTCAAACTCAATTTCTCATCGCTTAGGTGAGGCATACATTCTGCATGAGACGCACATTTATGCGGGTGTTGACTTTCCTATCCCCTTTTCATCAACCAGCTCTGACCAGCATGGAGAAGTATGGCCAAACAGCCCCCATGACCAACGTGGTTAGGCCTTCGTCCAGGAGTGGATTGACAAAGGGCTGTACATTTGTGAATTTCAGCACTTGAGAAAAATGTGGCCAACAGTATAAGAAGGATTAACAGTATTGGGGAGGTTGTCGTGTGGTGTAGCGGTTCGTGCCCTGCGCTACGAACTTGGCGACCCAGGTTCGATTCCCGCTCACGGGCAGCACCAGTGACGATTATCTGGACCGGTCCTAGGCATCCCCTAGGTCGACTCAGCCTCAAATGAGTGCCTGGTGCAGTGTGTAAACATCGTCGCCGGGGAGACAAAGGCGGCCGGGCGTGGTGTTGGCCACCTCGTGTGCTGTGCCGGCCTTCAAAGGTGATCGCTAACAGCACTTGCCCCAACAGTCTGTTAAGGCTACACAGGGGATCTTTGTCTTTGTCTTTTTGTGTGTGTGTTTAGACTGGAGGACGACCCCCTGTGTCTCAATGAGAGCCTCACCGTCTATGACGGGTGGAGGTCTCCAAACACCAGCCTTGGCTCCTTCTGTGGGTCCAAGCTGCCCCCATCCGTGCGATCGACATCTTCTAGCCTCCAGCTGCTCCTCCGCCTCCGAAACAATCAGCCCTGTGCGTGGGAAGCCCAGCCAATGTTGTCATCTTCTAACTTCTTCTCTACCTCATGTATTTTCATCTCATCCCATTACTCATTTTCCGCCACATCTCACCTCCTCCTTTGTCTCACCTCTCCTTCCACATCGCTGCAAACCAACTCGTAGCCTTTTGACTTTGAGTCACGCATGCTGATATAGCACCACCTGGGTAAGCTAGTTTTCAAGTATAAAATAATACGCAGTCAATTAGTAGGCTACACCATGGAAGCGAATGCCTGTTGTACCACTTTCTAAGATAGATATCGCATGCTGGTTCAGTTTGTCAATTTTTTTCGTGTAAATCCCAACCTTTTGTTTAGAAAAATGTCTGTGCTTATTGAGACTGAGAATGTGGATGTAAAAAAAAATCATCTCACTTTACGTTCCTGCCTGCTGTCTGTATGTTAATGCTTTGCTGACTCTTTCTGTTCCCCCTCCTCCATGCGCACAGCCTCGGCTTCACTCGTTCCCTCTCCTCGCCCCCCTTCACTGGAATCAACTGCCCTTTCCACCTTCCGCTCTTCTCTTAAAACTCAATTATAATTTTCTCGTGCCCACCCCTCCTTCCCTATCCCGATCTCCCCATGGTCGCTCACCCATCATCGATCCACTCATCTCATTACCATCTTCCTTTATTCCACGCATCGTCACGACCACCTCATTTTACATATATCCCATCCACTCATCTTGTTTCATCATGGGAGTATGCTTCTCCTGTCTACCTCTGCTTTGTAGACTTGGAGAAGGCATATGACCGTGTTCCCCACAATGTCTTGTGGGAGGTGCTGCGGGAGTATGATGTACCGGGGCCGCTTTTGTGCGTTAACCGGTCCCTCTATTCCCAGAGTGAGAGGTGTGTCTGTATTCTTGGTGTTAAATCAACGTCGTTCACTGTGGGTGTTGGACTAGGCCAAGGGTGCGTCTTGTCTCCACTCCTGTTTGTGATTGTCATGGACAGGATTTCAAGGCGCAGCCGAGGTATGGAGAGTATCCAGTACAGGGGCAATGGAGGTGACGTCGCTGCTTTTTCAGACGACGTTGTCCTCTTTGCCTCGCCAGTCTGTGATCTCCAGAGTGCACTTGAACGATTTGATGCCGAGTGCGAAGCGACTGGGATGAAGATTAGCACCTCCAAATTTGAGGTCATGGTTCACTCCCAGCAGATGGTAGAGTGTGCTCTCCAGGTGAGGGGGAAGAGCTGCCCTTAGTGGAGGAGTTGAAGTACCTCAGGGTCTCTTTCATGAGTGATGGTAGGTAGGAGTAGGAGATCGGGCGGTGGATCGGTGCGGCATCCGCAATGATGCGGGTGCTGTACCATTCCGTGGAAGTGAAGCGGGAGCTGAGTTCTCTAACAAAGCTCTCGGTTTACAGGTCTATCTGCATTCCCACCCTCACATATGGTCATGAGCTTTGGGTAATGACCGAAAGGATGAGATCGCGGGTACAAAAAGCCAAAATGAGGTTTCTTTGCAAGGTTGCTGGGTAATCCGGGAGAGCCTTCGAGTCGAGCCGCTGCTCTTCCGGATCGAGAGGAGCCAGTTGAGGTGGTTTGGGCATCTGGTAAGGAGGACCCCCAGTAGACTCCCCCTGGAACTCTACCCGAAAACCGAAGACCCCGGGACTGGCCCAGGACACGCCGGTGGGACTTTGTCGCCCGGCTGGCCTTGGAACGCCTGGGAATTCCTCAGAAAGAGCTTGAGTCCGTTGCCAGGGAAAGGGAAGTCTGGACAGCTCTGCTCAACATGCTGCCGCCACAAACCCCCTCCATGACAAGCGGATTGATAAAGGAAAGAATGATGCTTCTTAGTCATGTTAAAGCTACCTATTTTTTGTTGCAGGGAAAGGGTTCGACCTGAGCTTTCTTGAAACTTCGCAGGTGCCATCTATGAAAGGTCAGTGGTGAATTCATTACCAAGATGGAAAATATAACGCTATTGCAATATGATGTTAAGTTATCGATTAGACACAACTGAGGTTGAATGGCAGTGAATGACGGTGAAAATGTGAACAATTTATGAGTTTGGCAGAATTACGATTCTCATGACACTCGTCCCTTGGAGCTCATTTGCTGTCTCGTTCTCCCTGCGCGTGCCCAGGATGTGGCGTCCAATACTCTGCGGGTGGTAGGGACCGCATTGTTGGGGGGACGCCCGCCACGAGTGGCAAGTGGCCCTGGCAGGCAAGCCTCCGCAATTACGGGAGCCACGTGTGTGGCGCCAGTCTCATCTCCGAGCGCTGGCTCGTGGCGGCTGCTCACTGCTTCATGTGAGTTGTCTCGGCCTTGCTGTGCGCTGCGTTGCACCACTATCCGAGTAGATAACCTCGCATTCAATAAACCTTCAGAGCCAGGGTGAACATCTGACTCCAAACGTATAACATGAATTGAACGAGGTAAAACTGATGGAAAAACACAGCACAAAATACAGCATCTGTTAATACTGAATAGCTATACAAGAGAATAAGCTACTGTGTTAAATAAGGGCACATCGTGTAATCACCATACTGCAGCCTAAATGTACAGCACTGCACATAACTCTGAACTGTGGATGAGATATTTCGTCATCCTTGCTCTCAAGATCGCAATAAGGTTACATGGGTACAAGTCTGACTCGACTTATTCAATTACAAGTAATATTCCCAATAATGCAAGTGGCAGGCTTCGTTGTTAGCTAGGCCTCATATGTATCATAACAATTTAACAGCATTATAAAGGCATTTACCGCATTATAACGGCCATTCTAACATTATAACAACATTCCCAGTATTATAAGAACATAAACGAACTTACAGACAATGCTTCTTAAAGTCCCACAATGAACCTGTCTTCACTGAGACGCTATTTGTGCCTCCATTTTGTTCTCTGTGTAATGGCTGACACCCTGTCGCGTGGCTTAGAGAATGTCAAATCGTAACTTCCTGGTCACGTGACCAAACTCAACATCAATACAGGAAATTCCTGTGTACGCACACACCCACACCTGCCGTGAGGCAGAACATGAGTCCTGCTGCATCGTCGGGGCAGGGCTTCTTTCGTTGTCGAAAAAAATTACAGGAAGCATTGAGACATTTGCTAAATAAATGCACAACATGGACCCCCAAAGCGTTATGGAACCACAGAGCCATTTCTCACTGTCGGTGAATGTCAAAACTGAAATATCGACACATTTATATTTACGCGATCTAACCCAAAAAAAACCTTTGTTATGGATGATATTGGTTGCGAAATCCTACGTGTTAAACCAAAACTGAAACAAGTTCCTTTAAATTAAATTGAAACATAACTGAAAATATTTTTAATTTTAAGCTGCTGAAGTTAAGGAGTTATTTGTAAGGAATTATATTGGGACCAGGTTGAGATAATTAACTTTGCTACACTTGGCGGCTCGCGACAGAACTCTGCATCGGGCCGCGTCCACATCACCACGTGTCAATGTGGCGTCCCCCTGACAGGTACAGCAGCAACGTCTACGAGTGGCAGGTGTACCTGGGCATCACGTACATCTACGACAGCGCTAACGCAGTGATAGTGAACGTGGCTCAGATCATCACTCACGAGCGTTTCAACATCAGCACCATTGACTACGACATTGCCCTGGTGCGGCTGAGTGACCCCGTCTCTTTCAACCACCGCGTCTCACCGATCTGCCTGCCACCGAGCACCAGCCATTTCCCACAGCCCGGCAAGACCTGCTTCATCTCGGGCTGGGGACGGACATCATTGGCCGGTGAGGCAAGCAAGGCCTGGTTTGACTGGTTTAGAGATGTGTATGCAGGTCGAGTTTTTTTGGTCCTATAGGTTAAACTTCGAGAGTGTAGGTCTGATTAACAAAAAGCCCTGGTGCTTATTGGTGCCTCTTGGAATTGGGCGTTCTTATTGGCAACGTTAGGTCGCTGAGGGCGTGGACAAGGTACTGGTTGGCTTGTTGCATCGCAGGACCATGAAGGATGGCCTTCATTCAGCAGTGGATTAATCATGGCTGATGATGGAAGGTTGTGGGATATCTTGTATCTCATTGCCTGTGACTCGTCTGTTGCAGAGAGTGGCATACACTATGACCTCCTGGAAGCTCCCATGCAGATCTTCAGCCATGAAGCCTGCTCGTCGAACCTGATGAACGGGGACTTAATCACGACACGCATGATCTGCATCGGACACCCTGCCGGTGCAATAAGCTCCTGCCAGGTATGAATGTCACAGCAGCCAATAAGGCACTGATTCAAATGTTTCTTCTTGAGGTGCCTTTGTTATTAACATTGGTTTTCCAAAAGTGTTCCATGCTGCCCTTTGTTTGTTGGTTTATATCTTTTTTGATCTCAGACTGCTTTCAATAATTGGTCTTTAGTACACATACTCTGATGCTTTTCCAGTTGTGCTCCTCCTACAGACTTGCTTCGTGAACTGTTGCAGGACTTTTGTTTTGCTCGCATTTATCGAGCTAAACTTTGTGGCCTTTATTTTTCTTCTATCACTTCCCATAGTTTATTCACATTAAAATGCTCTGATGACCATTTTCAAAACAAATGCTGACAAGCATGCAAATAAAAACGGAGAGATCGGTGCTCGATATTACGTTACGCAACAAAAGAAAACATAAGCAGATGAAAAACACAAGTGTGACTCTCACTAAAAAGTAAGCGGTCTTGGACGTCACTAGAAGTGGTAATTTCCAGTGGTCGAGACTAATGACAGAGTGGAAGCCAAAGGAGGGAACACGCCCTAGAGGGGCCGTCCACCACAGGAACCGAGTTGTTAAGATTGTTACATCGCAGGGAGAGGGTGATGTCTTCGTACACGGTTGATGATGATGGGCAATGAAAAGACAGCGTCGTGCATTATTTTTGACAGCCCGTTAGACATAATATAGGTTGTGGTTATATACGAATTTTGTCGACAAGCAAAACTAAGGAAATCACGGTAGATTGCAGATCAGTGATGGTTAAACGTAAAACCTTGAGGTCTCTGGTTATTTCCTATAGGTGAGGAAATTCAATAATATCATTAACTGTATGTGCGGAATGGAAGATGTTCACACCAAATCAAACATTATTTTCCAACAATGTATTTGTAATGGTGCAGGAGCACAAATAAAAACAACATCGACACATTCGTCAATAACACTACCTTAACAGAATGTATAATATTTTGATTTAAAGCTTTCGTGACTGCAGGGATTCATCTTCTTGGTTCTTTCGGTAAAGTCACGTAGAAGGGAAGTAATAAAAATAAAACATAATAAAATAATTCTCGAAACGTCGTGAGAATTATTTTATTATGTTTTATTTTTATTATTTTATTACTTCCCTTCTACGTGACTTTACCGAAAGAACCAAGAAGAAGAATGTATAATAGGTGACATTTCAGGCAATGGCCCTTATTCATATATGAAAGAACATTTGAGGTCCGTTTAGATGATTACAGTATATTGAGAAGTCCTAAAATACTATTTTAAAATTCGTGGGTGTGTGATTCACACACCGAGTGTCCACGGAGGTGTCTCTTTGGTACAAACGACTCGGGCCACAGAGTATGGTACAACCCATCTCAGTGCAGGACAATGAACAAACGCTCCTCAAAAAAGTCAACAAGCGCCAATGGGTACTGAGACGCGCGGGCATTTACTCCGTGACGTTTTGCGATATATCGACGCCCGATCGCTGTCTCTGCGGCTGCAGGGAGACTCGGGGGGCCCCCTCGCCTGCCAGGGCACAGACAAGGCCTGGTATCTGAGCGGTGTCACCAGCTGGGCCTTTGACTGCGCCCTCCCCATGAAACCCTCCGTCTACACCAAGACCAGCAAGTTCCTGCCGTGGATCAAGCGGTACACAGACCTGCCCTGAGGACGGATGAACGATGCACGCGGGCGGTAGTTCTACAATGTTCATTGCTCGTCAGGGCCACCAGATGGTGCTCTAGACGAGTGGTTTGCCGCTTGCGTTTGAATTTAATTTTAACAAGCCCCAAAGTTACTGTACGTGATATCTCAGCAAAGTTCGAAAAACGTCATGTTTTGAGGCTCAAAGCTAATAATTGCTAACTTGACTTTGTGTTTCCCAATCTGAAATCAGTTTCTTTTCGTACATCATTGGGTTAAGGAAAATAAGCGAAATTATTCGATCAGGGAAGTATATTTTACTTTGATTTAGGGAAAATAGATCTTTTTTTTTGACAGATATGTTTTAACTGTCTTGGGTGTATTTGTCATAACTGGAAAAGGAAATAAATATGTTGCTTTGCATGTTTACTGTTGTATTTATTTTCTGTTCAAGTACTGATATGTCATTCATTTGTGTTCTCATGGTTGCACCGGTTTCACCTCCAGCTACTTAACACCAGGCCCGCAATTAAACATACACAACGTTTTAGGCAGGCATGATTATTGTGGTATAACGAAAGTTTCCCCCTTGTTGGGGTAAGTTCTGTTAGCGAGCACCGATGAATACCAGCATGACACACGAGGGGGTGGGTGGCCAGCACCAATGCCCAACCTCCTTTATCTCCGTAGTGGCGATGTTTACACACCACACCAGGTACTCATTGAAGGCTGAGTCGACCTAGGGAAGGCCCAGGACCAATTCAGATAATAGTCGCTGCTGTCGGCCGTGAGCGGGAATCGAACTCGAGTCCCCGGGTTCGTAGCGCTGCGCGCCAACCGCTATACCACCGTTCCCCCACATACTGTCACAGCAGCACGGCGATTGCACAACATGGAAAGAGCTGGGGAGCAGAAACTGAAAAGGAAATAGTTGACACGGGGATGCGTGCAGAGAAGCAGAGGAGAGCAAGGGGGGATGGGGGGGGGGACTCAGGAGAGAGAGTTTGTGAGAGGAGCAGTAGGGACGGGGAAGAGGAGTTGTGGAGGAGCCAAGGAGAGACGTTGAGGATAGGATCTGGGGCCAGCTGACCACGTGGGTTGCCGCCATAATTCACGTTGACGAGCATTCGCAGCAATTCAAATGGAGCGGTGCCGCATAATTGCTTGAGGCCGACCTAAATGATCGGCTTGGCCAAATGGGAGCATGGGAGGAAACCGGAGAACTCGCAAGAAACTCTTGCAGAATTTTGGAAGAAAAAAAATTCCCGGAATCAAACCCAGGGCGTTCTGCCCGTGAGGTCCATTCGTCCAGCGTTATCCTCGTAATTTGCTGGCGGACCTTCATGGTCCGCTCCCGGCACAGAATCGGAGGGAAACGCGGCAGAAAATGTTTCAGAAGGTGCAAGAACCCGTAAAGCACGCGCATTTATTCCCTGGCGTCGGCATTGCGGAGTTTGCGGAGTTTGCGCAGTTTGTGGAGTTTGCACAGTTTGCTGAGTTTGCGCAGTTTGTGGAGTTTGCGCAGTTTGCGGAGTTTGCGCATATTGTGGAGTTTGCGCAGTTTGTGGAGTTTGCACAGTTTGTGGAGTTTGCGCAGTTTGTGGAGTTTGCGCAGTTTGCGGAGTTTGCGGAGTTTGCGCAGTTTGTGGAGTTTGCGCAGTTTGCGGAGTTGGTGGAAGGACCCCCACTAGAGGGAGCTCTAGAAGGTGCTTGCCAGACGTCTTGGGAGAAGTGGCAGATGCCGGCGATGCAGGTTGCGGAAGGTGAGCGAGGAGCGAGGCTGAGTGAATATGTGCTGAACGCATTAATTTTAAAAAGCAGGCCGTCGGTCTCAATGAGTTGTGGCATGGTTACAAATAAAGGGTGAGGACCACCGCTACTTCTAACGGTGGGAAGGGGAACGGTGGCGCAGTGGTTAGCGCACCCAGCGACCTGAATTTTGATTCCAGGCCACGACCTACATGAGTGGCAAGTGATATCTCAACCAGTCTTCCCCCCCGCCCCCTGCTATTCTTTCACCACCCCTCACTCACCAGCGCGATGGAGTATGGTCAAGCGAGCCACCGCGATCGACACGGAGATATAGCGATAAGATCAGATCGTGTGCAGCAGCGAGATGGAATCAGTGGGCTGGAGGAATACGATGAAGCTCTTTTGCAAATATGTCCATGAGTCGTGGCGTCGGCGTGGGGAGGCCTTCATCCAGCAGTGGGTAGACCATGGCTGATGATAATGATGACGTTTCAGTGACTACTCTCATGACGATAAGATACGAGCTGCGTTATGTCCAGTTCTCTCGTTTCCTCGCAACATGATGCCAAACACTCGCCTACTGGAACGCGCCAAACATCCCAATGCAGGACCCTCTTGAGAACGCGTGTTGAGGCTCACGCCGAGGCTGTACTGGTTAAATAAAAAAAACTATTGCAATACAATAAGAGTGAAAAAACACTAACAATACAGAGTACTAATGGTAAAGACAGTTCGCGATTAAACTTTTACCCAGACAGGAAGCAGCTCACAATCCGGTGGCGAGATGTTAACTACCTCGCCTGGGAGGTCGTGAGTTCGATCCCGACCCTGACGTCTGTATATTTGGAGTGTTGCGTGTCCTCCCCATGGTCGCGTGGATTTTTCTCCAGCGTCCTCCGGTTTTTACATCCACATTTAGAAACATGCATTTCGAGTATAGATAAGCACAGATGCCCCACGTGAGAAGCTCCTTCGTTGGGCTGTCAAATGTGAGCAGTTTGCTTCTGAAAAGAGCTGTATAGCCTAACCTTGAAAAAACAAATCGATTAATAGGTAAATCGGTTCGGTATCTGATTTCAAATCCTGTAGTTGGGAGTTGATTCAGCCCATCATCCCTCCAGGGTTGATGCAGTTTAGTCCCAACTTTGTGGGGAAGTCAACAGTGGTTGTCTGACTCGCCCGCCACAGTAATGTGGAATGGTCCAAGACTGGCTGTATAAGCACAGATGCCTCAATGCAAGACATCACTTTGACTTTGTAAATAATGTAGCACCACCAGAGCGCTATGGCAGTGCGCTTTTAATAATAAAAGATTGCTTTGTTATTAACCACGATAACAACAAAAGTATAAACAAACAGAGCAAACAATCAAGGAGTGAAAAGTATAAAACAAAACTGTGTAGAATATTGCCAGAGTTGCGTTTTTTTCTGTAGGCTCAGCCATTCATGGATCTACAATGCCTGCGGGTCACATGTCAACATATTATGATGATTATAATGACGACAATAGTTTAGATGTATACGGTTGACTTTTTTATAGTGACAAACCACTCTAAAATACAACTTGTAAAGTGAAGGGAACACTACCTTGATTTATGGTTAAACATTTTAATAAAAACACATACACATAAATGCAAACGTGTTCGGACAAATCTCTTCTGTAAAAACTCAATTTTTTGTAACTTTTTGGGAAAATAAGAAAGCTTGTACAACCGGCTCTAGATTTGTACTTTCGTCCGACCTGCCGTCTGAGATAAGAGGCCCTTGCAGGTTCGGTCCTGCCTGTCTGTCCCAGCCAGCGATAGCACTACCTCGCCCGATCCCTGACAGCATCCTTAACCACCATGCACGCGAGCCAGGGGTTGGCGGATAACAGAGACGGGAGGCGTCATCAAATCCACCCGCAGCGGGCAAGTACAGCAAGTAGGTGGAAATGAGTACGCGTGGAGTTTGAGTGTGCCGTAATTATCGTCGACGTCATTACCATCATAATGAGCTCTGCTCTATCCACTACTGGATGAGAAAGCCTCTCTCTCTCTTTCTCTCTACGCCATCGCCATCCCTCACAATCCTGCGAATGAGTTTGATCTCACGGTGCCATCTGTCATCCTCTGAAATCATCGACATCGCAGGAGAGTGAGAGATGGCTTGGAGGGAGGCCCTCAGTGGATATATCGTGGTTATGATTGTTCTGCCGTGACAAGAGGCTCTGAGCAAAGGTAGTCACAATGCGACTGCGAATAAAAAAAACAATTTCAAACACGCGGTTACAACGTATTGCCATGGCGTGCGTGACCCTACTCCGTTATCACGCCCTGCCCGACCTCGATTCGCTTCGCTGCAGGTGGGGGTGGAGGGGCCGAGCGGGTGAGTGGCAGTGCCCAATCAGCGCGCTGCGGGGACGGAGATCTGCGTGGTCCCAGTTCGAGCCCCTGATGGGGTTCGCTGCCGTCGATGGTAGCAATACTAATAATAATACCCATAGTGCCGCAACATGGCAAGGCCATTACAACCACTGTGCCACTACTCCCCCACACTTCGCGACGCGGCACACGCTCGTGAACCATCTCCTTGGGAGGCATGGGGTTGGTGGGTCACGCAGATATTTGCCAAACTGCTAAACTCGCTGGGCAGCGAGATAGCCAGGAGATGGCAGTACAGCAAGTGGGTTCATCGTAAAGCCAGTTGAACACGTAGGCTTGCGCGACCAAATATTATCCATAATAGATGCTTTTTTGGGTTAGATCGCGTAAATATGAATGTGTCGTTAAACCCACCACCACCCGACACAGCCAATTAGTAATGTTACTAACCGGTAATGGACACCCATTGTGATGTACATGCATACATGACCCCCCTCTGACCGTCGCATCTGTGTGGCTCACATGTGTCAACATCACATTTGTCCCTCAATTTAAGAACGAAACTGGAGGATTTCTCCACAAATCTGGCTGTCGCCTGATGATGCTCTTTGTAATTACTGCCGATACGTCATACTCGGTGTGCTGTACCAGTCACGAATTGACGTCTTTTTTTGTTTACGTGACAAACCTTCACTAATTGGCTGTGTCGGGTGGTGGCGGGTTTAACGACACATTTATATTTACGCGATCTAACCCCCCAAAAATACCTGTATTATGGAGCGCAGTGAAACCCGTCTGTGTGGCTCTTGTTTGGATGCTTTCCCCTCCCTTGCATCGTGAGTTTGCTCCTGCTACTTCGATTTCCTTTCGTACAAAGCAAAGTCCCGTCTTACCGGGAGTTGACCAAACTATACACACGTAGTAATAATAATAGGGGATTTCCCCTTTTTTCTGGCAACAAAACTGAAACCTTTTTACAAGGATTCATGTCTGCATTAACCACAATACTTGCAGTCAAAATGCAAAAAATAACTATGATAATATATGTATTGTCCTTGAAACTGATTGGTCCACACACGTACACATACATGTAAATATCGTCTCGAGACGACGCCTCTATGTATACTTGTTTTGTACTTACAGCGCTTCGTCACGCCAGCCGCTCATTGCGGTTCTGGATCCAGCGGCGGACCTGGTTAATACTGCCGGGTCTATCAACCAGAAACAAAAAACGATCGTACAAGTGGGGGGGGGGGGGACACCCAACAAAAGGTGGTGGCAGTCATCCAATCCAAGTACTAACCAAGACTTACAAATCCCTGCTTGGCTTCCGAGACCCCTTAAGATCGAGCACTTTGGAGGCGATCTTGTGATAAGAGATAAGAGCTGCTGATGGGAGGGGGTGGTGGGCGGTTTCGCGTTGTGGTTTTTTTTTGGAGCGGTGCACCGTAAGAGAGGCCCCTTCCAACATCACCCTTGTTGTCAAGTCCGCAAGGCGTGCCGGGACTTATCCCTGCCTCCCCGTCGCCTTCCCTCGGGGTAACCGCACGCCCATCGGCACCCAGGAGCCCCCCCACCACGAACACCGCCCTCACCATCCCCGCAACCGCGGCACGCGACCCAAACCTCCTCCAGGCTTTCGTCGGGATGATAATAAAAAAATATAAAACAACTTTGGTAGGGGAGCGGTGGCGCGGTGGTGAGCGCACCGCGCTCTGAACAGCGCTACTTAGAAGGGGAATAATACAATAATAAAAATAATAAACAATATTTTTATTCCCATTTTATTATTTCCCTTCTACGTGACTTTACCGTAAGAACCAATAATATGAATCCCTGCAGTTACGAAAGCTTTAAATCTAAATTCATCTAACCTAGCTCACTTCAAGAAACGCTTATCAACCTTAATAATACTAAATACCCCCCCTCATACCCCGCTATGTTACAGGTGTGCACCATCATCTGCTATGGTCTTGTTCTGGTTATGATGGCTTAAGAACACGCTCAGAATCTGTGTCTCGTGATCTCTGTGCGTTGTTGTGGGAGGCATCGAACACCCGTTGCTGGAATACCGCTCGCCACCAGCTGTGTCCACCCTCTCTTCGACTCTCGTGATCGCTCTCCCTTCTCTGTCAACCCCTCTCTCCCTTCTCATCTTACTTTACATTGCAATGCCTTTGACCAAATCGATACCGCCAGATATCGGCAGCCAAGCAGGTATCGAGCCTGCTTGAGTGCTCGGATGGAGAGCGCCCCGACCCGAGTTCGATTCCCGCTCGCGGCCAACACCCGTGGCGATTATTTGAACCGGTCCTGGGTCTCCCCTAGATCGACTCGGCTTCTAATGAGTACCCGCTGCGGTGGAGATCGTCGTTACACGGGAGACGCACGCGGTATCATCAGAGGTGCTGGCCACCCCCCGTGTGCCATGACGGCCTTCGTAGGCGCTGCTATAGCAAACAGTACTTGCCCCAACAGTCGGTCAAGGCTATACGGGCGGGCTGCAGTCTCGTTATCTTCTGGAACGCGGGCGCGGGTTTCCTAGAAAGGCTCCTCTCAGCTCCCTCCTCCTCCTGCTGCTGCTCGCGTGAGAGCTGCTCGGAGAGGTAGCGTCTGGGAATGTGCAGGAGACAGGAGGAACGTGAGCAGGAGGGGGAGGAAGGAGGAGGAGGGACGGGGGAGGGGGGCGGGGGGGGGGGTGATACGGCGGTGACGGCGCGCAGAGAGACAGGGACCGGGTCGGGGATATGGGAGGACGCATTCCCCCCCGCTCGTGAATCGTCGTCGTCGTCTTCTTCTTATTGTTGTTGTCGTCTTCGTGTGATTGCTATCTTCTTGTTATCTTCTTGTTATTGTTAGCGGTACGGTTGCTGAGCCACAGGTCCAAAGGGGTCCCAGTGACCAGCAAGACACGAGTTGCGTGAACTCGGGAAAGAGACGATGGGAGGGGATTCCAAAAGAAAGCAGAAAAAGAAGCGCATATTTGTATTATTTTGTATGAACAGCGGTGGCGTATTGGTATATTTCTGGGGAGATAAAGACGGCCGATTGTAGATTCCCATCGATTCCAACATCGATGGAAATCTATGACATTTAAAACCTAAAACGGAAGAAAAATCTGGCCCCCACTCGAGCGGTGGAGATTCTAGTTTTGAGGGCGGTGGGTGGCGAACACCATCGCTCGGCCGCCTTTGTCTCCCCGGTGGAAATGTTTACGCGTAGCAGCAGGTACTCATTTGAGGCTGAGTCGACCGAGGGGAGGCCCAGGACCGGTTCAGACAATCGTCACTGGGTGTTGGCCGTGAGCGAGAATCGACCTCGGGTCGCAGGGTTCGTATACTAACGCCGCCACCGACAGACACCGATACACAGACGACAGATACAGACACAGACAACACACACATTCTTCGGCTCTTTCAGTAAAGTCACGTTAATAGGTTCAAAGAAAATAACAAAAAACTACGACGTTTCGATCGCAACACAAGTGTTCGTCATCAGGAACGCTTGTGTTGCGATCGAAATGCCGTAGTTTTTTTGTTATTTTCTTTGAACCTATCTACGTGACTTTGCCGAAAGACCCAAAGAATATGAATTCCTGCAGTCACGAAAGCTTTAAGTCACGATTCAACACACACACATAGACAGACAGACACCGAGACGCACAGACACAGACCCAGTCCCCGTCTCGCCTGGAACTCTCCAGTTGTATCCAGCGCCGGCACGCGGCAGGAAACGGACATCAGCGATGTTGATGAGATTTGACGCGCACCGCAAACACCTCGCAGTGTAACTCTCTGGACCATTCTCGTGGACAAGCCCTTCCCCACACCCGCGTCGTCTGGACCCTGGCTGGGTCTCTCACCTGTCGGTTGACCGAGCGGCGCGACTTTCTTTTCTCTTTGTTTCTGACTTGCAATCCGCAAGCTGCACCCCACGCGCCCGTCTTGTGCGTCTTGTGCGCCGCAGAAATGGTACCGCGTAGACGAGGTGCGTGATGTCGATGATACACGTTGCAAATGCATCTCGATGCAAATTACAAATGCGATGAAAGTACATACAGGGTGTCCACAATGGTGGAGCCAGGATTTTCAGGTAGAGGGGGGCAACCCCTCCAGCAATGAAAAATGATAGAGGAGTTTGTTAGTAAGTAAGGAGTTGTTAGTAAGGAGTTGTTAGTAAGTAAGGAGTTGTTAGTAAGTAAGGAGTTGTCCCTTGCTTTTTATTCGACGCGTGTGCGGCGATGGCGCAGCCATCGATCGAGAGTCGAATTCGAACCGCGTCGTGTGATCGGCATCGCGCTCGCTGAAGGTGTGTGATGCCTTCAGGGAAGTCGTGGACCGTATACGCAACTGCGCACAATTCCGTGCGTCACTTATAAACGCTTTGCCGTTACTTATTGCCAACTATGGACTCAGACTATTGTCCTATCATCTCATAGAGTCCCTGGCACGTAGTAATATGCTACACAGTGGCAGTGGGGGTCGCAAAATGGGGATTTCGATCGGATCATTGGGGGGGAACGTGCCACCCGACCCCCACCCCCACCACTGGCTCCGCCAGTGGGTGTCCATATTATCCCAATCTATCTTGTTTGAAATCAAAGGTAAATTATGCAATAATACAATTCGATCTATAATTAATAACACTTAAGGATTGGATTTTACACGAGCAAAAAATCTCTGCACATCTCAAATCTGTCTGCTACATTGCAGGAACACATTTTTGCGGCATCTGTGGAGTTATTTTTTCGCAACTCCCGCCCCCTATACGACCTCGTAAACCTTGCAGAACTCTAACCCCTTTGTGTGATATCCACCTCTAACTCGATCAAGCCCCATGCGAAGCAAACCAAACGGCGTTAAATCCGCCGCGTCCGACGTTTCACATAACGGCAAAGAGCCCCCTGCCCCCCCGTCTCCTTGAAGGTGTTACTACCATCACACATTCTTGTACACCATTCACATTCATAGGGTTCTGCAAGTAAACATATATATATACCATTGCTTCAATTAAAAAATAGATAGGGACTTTATGGACACCCCTTGTATCTAAATGACGTGTCATGTAGGTGCTGCCCATTTCTCTTCCACGTGGATCCTGCAGCGGTTGGAGAACGAGGTGCAAAGACGCGAAAAGACGAGAAGATTTGGAAGGGGTGGGGCGGCTGGGGGGAGGGGTGTGGCGGCTGGTGGGAGGGGTGGGGCGGCTGGGGGGAGGGGTGGGTGGTTGGAGGGGGGGGGCAGTTGGGGGGAGGGGGCGGTTGGGGGGAGGGGTAGGGCGGTTGAGAGGAGGATAGGTGTGGGGCTGTTGGGGGGAGGGGTGTTGGCTGTTGGGGGGAAGGGGAGGGGTGGGGCGATTAGGGGGAGGGGTGGGGCTGTTGGGGGGACGGGTGGTTGGGGGGTGGGGCGGTTGTGGGGAGGGGTGGGGCGGTTGGGGGCAGCCGAGGGCTGGGGGAGTTGATTGAGAAGTCGCGGCGAGAAGGGGGGGGGCAGTGACAGAAAGAGACGGGAGGTGGGGGTCACCCCCCACCCACCCACCGCCCCCGCTCCCACCACCTTACTGGAGTTCTTATCTCTCATCATCAATGGCGAGGGTGTGGGGTGGGTGGCGCGGTGCTCGTGTTTACATTGTGGGGGGTTCGCGTGGAGTGGGGGCGCTGGCATTGAGACGCGTACCCAACGTGGATTACGACCTTTGCTAAATATGGAGTCTTCGCGTGATCATTGAGCAGCGCCGCGCGTCCGGGCCGCTTCATTCTTCTGCTTTTCTTACTTTCTGTATTCGCTAATGGGGAGGGGGGGTTGAAGGGGGGCGGAGGGGGTGCGATCAGTGGGGGGCGGCTGCTGGGTTGGGGTGGGAGGGTGCCGCCCCGGGAGGTCAGTGTGGGGGAGCGGTGTCTGCTCTGCGCGTGCGATTGAAGTTGAGATGAAAGTGCCCCCCTCCCCGCACCCCTCCACCCCCCTCCCCCTGCTGTCTTTTTAACGCTTTCCAACTAAGGTGGAAAGCGTTAGCGCATTTAAAACTCCGTGCCGTCTCTAAGCCGTCTGTCACGGAGGGCCAGGGGGCCTGAAGAACAACTCCCGCAAAGACAATTCGACGGCAGTGAAACTTCGGTGTGGAGTTGCGTTGCCATTAAAGGACTTTGTAAAAACAAAAACAAAAAAGCACCGGCCACATTAGTCAAAGGGTCGCCAGAAAACGTGGCCCCGTTAAACAACCAGCGCTAAGTTTATTTGTACTTTCGGTCATTGCGTGTGACATCATCTCGCTCTTCGGCTCGGTAGTTAACGTTGGTATTGAACCTTTCGTGCGACCGTGAACACGATGTTACAGAATCCACGCAACACTTATATCTTGTCTTGTTTAACCCAAAACAATAGATATCTAACGTGCTAAATTTGTATTACAAAATGTCCTATCGGTGTCATGTCGTTAGATTGCGGCCAGATCGTTTCTGAAAAAAAAGCATTGTAGCTCCGTGCGTCTTACCTGGTAAAATAACAAGAAAGTTTTAGTTTAGTAATCGATGGGATATGGATGTAGAAACTCTTGGAAATCTCTCAGATGGCATGCACTCATGTATACGATTTTGTTTTAAAACAGTGAGTATCATTACCAAAAACAAGTTCGGTCCAAAAGGTTTAATCCAAAATGTCGCATCCGAAAAGTTTCGTAAACGTGTCACGTACGAAAAGGCTTATTCAAAAAGTTGCATCCAAAACCAGTCACATTTTTAAAACGTCCCATTCTAAGAGTGTCGTCAAAACCAGGCGCATCGCGTTCACAAAGTTTCAACCAAAAAAATGTTGGCCGCACTGCCCGTGACCCAGAATAAACATACGGCAAGACACACATGAACTCAGCCTCTCTCGCACACACACAGATACGCCTACAAAGATAGACACGGCACGCACGCAGACACAGGCGCCGCTGCTGCGCACGTACACACTTGCGAAGTGCGTGTAAGCAGGCACCGGTCTTTGAGATCCTTCGCACGCAAACTCAACAAAAAAAAAACCCTCCCCCCATCGCCACGCCACCCCCATCCCCTGAGCCCCGAGCATCCCTCTACTTCCTCCATCTCCCTCCTCCTCCTTCGCCCCTTGCGTTCTTACCCCCGGGGTGTCCTCTCTTCCCGACACAGTGTGCTCGCGTTTGAAGTTTGATTGGCGTTTCTTGAAGCCCGTGGCTTGAGCATTCTTGTCATTTAATACCCTGTGTCATATCCCCCCTATCATCATCATCATCACAATCACCATCATGATTATTATAATGATTATTATCATCATCTACGCGCCTACTGTTGGGTTCAGGGTTTTTTTATTTATTGTCATATAACCGCAGCCGCACAGCAGGTGCGAGGCGCTGGAGTATTTTTGCTTGAGAGAAGACCACGCGGCTTGGAGAGGGAGGCCTTCATCCAGCAGCGGATTGACCGTGACTGCTGCTGATGATTTACGCCGAATAGCCGCGTTCCGTAAACCCTAACCAAACCTTTCGGGGCAGTTGACGGACAACTCGGCAATTAGAGGAGTTTTGAGGCAGGTGACATTAACATCGGAGGGATTTGTTTTATCACTCGATACGTTTTCTGTTCTTGTTTTTTCAACACCGGTGTGGAGTTTTTATTGTCCTGAACCAATGCGGCTGCAATGATGCGCCCCCAGAAGGCCGTGCGGCCGATGGGTTCTGTAAAATACTTGAAGAACGAAAACAAAATAATGTCGAGAGACAGATAGAGAGACATCTCTCCTCGACAACGACGCGAACGATAATGGTTGCGTTGTATGAAAGCGACGAGAGCAAATTTCACGTGCACGTCTGCGGAGCGAGGCCATCCACACTGCACGCACTTTGCGTGACCAAATCATTCAGAATGTGCCCGCGATCTGCGTGACAATCTCCTAAGCCAAGCCGGTGTGAGCCTGGATGGTGCTCGCATTTCTGAGCGCCACCTACGCAGCGATTGTTGGTAGCTCGGCTTCGGTTATAGACCAGCAGAAAGTGTCGCTTCGTGCTACAAACTCCATTGTTGGCATGTGCTTCGATGCTTCCCCGCCTTCACCAACCCGCGCTGATCGTTGCAGTTTGTTGTCCTTCCCGCGCACCTCCTGATTCGCATGGTTGGCTACGTACGGTGCGAAAGAAGTTCAGCGTACGCACATCACATACGTGGTGAAGTATGGTCAAATGTACCGACGCGACCGACTCGTGCGGCGCTACCCACGTGTGTGTGTCGCAGCACACACACGTGGGTACATGCGTGCGCGTGTGCGTGCGCACACACGCACACGGTACATTAAGTATTATTATTACATGCGTGAAGGGCACGTGACGGGCAGCCTAGCAGAGTAAACGTGCAGAGGGAGAGATATTCGGGAGCAGAAACAATTTCAACGAACGAAAAACACTTTTCGACGACAAAAAAACCGACTCTCTCGACGTGCGAATACAACCCCCACCTCCCGTCTCTATCTGTCACTGCTGCCACCCCCCTTCTCGCCGCGACTTCTCGATCAGCTCCCCCAGCCCTCGGCTGCCCCCAACAACATTTCTGAGCGATGCTCTTTATACGAAATCGACACGCGCGCGCGCGCACGTGAACCGCGCGCATTGCGATGGCGCGACTGTGTGAGGTGCACACAGAGTACGCGCGGACGAAAGCGCCGTCATGCCACCAACGATGGCTGGCAAGGCATGGGCTTGACATGTGTGTGTGTGTGTGTTCACGTGTATGGGGAGCGGTGGTGCAGTGGTTAGCGCTACGCTGCGCTACGAACCTGGCGACCCGGGTTCGATTCCCGCTCACGGCCAACACCGGTGACGATTATCTGAACCGGTCCTGGGCCTCCCCTAGGTCGACTCAGTCTCAGATGAGTACCTGGTGTGATGTGTGAACATGGTCACTAGAGAGACAAAGGCGACCGGGCGTGGTGCTGGCCACCCATCCCCTTGTGTACCGTGCCGGCCTTCATAAGTGCTCGCTAACAGCACTTGCCCCCAGAGTCTGTTAAGGCTACACGGAGGATCTTTGTCTTTGCCTGAGTGTGGGGAGCGGTAGTGCAGAGGTTTGCGCGCTGCGCTACGAAACCAGGGAACCCGATGTCGATTCCCGCTCACGTCCAACACCCGTTAGCCCCCCCCCTAGGGCGACTCAGCCTCAAATGAGTATCCGGTGCGAAGTGTAAACGTCGCCACTGGGGAGACAAAGGCGGTCGGCTGTGGTGCTTGCCACCCGCCCCTTCGTATACCGTGCCGGCCTTCATATGTTCTCGCTAACAGCGTGGGATCTTTGTCCTTGGGGAGCGGTAGAATAGTGGCGAGTGTGTCGCGCTACGGACTCGATTCCCCTTCAGGCCTACAACCGGTGACGATTATCTGAACTCTGTCCTGGGCCTCCCTCTCGATCCGCTCAGCCTTAAATGAGTAACGACAGCAGTGTCTAAACATCAGCTGGGACGTGTTGCTCGTCATCTAACCCTTGCGTGCGCCGCGTCGGCCTTCGTCGGTGCGACTCGCTCACAGCAACTTGCCCCCCGACGGTTCGTTAAGGCTACACGGGGGATCTTTGTCTTTGTCGCGTCGAGTCAGTCGGATTTCCATCTCGACTCTGGCAAAACATCGGGATCATCGCTATCGCGGGATCGCCGCTGTGGAGCCCGTCCGCGTGTTCGCTGTCGCATTCACATTCCTCTGCCGAAGAGAGGCTGAGGTCACCTCCTGCTGCACCAAGCATGCCCTGCCGCAGCTTCGTGTTGGTTTCACGCGTTACACGCAGGACATCTTACACGCGTGTCGAAAATCACGAACTGTTTGAAAGTCGGTCGCGGGTGGAGCAGAGGTTCGGAGCGCGAAAGAAGTACAAACAAAGACAAAGATCCACCCGTATAGCCTTAACAGACTGTTGGGGCAAGTGCTGTTATTCGAGTACCTATGAAGGCCGGCACGGCACACGAGTGGGTGGGTGGCCAGCACCACGCCCGGCCGCCTTTGTCTCCCTAGTGGCGATATTCACACATCGCACCAGATACTCATTTGAGTCTGAGTCGACCTAGGGGAGGCCCAGGACCGGTTCAGATAATCGTCACTTGGTGTTGGCCGTGAGCGGGAGTCGAACCCGGGTCGCCAGGTTCGTAGCGCAGCGCGCTCACCGCTACACTCCCGTCGGTCGGGTGGAGCAGAGGCTCAGAGCACGGATGGCTACGTACGGTGCGAAAGAAGTCCAACAGACGTGCGTACACGTGCGGAGGTGGTCACCGCTTGACAATCTGTGTTCGAAAGGCCGCCTGCGACAATTGGAGCAGGTGCGGCGAGTTGATGGGTCTTAGCCTGGTACGCGAATTAAACAAACAAAAAAATACCACGTACAAATTTTGGTTCTGCACTAAACCGGGCTACATCCCAGCGACGTGAATTCGAAGTTGACGTCGTCGCTTTCATTTGCAGAGCGGGTGGGGAGAGCGCTGCCCTTCTGTCGTGTTGACTTTCGCGGGGCCTTCACCTTGACACGAACGATCGCGCTGCTCTGAGAGGTGCGAATGCGTTCTCCGTCCTCGTGAAATGACGCCGATGGTGCTAGTCTGGTTCGACTCGATGTTCAACAACGTGTCACCCATTGCTTGTTAATCCGGGAAAGCCACGCCGAATCCTAGGACTCTCTTCGTCTTGTTGTTTTTTTTTTACAGCAACGCGGCACGCACAACACGTAACAGGCACAACACGCAACAATCGCAGCACGCGGCACCCGGCAGAAGGAGAGAGTCCCAGGGCGCCTGACACGAGCTGCAGGCTGTGGTGTTCCCATGCGATGTTATTTGGCGCTCAGCATCTTCGAGAGAGAAAAATGCGCCCTTGTTTTAATCTGCGCCACTGGAGGTCCCGAGATGGCAACGCGATAATACTATTATTATTATTTTTTTACTGCAGAATATTTTTTTTAACTTTAGAATACTTTTTTTGACTGTAGAATATTTAGTTTCTTACTGTAGAATTTTTTTTTAACGGAGGTTGCTCGGCGCATGCGAGCACGGTTCAAGAATTCACGTGACACCACCGAAGCGATAAGCGGAGCTGTCACCGTCGTCAATAAATTGTGTAAAAATAAAATAATAACGGATTGTGAAAAGGAAAAAAACATCAGAAGGCACCCAGAAAAGAAGCGATGTCCGCCGCTGGAGGTTGCAAATGCGGCCGTAGGCAACATAAAGCGTGTATTTAAGGGCATTTCTTGATGGTAAATTCCCCAGATGGAGAGAGGACACACGAGCAGAGAGCAACGGGAGTTCACCATCTCATCTGTGTGGACACATTGTGCTCCCCTCCCTCATGTGTGCGTTGAGAATCAGTACAGAATGTCGGCATCTGCACACACTACTTACACAGTAGTAGCATTGACTCGTTATCCACTCTGGTGTATCTACTCAGGGCACCACGGTGGCTAGGAGATGTTAACTTCCCCGCCTGGCATACAGGAGGTCGTGGAGTTCGATCCCGACTCTGACGCCTGCTGCTGTGTATTTGGAGTTTGCGCGTTCTCCCCGTGGTCGCGTGTATTTGTGTCCGGGTCCTCCAGGGTTTCCTTCCACATTTAGAAACACGCGTTTAGAGTATTTGGCTGCTATGAATGTCCACGTGATCAGCCACTTCGTTGAGCTATCGTTTGTGGCCAGGTGGTTTCTGAAAAAATAGCTACATTGCTCAGCGGGCCTTACCTGGTAAAAGAAAAATATAATAATCGCGTGTTTCCCCTTTTATCTGGCAACAAAACTGAAACCTTTTTACGAGGAATCATGTCTGCATTAACCACAATACTTGTGTGGTCAAAATGCAAAAAAAAACACACTCTGATAATATATGCATTGTCCTTGAAACTGATTGGTCCACACCAGAGACGGCTTTCTTTTGAGCCTAGTCTCAATTGGTGCTAAACCAGAGGACACCAAAATGCGTAAAATTAAAATAGTTTAAGTTTAGTATGGGTTTTCTCCAGAAACTCCAGTATCAGTCCTAAACCATTAAACATAGCGACATGGCTAAACATCCCACTTATCCAACCCGCACTGACCAGCATGGAGACTTGTGACCAATCAAAGAACCCCAATGACTCACGCGGCGTGGGGAGCCCTTCATCTGCCAGTGGATTGTCAGCGAGCAGCAAAGTACAAAGCATTGACGTTGGTGAGTTACCGTCACTTATTATTGCTCCTGCTGCTACCCCACTGGTGAAATAGCTTAGAGCAGGTGGCCTGCCAGTGACCACACTTTCTTCCGAATAAAACAAAATCGTCAAGCCCGCATTCCCGCATGATCTTGCGCAGGCAGCGTCACTGTGTTTGACACCAGCAGGCCACTGGGTCAAACGATCCATGCCAGGTTTTTGCCCGCACGATACGCGAGGCTTGCCCCAATATGACTATACTCACCATTTTTACTTTGATATACGCATGGTTAAAGGTGCAGCCCTGAAATTGCTTTGGTGGAAGGGCCGTCCACGAGGGGGGGGGGGGGGCACTGGACAGTCCCTCCACCAGAGTATTTGGCCTACTCTTCCATGCGAGCCACGCGTATTGCACCCACACTTTACCCCACCACACACGGCCTGAAAAATCGACGAACTCTGGTGTATCCATTGACACCGCTGCGTGTACAGAGGCTGGAAGGGCCGTCCACGAGGGGGGGGGGGCACTGGACAGTCCCTCCACCAGAGTATTTGGCCTACTCTTCCATGCGAGCCACGCGTATTGCACCCACACTTTACCCCACCACACACGGCCTGAAAAATCGACGAACTCTGGTGTATCCATTGACACCGCTGCGTGTACAGAGGCTGGGTGAGGAGGCGGGTGGGGTGCTATTTAAGAAACTTGCAACTGCCGCGCCGGGAGATCTGATCAAACTGGCAACCTCTGAATTGTTCGTCCAATGAACAAACCGTAACACTTCGGTATCATCGGCACCACCGTCGATCGATCGGAAAGTCGCGCGCGGTCGGATCGAGCGTGGGGGTAGCTCCTCGCACGTCTGTCACGCCGTCTGGCCAGGGAGGAAGAGTAGGCCAAATACCACCTCTTGATCTCCCTCTCCAGAGGGAGGACCTTCCGCCAGTGCAGGAGTCGCATAAGCAAGAAGTTGCAGGGCTGCACATTTGCCTTGACGTGTGATGTAAAGTCATCAATAATTATATCGCCCCTTTGATTTTATTTTCCTGACAAATATTTGCATTGCTGTTACAGATGCATATAAAGATCTACACTACCCGTTAAATGTGCTTGTTCTGGCTTCAACGTCTCAGAATGTGCGGGACAGCTTGTAGAGTTGCCATGACCAGAATGTCTGACGGCGCAGGCTTACGTCGCGTGAATGTCGAGTTGGAGGCCTTGTAAGTAAACATTTATACTGGAAGGAACCTCCTGGTTACACCGGCCCACAGGGGATTATTGTGTCCGTCCGTCCATCGTGCATCCGAAAATGGGAGGGGTGGGGCTGGGTGGGGAGGGTGGGGCTGGGTAGGGGGGGGGGCTGGTCACCCCGTGGTGCCCTTATAAAACTCAACGTTTAACCTACTCACGCCGGCTTGTGCCCGCCCTCACAGTCGGGCATATTTGCGGAATACACCACGCCGCCGTTGACGCTGGCCATTGACCGAGCAACCCAACGTTCCTACCAGCTCCCTCCGCAGGAATGTGTTTCCTCCAGTAAGTTCAGCAAAGAACAACAAACAATACGAATACAAGCACCCCAAAAAATACCAATTACAAAGTAATGGGAAATCCATATGGCGACAATCTGTCACGTGCTGGAAACTCTCATCGTGGCATACACGAAGAATGATGGTGTGGCAGTCGTCCTTGTAAGAGATGCCCCCCACATTCTCCAGCAGAGGGTAGAGTTCAGGGCATGTTTGTTGTTGCGTGTTTGTCCGCAAGCTGAAGTGAGCTTCATGAAGCGACGCCACCTTATCGATGTTTGTCATCGGGTTTTCATGAAATCGGAGCTGCGAATCAATTCAAGGCGAGACGTGCTCGCGTGTGATTTTTTTATCCTTCTTCTTGGCATCTCGTTCGTGATCGTCGCTCGTTTTACCCGCACTCGCTTTCAGCATTCTGCTCCGCGTTCGCGTAAATGTGTTAGGTACGTTGAACTTTTTTCGCACCGTACGTAGCCGGAGGTGGACCGCATAGTCCACACCGTTACGTGTTACACTCATTCTCCCGGCCGTGTTTCAGATATGAAACCAGGGTTTCTCTTAGAGCAGTCCAGTCTCGCCCACCAACGCCGACATGAACATTTCAAACATTCTCTTTGGTTAAATTTCGATTTAAAGCTTTCGTGACTGCAGGGATTCATCTTCTTGGTTCTTTCGGTAAAGTCACGTAGAAGGGAAATAATAAAATAATAAAAGTAAACATCATAAAATACAATTCTCACGGCGTTTCGGCCACAACGCAAGCAGCCGTCCTCAGGTGAAGAACAGGTATGTCGGAAAGACAGCGTCTGACACTGTCTTTGCCGAAACGTTGTGCGAATTGTATTTTATTATGTTTTATTTTTATTATTTTATTATTTCCCTTCTACGTGACTTTACCGAAAGAACCAAGAATACGAATCCCTGCAGTCACGAAAGCTTTAAATTAAAAATACAATTTTTATTGTTTTATATTTGTATTATTTTATTATTTCCCTTCTACGTGACTTTACCGAAAGAACCAAGAAGATTATCTTTGGTTCTTTCGGTAAAGTCACGTCGGTATAAAATAAAATAAATCACGACGTTTCGGGCGCAACACAAGCGCCCGTCATCAGGTGGGAAAGCATGGTCTGCTGCTGATCCACTACTCCCCGCCCGCACAAAAAATAGTGAACTCTCCCACGTGCCCACGTCCTGCTCGGCTGTGACAGCTGATGGTGTAATTTTTTGTAGCAGCAGCAGCATCATCATCATCATTATTATTAAACTCTGGGCCATGCCGACGGTTGTGGCGTAAACACGAGCGGTGCGGAGAGCCCTGTCGTCGGACATGCCCGATGACAGCGAGTCCGATAAGACGACCGAGGCCTCTCTACCCGGCGCGCATTAGTCGCCTCGTCGTTCCCTGCGCGCTCCACGTGAACGCGAACCTCGCTCAACAACTGCGAGAAGCGACACCGCAGTTCTGTACAGTACTTCTCTTGGCGGCTATTTCTGTTTGCTCGGTTTCATTTTCAGATTAACAACAACAACATTTTCTTCTTCGTCCAGCCTTTGAAAAGTGACACTTTGGTAATCGTGTGGATTGCTTTTTTGTATGCCTTCATCTATTCATGAAGTTCACATTTGTTTTACTTATCTGTAATACAAAAAAAAACATTCCAATCAATACTCTTAGGTTTTTTTTCTCTCTTCGGTAAAGTCACGTAGGTAAAAAAATAGAAATAATAATAGAAATGAAAGAATTTTATTTTTATTTTTATTTTACCTACGTGACTTTCCCGAAAAAACCTAAGCGTATGAATCCTTGTAGTCACGAAAGCTTCAAATCTAGAATTCCAATGAATGTCAAGTTGACCATAGATTGACCTGCAGAGACAAACCAGTCAAGTTTCTAGATCTTAACTCTGATAACCTTTTCCTTTTTCATGCCATTAGAAACAATCTAATGTTACACTGAAACATCAGTTGTTAGCTAAACCTCTTCATAATTTGCTTAAGTAGATGTGCCGGTCAATGTACAGCCCGTTATCGCCAAGAAGAAGCAACTCGTGTTTTTTTTTACGAATTTTTTTCTAACGATCCTTTAAAAAAAGAATCCTGAATTATTTAATGTTTAATTTTTATTATTTTATTATTTCCATTCTACGTGACTTTACCGAAAGAACCAAGAAGATGAATCCCTGCAGTCACGAAAGCTTTAAATCGAAATAAAAAATCCTGAGCTGTGAAGGAAATTCCGAATGGTGAAGTCCAAGCAGGCTGCACGCAGGCGCGCGCGCGTGCGTTACAGGCTGCACGTTTGTCCCCGCATCAAGGTTGAACAGAGAATTGCCAAAAGAAAGTGACATCAGAAGGTGTGGAGAGAAACACACGCGGTTCTGCTGCAACGTTGCGTAACACCGCCTGCATTAGGCAAGCAGAGAAATCTCATCAAAGCGATCGGCGCATGCTGCGTTGGCAGTGGTGCACAAGCACAAACAACAACAACAACAACTCACCACATTCGTCAACAACACTGTGACCCATACAATTAAACACGTTTACTTAATAGGTGACGTTTCGGGCGATGACCCTTCTTCGTAGTACATCGTTAGCTTGATCAGATTCATGATTAAGCGTACATCGTCATGTCCACATTGTCGATTGGAAGCAAACCCTGGCCACTTTGGTCTTCTGCCGTGCGACAGACTGTTACTCGCTTCTGTGACCACGTCCCAGCCAATGTCTTGGCTTCCCGGCTGCCCATATTGATCCACCGTCGTGCACAATGCCAAAATTAAAAATAATAATCACACGAGTGGCCTGTAAAATTCGTGATTTATGAATGCAGCTATCGTTGATTGCTCATAAATATTCCCGATGAGCAAACGAAAGGCAATTGCGTCGTTGTTAGACGCCGCTCAGGTTGATGACAACTGCATTTTAACACGTCGGCTTTCATACTCTTTGGTTCTTTCGGTAAAGTCACGTCGATAGGCTTTCACGACCAATATCATCCATAATAGAGGGTTTTTTTGGGTTAGATCACGTAAATATTGACGCAACTGCATCATTGGAAGTGCCACGCTTTAGGATGGCCGCCACCCCAGGCCAAGTCAGTGATGGGGTTTTAGCGACCATACTTCACCAAACTGGTCAGTGCGGATGGGTGAAGGGGAGGGGGAGGGGAGAATCGGCTCTGGTTCTCATTTGGGACTGGTATTGGTCATCCTTGCGCACCACGCTAGCCGCCGCCGCTGTACCACCGCTGTTATTCGCGTGCTGAAGTAGCCGATTTATACAGAGAGGGCATGCGCACATGAACTATGCAAAATAGCCATCGTATCTTGCAAATATGCTACAGAGCGTAGCTGGTCAGAGATATCGTACTTATTGACTCCTCCTCGCTCCCTGTGGAGCATAAGGCCGTAACAAGGCCGCGCAAAAATGTGTTCTTGGAGCAGTTTCAAAAACAATTATGTTACTCTTTGGTTCTTTCGGTAAAGTCACGTAGAAAGAAAACATAAATTAAATAATAGCATACGACGTTTCGATGGCAACACAATCAATCTATGTGTCTCCGTGTCAGTGTTTTGTCTCTCTCTCTCTCTCAAATTTAGCAATTTTTGGACGAATGTAATCAACCAGGTAGGGTGTTGACTGTTATGTTAGCCGACTCTCTATGTTGTATCGCATTATATTTCTAAGTTTACTGAGTTTGTTTTCTCTTTCATTTGTAGCTGGTGCATCTACCGGTCATCTCGGTCAGCAACCCGCGGCACTTGCTGCCCCTGTCCCGTGACCTGGTCGTGCCAGCGGGGCGTTCGACACTTCACGTGGCCTCAAAGTGCACTTAGCCTGGCACAAGCGCCGTGGGGATGTCTCCGCCACGAAGTTGGCGAGCACACTGCGCCACCGACCCGAACCGCCCGACTTTGATTCCCGGCCACGGGCAACGTTGGTGGATGATGATCTAAACCGGGTTCGTGCGTCCCCCAGATCGACTCGGCCTTAAATGAGTTCGTGGTGTGATGTGAACAAACACCGGCGCTGGGGAGACAAAGGCGGTCCCGGAATAGTCCTAGCCACACCACCGACTCGTTGTGCGCTGTTCCGCCCTTTGTAGATTCTCAACTATCAGCACTTGCCCCAACACATCGCGTCGACTATTCGGGGGATCTTTGTATTATTGTGATGTTTTGTGCTCTCCTCTGCTTAGTTACGCCCAGATGGGTGAATGCTCATGGCAAATGGGATTGGTGCCACGATTACGGTTGCCACCTGTCCTGGTTTTCCCAGGAACGCACCTTTTTGTTGAGGCAGCTGCTGTCCTGCATGCGGGAATCTGCAAAAGTCTTCCCGGGAGATTAAACGCCCCGGTGTCTTTTGCTCTGTGCGTAACAACAACAACAACAGACAACAGCAAATCACAACAAAACAAAACCATACTCCAGACAGCGCATTCACGTGCCCTTCTCCATTCTTATGGCATCGCGAGATCGTTCCGTCTTGTTTTTTATTCCTCAGAGGTTGCAAACCTAGCCACAATCACCCACGATATGTAAAGTGGCGGTTGTGGTTTGTGCGGAGAATCGGGCCAATGCCCAACTTGTCGAACTTGTTATTTTTTTCTTTTGTTACTGTTTCATTATTTGTTTAATGGCGTTACGTGTGTGTTGTTGTTGTTGCTGCTGCTGTTGTCTTTTCTCGATTACGATCCAATTTGGCATCGTGTCGCGAGTCACGCCGTGAGTCACGGGGATGAAGAAATCCATTCGCAAGTTCGCGAAGACTCACGCCCAACGCCCCGCGTGCAATCATCGGGCAGCGCCGCGCCCGGCCGCCTTTGTCTCCCGAACGGCGGCGATGTTTACACATCGCGGCAGGTACTCGTTTGAGGCTGAGTAGACCTAGCGGAGGCCCACGTAGCTCTCATCGCGATCCAACGGTCGCGATCTCGGGGTCACGGTTCCAATGAAGAATGAAGTTATTATATTCGTTGGGTCTTTCGGTAAAGCCACGTAGTAAGATTAAATAATACAAAAAAATAACAATATCACGGGAGAGTTGCGATATTTCTCACCTGATGACGATTGCTTGTTTTGCGATCGAAACGTTGTGATAGTGTTATTATTTGTATATTTTTTTTAATCTATCTACGTGGCTTTACCGAAAGACCCCAAAGAATATGAATTCCTGCGGTCACGAAAGCTGTAAGTCAACGGAGTCTTCGTTTGCGACATCCAGCGGCTGGAGGTATCGCGTAAAACCCATTACGTACATGCTTCATGAGGTTACAGGTGAGCGACTTGGGGCCCGAAGCTCTTTGTTTAGGTTGCTTATGCCTCGCACCACCACTGTGGATCAAGACAAAGATCACCCGTATAGCCGTAACAGACTGTTGGTGCAAGTGCTGTTAGCGAGCACCTATGAAGGCCGGAACGGCACACGAGGGGTGGTTGGCCAGCATGCTATCCCAACCGCCTTTGTCTCCTTAGTGGCGATGTTTACACACCGCACAAGGTACTCTCATTTGAGGCTGAGTCGACCTAGGGGAATCCCATGACCGATTCGGATAATCGTCACCGGTGTCGGCCGTGAGCGTGAATCGAACTCGGGTCGCCGGGTTCGTAGCGCAGCGTACCGCTCCCCACACCACTGTGCACCACTACCACCACCACCACCACAACCACCACCACAACCACCACCACAACCACCACCACAACCACCACCACCACCACAACCACCACCACAACCACCACCACCACCACAACCACCACCACTACCACCACCACCACCACAACCACCACCACCACCACAACCACCACCACAACCACCACCACCAACAACAAGCACCATCTGCTGGCTGCATCAGAGCGAGCCGTGTCGGAAGATCATTTGTCTTGTTCTCGTTGTCGAGGCCGAGGCTCTGCAGGGCGCCGACTCCACAACTGCCGCGTTCGTCTCGCCTTGGCAGGCAACATCTGCCGTGGAGCATCATCAAGGGCTGTTATGTTGTCGCATAAAAAAAAAAATTAAAACCTCACCGTGAAAAGTGAATATTTCTGAATTCCTTAAGGAGGGGATGGTGGCCGGTTGACGGGGTGCTCACAGAGAGCCCCGCTGACTGAGGACCTGGGTTGGAATCCGGGTTTCAGCCGCCAATGATTCATAAAACCGGGTTCTCAACATCGCCCACCGAGAAGAAACGTGTTCACGTTCCTCGAGCAGGAAGAGATGTGCCGGGTTCGCTCCGGGGGTCACAGAGAGGATGAGCGAGCACCGCCGAGATCCTGGATTCAGGTCCATAGTTCAGGGATGACCGAGCCACGTTTAGGGAGTTGATCGTCTCAATCCGGTCGCCAATGACTACACGCACACCGACACATTGCATTGCATTTGGGTTGAGATGCAATCTGGCTTGTTCCATCCAGCTCTGCGAATGAACACTTCCGTTTGAATGGCACTCACCACACACACGCCGTTTGTCGCAGGGGCTCACGCTTCCGTGCAACACCGATCGTGGATCCTTGCATCGCACGACCGCGAGAGAATGAAACCGAGTCTGGGCAGGCCTTCGTCGCCCAGCAGTGGCTCGAACACGGCTGTTGGTCATGATGGCGAATAACAAAGCAGTGGAGTTGCCCGCCGCCTGATGTGAAACACAACACGGTCGTCCATTACGCTGTCGTAAAGGAAAAACATCCATCTAATAGGTGACGTTCCAGGTAATGATCCTTCTTTATTTTGCTATGAAGAAGGGCAATTGCGCAAAACGTTATGCATTGTTCCTTTCAGGCACTGTTATTGACAATGTTTATTCGTTTTTATTTTTTTTACGCGTACACCGCTGTCAACCGAGCAGCAGCATCACGGGCTAATGTGTTTAACATGGGGTACGTTCGCTTGGATTGAAGACATCAACGGCGGTGATTGGAGATGTCTCGCGGTTAATCCCAAGGGGGAGGCGGGGGGGGTCGCGGGAAGACGGTGGTGGCGACGGGAGGAGGATGGATGGTGGCTCGGATCTCGCAGACTGCCTCAGGCCTCGGTGACTTGACAGGAGAAAATTAATCAGAGCTGAGTAAACCGTGAGATGTCAGGACAGAGTGAGAGAGATGTGTGTGTGTGTGTGTGCGTGTGGCTGTGTGCGCGTGTGTCTGTGTGTGCGTGTGTCTGTGTGTGGGGAGCGGTAGTGTAGTGGTTAGCGCAACGGTGCGCTACGAACCTGGCAACCTGTGTTCGATTACCGGTCACGGCCAACAACAGTGACGATTATCTGAACCGATCCTGGGCTTCCCCTAGGTCGAATCAGCCTCAAATGAGTACCTGGTGCGGAGCGTAAAGACATCGCCACTAGGGAGACAAAGGCGGCCGAGCGTGTTTCTGACCACCTTTGGTGCATCTACCGGTCATCTAAGTCAGCACCTGGTTCTGTCCCAAGACCTGCTGCTGTCGGCGAGCCTCCGACACTTAACGTGGCCTCGAAGTGCACCTGGCCTGGCACAGGCGCCGTGGTGACGTCGCCGTCACTTGGTGGCGAATGGTGGTTGTTGGTATTGATGGTGGTGGTGACGGTGAGGGGTCGCGCGCTGCGCTGCGAACCCGGCGACCCCCGCTTTGGGCCACCAACACCAGTGACGATTATCTGAACAGGTCGTGGACCTCCTCAGCCTAAAATGGGTACCTTGTTCTGGTGTGTAAAACATCGCCACTGGGGAGACAAATACGGCCGGGCGTGGTGCTGGCCAACCACTCACCCCTTCGCGTGCCGTGCAGGCCTTCATAGGTGCTACTCGCTAACAGCACTTGTCCCAACAGTATGTTCGGGCTATACGGGGGATCTTTGTCTTTTGTTTTATGATGGTGAAGGAAGGGGTTGGTAACCAGCGATTAATTTCAGCCACACGAGTCCGGAACGCTGCTCTGAGAATTGTTTCCACTCGACAGCCTTCTCATCTTATTTTGGAAAACGACATCCTTATTTTGTCTTGCTACATATTATGTTTTCAATCCTCTTTGTATGTACGTATGTTGCACTTCTTTCGCACCGTACGTAGCCAACCGTGCCAATCGGAGGTGCGGGAATAGAATCATAGGGATTCCGGGGACAATCGTATATGATGACAGTCAATAGGCCGACGTTTGTAGGTCTAGTGGCAGCGCCTGAGGCTGGTAATCCCTCCTCCAAAACCAGACCAGCTGCGTTCCGCAACATATCCCGTGATAAACTAAGCCCTGGAAGTCACAATTATGAAATTAAGCCCATGCCCATGTTACCCTGAACCGTGCATGATCACGGCAGATTGTATGAGGGCGGCAATGTTGGTATTTTGAAGAGAGAATGCCGGGCGATGTCGGTTTCGCATCGATGAGATGGCAGAAGCGCGACGATTTAATGCATCCACATGTGCGGAGTTTAACACGTTAAGCTACTTACTCGTACGTCTTGCTGGGTACACCCCCATCCCCTCCCCGGGTTCCTCCGGTTTCCTCCCGCACGGAGTCAAAACAACCAATGAATAAAGAAACTGGACAAACTTCCCACTGTCGCAAAGATTCTCTTTAAAAAAAAATGAGCCTTAAGACTCAAAAGTACGATACTTTGCTGCATTGAATAAAAAGCGCATTTTTAAATAATAATAATAATTAAAAAAAATATTCCTTATCACGCGTCACCTTAAACATGCAAGATATTCCGCATAAATATTCCACCACTTGCACCCAGCAGCGCACGTGCGCGCAATGCATTGTGCCTCTCGACGCGTGCAGCCTCATGGCGAGTCTCCTGTGGCGGGTGGGGAGCGGTAGTGTAGCGGTTAGCGCTACGCTGCGCTATGAACCTGGCGACCCAGGTTCGATTCCCGCTCACGGCTAACACCAGTGACGATTATCTGAACCGGTCCTGGGCCTCCCCTAGGTCGACTCAGCCTGAAATGAGTACCTGGTGTGGTGTGTAAACATCGCCACTGGGAAGACAAAGGCGGTCGGGCGTGGTGCTGGCCATCCACCCCCTGGTGTACCGTTCCGGCCTTCATAGGTGCTCGCTAACAGCACTTGCCCTTACAGTCTGTTAAGGCTATACGGGGGATCTTTGGGGGGGGGGGTGCCGATGGCAGTGTGGTTAGAGTGGTAAGTGCAACCACGAGCGCGACGCTGCGATACGTACTCGGCGATTCCCGACTCGCGGCCAACACCGGTGACGATTATCTGAATCGATTCCTGGGCCTCCCCTAGGTCGGCTCAGCCTCAAATGAGTACCTGGTGCGGTGTGTGTGAACATCGCCACTCGGGAGACAAATGCGGTCACGCGTGGCGCTGGTCACCCACCCCCTCGTGTACCGTTCCGGCCTTCATAGGTGCTCGCTAACAGCACTTGCCCCCACCAGTCTGCTAAGGCTACACGGGGGATCTTTGCATTTGGTTGAAAAGAGGGGGGTGTGAGTCACGAATTCGCTTGAATTTTCATTCACAACGCAATAGCCAAGATTTGGAATTCCCACCCCCCCAGCCCCTCCCCCTCCCTCCACATGGCCTGTTCACCCGGCAACAGAAACGGGTACAAGCACCGTCGATGTGGCAGGTCCCGTGTGGTGGTGGTAGCACGTGGGGCGCTCCCGCCTCTTCCAAGACGTCTGGACCATGGCGGACAAAATGCCCTCGAGAGCGGAGGTCTATCTGCCAGTCACAGCAAGGGGCTGCCCCGTTACCTGAACGCTCACAACACGGAAAAGCCGCTGCGGAAATAAACCGATCGCCGCATTCGTCATTAACGCTGCCTGACAGCGCAGAGCTGTGTCATAGGCTGACGTTTCAGGTCGCGGCCCTTGTTCAGGGCACCGCGATGGCTCCGCGTGCAGGTATTGGCACGCGGCATCGTTGACGGCTTTTCTTTCGCGGTTTCTTCGCGCTCCCCGCGATATCTGTCACGACGGAATCAAAACCAAATCATAATCATCGTTATCAATGCCCATCATCAATCATCGTCGTCATCGTCGTCATTATCATCGTAACCCCGTTGCCGGAGAGTAGCTGTTGAATCTTTCGAATCAATTGGACGGTGTTCTGGCAATTATAGCAATCATGATGGCACGTGTATGAAGTCTGATGAACTCGGCTCGTGCTGCAGGACATCGGGTGATCTCTCTAATCGCAGGACCGCGAGACGTGGCGACGGCTTGAGGAGGCCTCCATCCAGCAGTTGGTTGACCGTGGCCGGCGATCGTGATGGTGGTGGCACGAGAGGACGCGAACGTGTCGTTGCCTCCAACCTTTTGTTTCGTGACACATTTTCTCACCAACGCTCAAGTGTACCGGGGGCACCGTTGGCAGTCACCGGATGTTTGTTTGGGCGACGTTGGCTACTTGAGCGTGAAATGACGGAGCAGGTTCTCGGCGCTGGCCGAAGCCTCGCAGGCGACGCCGCTGTCCCTCTCAGCACCCCTCACTCCGTGCCCCGAGACGCCGCCGGTGACCGCCGCCGCCGCCGCCGCCCCCTTGCCCCGCGTGCCGTCGGGCGTCGCGTACCGCGCGGAGGCCCTCCCCGGGCCGCGCACCTCCTGCCTCTCCATAACCCCGAGGACCTCGTCCAGCATGGACGGCCCCAGGTCCGTGTGCAGCGACAGCAGCGAGTCGCTGCAGCGCGGTTCGCCCGGTGGCCACCGCGGCGTCCGTGACAGGGTGCTGAACGCCGACCACTCTCCACGGCCGCCAGCGCCCCTCGCCTGGAGGTCACCTCTCTGTGACCTTTGAGGTGGCGGCGGCGGCGGGGACACGGAGGGACTCGGCGTGGGCGGCGATTTTGAGTTGTCCGACCACGCGCCAGGCCATGGATCGTCCGCCGAGGGGAGCGACGGGCACGCGGCGGCGGGGGCGGCGGGGGCGGCGGGGGGCTCGAGGGGGGTCGCCCGCCGGTGGTCGTCGCCGTTCTCCCGCCTGCTCTTGGCGAGCAAGTCCCTGCGCTTGGATCGCGGGTGGAGGGTCTGCCGGCTTTTGAGGAAATGCATCGATTCCGTGACGGCCACGCGCTCCGGAGTTCTGGGCCACAGGCAGCCCGGTTGCTCGTGGTCGACGGCGCTCGCAAAGCCGTTCCGAGCGCAGCCTTCGCGGGATGGGGGGCGAGGGTTCGTCGACTCGGGCCCGGGGCTGAGCTGGCCGACGGCGGCGGCGGCCCTCGCAGTGGCTTTGGGTTGTTGGGGCTTCCCACTCGAAGCCGTCACGCCGGTCGATCGCCGATGAGAAAAACCGTTGCCGGAGAAGGACATGAAGCGGAAGGCCCGGCTGGAGCCCTCGTGCCCCCCCTCCTCCTCCTCCTCCAGCTCGCGGTGCATGTCGTTGCTGGACAACAGCAAGGGCTCCTGAGACGACGTCTCAGTCGCGTGCACCGACTGGAAGTTGCGACTCCTGGAGAGCGGCGGGCTGAGCGTGATGTTTTGCACCTGATCCCTGATGGACCGAAGGAGCCCCCTCTTGGGGCTGGGACTCGTGCACGGCCCCTTGGCGTCGGGGCACGCGAGTCGGTTCACTCGGGGCGGAGGCGACGCCGACCGGAGAGGGAACGGCGACCTCGACGCCGCCGCCGCCGCCGCCGCCGTCCGCACGACTCCGCCGCCCGTCGATCGCGACGTCCCGGCACCGGCGACGTCTTCGCGACCGCACGCGCCCTCGCCGTTCGCGTCGTCCCCCGCGCCGCCCTCGGAGTCCGCCGACGGCTCGGGGCGCCGGCGGGGCGGCCCCGCGCGTCCTCCTGGGCAGAACGGCGACACCCCCGGCAGCACCAGCGCCTGCTCGGGGCCCGTGTAGGGCAGCACGAACGCGTTCCTCAGCACGGGCGACGGGATCCCGACGCCGGTCGTGCCGCGTGCCGCCTGGTAGCCGGGGCACGACGCGACCCGTGCCTCGAGGTCTCGGTCCCGCCGAGCCTCCGGCACCGCGCGGCATCGCTCGGCTCGCTGGAGGACGCCGTCCCCGCCGTGGGACGCGGGACGCTCGCTGCTCCACAGGAACGAGAGGTCTCCGAAGGCGGCGGCTCCTTCGCCCATGCCGCCCGAGCTGCCCACGTGCGCCACGTGGCGGAAGTCGCCCAGCGGAGGGCTGATCATGTCTCCCGAGAGGATGTCCCGGAGCCTCGCGGATTTCTTGCCCTTACTGGTGCGGCCCGGTTTCAGGTACATGGGGGCCTTCACGGGCATCCTGGCAGTCTGCTCGGGTGGGCACACGCCCCCTGCGTTGAACGCCGCCGCCTTTAAATGTTTCCAAAACGGGATGGTTGGTCGACGGACGCGACTTTCCGCGTCAACCGTTGACGACGAAAAAAGTTGCGCGGATCTAGGGCAAGGAAGCGACGGTGCAATGCGGTGGCATCAGGCGCGTTTGGCTGCGACGATCTCTCGGTTAAAAAATAAAATAAATCTAGTTTACGCAACGTGCCCACGATCTGCCTTGACACGCGCGCGCAGCCGGTCGCGTGCGCTGGACGGGGACATCCAATGAACCTTAGAACAAACAAACACAAACAACAACAACAACATTTCGTTAGTTGACCGACGTATTGGGCTGCCATCCACATCGCATTTTTTTGCTGGAAGGTTGCAGCTCTATAGGATGCGTATACGATTAAAGACAAAGTCACGTTCACAAAAAAAAAATAAGAGGATTTTTTTTACGTGATTAAATATATTGGACTGACCATCTTTGGTTCTTTCGGTAAAGTTACGTATAAAGATAAAATAATAAATTAAATCATAGCATACGACATTTCGATTGCAACACAAGCACTCATCATCAGGTATAAATGAAATAGCTTGTGTTGCAATCGAAACGTCGTATGCTATTATTTAATTTATTATTTTATCTTTATACGTGACTTTACCGAAAGAACCAAAGAGTAATTCCTGCAGTCACGAAAGCTCCAAATTTAAGATTGGACTGACCATGCTCACGCGTAAAATAGAAGGAATGTGTTTTAAGCCCGAAATTCAACGTAAGTAGATATGTAAAGCTTGTTGTTGTTTTGCTAATGTACATACATAAGAACATACATGTTTTGGAAATGAATTACATAATTCACACGTTACAGCGAGCTATACTCAAATCCCCACACCATGTCCATCATTGGAGAGTTCTCATCATACTTCACCACACTGGTCAATGCAGGTTGGTGAAGGGGTGGGGAGGGGTGTCATGGCAGTACAGGACAGCTTCCGTCCGATATCACTTGCCACTGATGTCAGCCGTGGCCGGGAACGAACTCGGGTCACCTAGTTCATACCGGAGCGCCCGTTTGTGTTTTACAAAGAGAAGCACATTTCGTAGATTTACAACAAAAATGTTTTCATTTACTTAAAATTTCCGAAAATTATTCATTCCTTTCGTTTCCGTACACACATTAAGTATGGGCGGAACAGGGCATCGATGAATTGATTTGTCAATGAATATCGGTGATTAAAAGTTCATGATACATGCGTCGAGTTTCGCATGAATATCAATCTTGATTCTCGACCCAGACGCGTGGCACGTCACGGCTTGACGTCACCCCCCTACGGCCACTGGAGGGGAGGCGTTACCATTCACTGCAATGTAAACAACAATCCCGAAATTCGATTTAAAGCTTTCGTGACTGCAGGGATTCATCTTCTTGGTTCTTTCGGTAAAGTCACGTAGAATGGAAATAATAAAATAATAAAAATAAAACATAATAAAATTATTCTCACGACGTTTCGGCCACAACGCAAGCAGCCGTCCTCAGGTGAAGACCAGGTCTGTCGGGGAGACAGACCTGCTCTCCTCGACAGACCTGCTCTCCACCTGAGGACGGCTGCTTGCGTTGTGGCCGAAACGTCGTGAGAATTATTTTATTATGTTTCATTTTTATTATTTTATTATTTCCATTCTACGTGACTTTACCGAAAGAACCAAGAAGAACAATCCCGAAATTCATTCACATCCAGACCCTGAATCGTGAAAATTCATTGACCATTCTCTTTGGTTCTTTCGGTGAAATCACGTAGTTAGAAATAAAATAAAACGAATCACGGCGTTTCGATCGCAACACAAGCGATGACAGCGATGACGACCGCTTGTGTTGCGATCGAAACGTCGTGATTTGTTTTATTTTATTTCTAACCACGTGGCTTTACCGAAAGAACGAAAGAGTATGGATTCCTGCAGTCACGAAAGCTTCAAATCAACATTGAATTCATTGACCCTCCAGTGGAGTGGCGTCGTTCCATCCTCGATTTTTAAGGTGCATCTGAGCTTTACAATTTGTTTTTAATTCTAAAAAAAAGTATTGCTGTGTTGTTCCTGCTCAACATAAGCCACCATCCACCATCGGCATCATTGTTTATCCACTGCTGGATTGAAGACCTCCCGCCCCTACGCCGCCACCAACCTAACACGGTCCTGCAGTGCCGCCCAATCTTGTGCGCGAGCTCATCTCGTAGCTCCATCTCCGCGGCGGTCAAAAAAAACAAAACATTTACGCAACCGACAGCGAACGAACGATTTTTTTTTTCAAGCTGAAATAAACCGTTGCCTTTTCGAGACGCCCCTAACGCAGCGGCGAAGGGCAGCCCGGCGGCTCAGAGCTTCGTCTATTTAAGGCGCGGTATGTTCTCTCGATCCGTTTCAAGCGCATTCCCTTTGTTGCCCTCGTCGTTGTTAGTTTCGAGGGAGGGGGGCATTGTTGTGATCAGTTTGTGTCTTTCCGTTCCGCAGCAGGAAACGATTTGAAACGACGGGCGTTTCGTCTCCTGCGTTCTGGCCTCGTCTGGATTTTTCGACCGAGAAGCCGAGGAAACCGTGGTTGGTCGTGGTGGTGGTTGCAGTAGTGTAGTGGGTAGTGTAGTGGGTAGTGTAGTGGGTAGTGTAGTGGGTAGTGTAGTGGGTAGTGTAGTGGGTAGTGTAGTGGGTAGTGTAGTGGGTAGTGTAGTGGGTAGTGTAGTGGGTAGTGTAGTGGGTAGTGTAGTGGGTAGTGTAGTGGGTAGTGTAGTGGGTAGTGTAGTGGGTAGTGTAGTGGGTAGTGTAGTGGGTAGTGTAGTGGGTAGTGTAGTGGGTAGTGTAGCGGTTAGCGTGCTGCACTATGAACCCGGCGACCCGAGTTCGATTCCCACTCACGACCAACACCGTTCACGATTATCTGAATCGGTCCTGGGCCTCCCCTAGGTCGACTCAGCCTCAAACGAGTACCTGGTGCGGTGTGTAGTAAACATCGCCACTGGAGAGACAAAGGCGACTGGGCGTGGTTGCTACCCACCCCCTCGTGAGCCGTGCCGGTCGTCATAGGCGCTCGCTAACAGCACTTGCCCCGACAGTCTGTTAAGGCTATACGTCAGTCGTCCGTTCCATTTGTCCGTGTTGAGTCCTCTGAGCTCGGCGCTACCGCATGAAGTAAAATAAAAAAAATCTTTGCTCAGAAGAAAATGTCGAGCAATCATTGGTAACCCTGGGGTCAATTTAAATCGCGATTGCGTCATTTATTATGCAATGCGGTCACAGTGGAATTATAATTTCAGATTGATTGTATTTTGTGCGTGTTTAGTTTGTTGTCCTTCACCGTAAATACACACACAACATGCACACAACGTACACACAATCCGCACTGTGTTCAACCACCACCGACACGGCAAGGTCACCCACACTTCTCTGTCTGCGTCTTTCCTCGTACTGCTCCACTTTGGGTTTTTCCCTCTTGCCATCGTCGCCTCTTATCCCAAGTTCGAGTTTACCCCCCTTTGCTCGATTCAAGTCAACTCCTTGCAACTCTGCTGCTTGTTGCTAAACCCGCCTGTCTCTTTGCGCCTTCGGACCTGTGCTCAGCAAGTGTGATTCCTTAACAAACAAACAAAATGAAACGAAAAATAATATATCACCACGTCTCGATAATAACCTCTTGTTGTAACAGCTCTCTCGCTGGTTAAGCAGTTCAACTGCTGGATATTTTTTTTCCCGCCTGAGGACGACCGCTTGTGTTGCGATCGAAACGTCGTGATTTATTATTCTTTTTGGTTTTATTTTATGTGTCTACCTACGTGACTTGACCGAAAGAAACTAAAATAAACCTAATCGCTGGTACAACGCTGACTGTGCATGCGGTGGCTGGAGTTTCGTGACGAGAGGCACAGAGTTTCAAGACAATTTTATTTTCTTTCAGGATGGTCCCCTGTTAACGTTATTTGGCCAATACACCGTTCCTTTTGTGCCGAACAGGGAGGGCTCCGTCTTGAAGATGGCAGTGCTAACAAACATCTGGCAAGCCGGCAGTGTCTGTTGAAGGAGACCGAGCGCTGATGGGATCGACAAGGTTGCAGCTGGTCCAGAGTTTGCTTGTTCGAACAAACGCTGCCGATGAACACGAGTCCGGAAGAGTCCAATGGAGGCTGAAAGTGGCTCCTGCTTTTGGACGTTTGGCCAATGTCATCAATTGGGTGCTTGCCTCCACGTGAGAGGCATCCAGAGTAACCAGAGAAACCCCCAAGCATACGAGGGAGCAACACGCAGCGCGGCACACAGATGGATTCAATGATGTCCTGGCCAATTGGCATTCCCATCCCCCGTTCGACCTGCTATTACCAGAGAGTTCTTCATGCAAGTGCTAACCAGGCCTTTAGCCTGCTTAGCTTGCAATCTATGGGGTGTTCTGGGTGATTTGATGACGAGTATAATCTTTTAATTTCACATGAAGTCTCTTCTGACTTTGAGAAAAATGTTGCCTTTTACCAGAAAACTATGAACAAAAGCCCTCTGGAAAATATTACACTGCACCGGCAAAACATTCACCACACACTACGCTCACCACGCACTACACTCACCACTCACCACACTCACCACACACCACACTCACCATGCACCACACTCACCACACACCACACTCACCACGCACCACGCTAACCACGCGAACCACGCACCACACTCACCAAACACTATTCTCACCAGCCCTGCCTTGTAACGAAATGGCGCAACACAAAAATGACAGTAAATAACACGACACAAAAATAACTGCAAACAACACGAATAATCGACGACGATGATGACGCCACAATGTTGTCCGTGATTTGCGTAGCGTGACGAGGCCGCTCTTCACGTAACAACTCAACATCGACGCCGCTCCTCGGTGGCCACCGCGACGTCTCTCGCGGTGGGCCCTCTCCTCGCTGCACCGCCTTCACAGCCACCGCGCCCAAATGTGAATTCACTTCGTGGTCACGTGTTTTGGGGTTAGTTCGCGCAGATGTGTCGTCCGCCCCCACACCTCCCCCCTCATCTGCACCCGACACGGGCAACCAGTGAGGTTGTCGCGTGAACAGAACTTGCTAATGTCTCACGACGTCAGCACACCGGCGTGTGAAGAGAGCAATGCGCAACGTGTACAATGGATCGCGACGCTTCGCCGGTGATCGCAGCCAGCATCATCAGGCAATCGGCAGATAAGGCTGGCACGCCCTGCTCACGTGACAGCCTTGCTAAGTGGCTATGCCGGGTGGAGGCGGGGTGTACGAATCGTTTACGCGATCTGACACAAACACTTTACTACGATTAACACTGGTCGCGAAAGCTTAACGTGTTAGAGAGGCAGAGTATTAATGTGGTGATGGGGTGATGAAATAGCGTGATTTTGGTATAACATGCATAGACTAATGCTAGTGGTCATGATGGCGATGATGGATAACTATGATAATGATGATGAAGAGTGTTTACAGAGAGATATGGAAAAGGTGGTGATAATGGTGAAGTGAAACATGGAAGTTGATAATGATATGGAGATGATGTTGATGATTATGTAGAGACCTATCAATGAATGATTATGGAGATGGATGATTATGGCTATGGATAATATAGATGATAATGATGATGATGATAATATAATGTAGATTATTATGGATACGGAGACGGATGATGATATTGAACAATATAGTTGCAGAGATGAACTCAGCTTACGATCGTGATTATGATCAATACGACGACGGATATACAAATGTACGGCAAGCCGATGATAACCGCTTGAACAACAAAACAAGCACATTCTACATACCGCTGCCAAAAACGCGAACTGACCCATCTGCACAGGATCACCGCTGCTGTCGTGAACAGCGGCCAAGCCGTGAATGGAGCGGACGAGCGGCGTTTGCCGGGACCTCACCTCGTCCCATCTCCACGAAGCGAACTACCGCAGCCGCCCGTGTGAGCCGTAGCCTCCTCCTCCTCACCCCCCCCCCCCCGTTCCCTCCACGCTCTGCGCGGCACGGCCGAGACGCGAGGCCACCACCAGCACCAGCAGCACCCCCCCGGCTCTACCCCAATTGGTGACATCTCACAACCTCCCCCACCCCCCAACCTTACATCCTCACCCCCCGCTGTCCTCAAAAATAGCCATACACAGCTGGCATAGCAATGGCAGGGAGTGACAGCGCGCGGTGGTGCCGCTATAAATCACGCTCGGCCAGGGGGAGAGGACGAGCGGTGGAGTCTGAGCTGGAAAGCTTCGTCCCCCCCCTCCATCCCCTGAAACTCTCCCCCCACCCGGGCCGTGTGAGCCCGCGACGCTCATGGCTCACAGGGACCCCTTCGAGCCGCCGCGGTGGACACGCGGTGGACACGCGGTAGACACGCGGTGGACACGCGGTGGTCACGTGGTGGACGCGTTGTGGGCAACGCCGGCGAGCCCTGTCGGCCGTAATTTGAGGTTTTCTTGTTTAGGGAGGGCGGTGGTTCTCAACAACAAAAAAGTGTTTTGAGAACCACTGCCGTTACCCCCCCCCCCTCCCATCCCTCCTTGTTGAATTTAGTTTAAAGCGAGTTACTCCCCACCAGACCCTCGGCCACGATTCGCCCAACGTGGTTCTGAGATTGAAAAAAATGGATAATGAAAGTCAATATTTAAACTAATTTGCGAAATATCCTAACTAGCTGGTAACTGCAAGCGAATGCAAACAGACATATTAAACGGACCCTCCGCACGCTGTTTACTCGAGGAAACCACATCGCTCACCATCATCGAGTTTACAAAATGTCTTTAATAACGCGCCAGCTTAGGACGTGGATTTACATTGTAACGTTGTCATTTTATATGGGCAAGATTCATACGCGATTATTATTCACCAATGACTCTCACGCGTGTTATACTTTCACACGTTTATGAATCACATCACGTACCCCGCTGGGGCATTGCCACGTACCTCCCGGGGTCCGCGTCGCCCCCGGTTGAGAACCACGGGTTCTTGAGGATCACCACTTTGTGATTTGCCCGTGTGGGGAGCGAGGAAGTGGATCTCAAGCTGAGCCTGCTGGTGTCCTGCCTTCCTGGACACTCCCCTCCACCCCCTTGCAAGGATGAGATGTGACTGCGAAAGGTAAAACAAGAAGTACACGCAAAATCACGGTGTTTTGCTTCTCTCGAGGCCACGTTTCCCTCCCTCCCCCCACCCTCCAGTCAACAAAGGTGACGTCAGTGCTGATTAACATAACACAAATAACTGGACTCATTGCTATCGTTATTATGATACGGAAATAGATGATGATGATGACGGATATGGCAATTCGATGATAATTGTTGAACAACAAACACATTAACATCTATATTACAGCCAATGTTTTGGGATTTTACAAATGTATCTTCTTTTCGGGTAGTTTTATTAACGAATGTGTCGAGTCACCTATATAAATATATAATAGTCAACATTTTCGGGATTTGGTTCTTTTTCATATCAGAATGAAGAGGATGATGATTACAATTATGCTGATGGGAACACGAGCAGTCGCCTCCGCACTGAGTCAGTCGCCATGCAGTGGATGTGTAGCGACTCTTCAGATGTATTATCATCATCATCACGTGGTTGTCTTGGGTCAACGTTCGGACCGCATATGGAGGGTGACAAGGGCAGTGGATGAGAGAGAAACGCTACGCACCGATAATCTAACCGACATCCGCCGAAAACAAGTTAGACCCCACGTCTTCGAAAGAGACTCAAGACTCATTTTCAAGAGGTTCCTGCGCATTGGGATGTTTGGCCAATTCCATTGTTTTTTGTTTAAAGTGTCTGGGACTGAAAGGAGAGTGTCTGGAGAAAGCCCCCCCCCCCCCCCCCCCTTGCACATATTGCTAAATAAAATGATTGAAGGTTTTACCTCCGAATCAGAATCTTTACTTCGACTGTAGCAGGAATCTGATTAGTTATGAAGCTCTTTTCACAGATGTCCAGTATGGGCGGGTCAGCAAGTTACAACAGCGAACAATAAAACGATATGAGTGCAAAATAGAGAAAATGGTAAACAAGTCACGAAAAGTAAATACGAAACAAAATTATTGAATGACATCAAGATTGGGCAAGGCAGCAAAACCACCAAAAAGAAAACCAGTCCCAGACCCCCAACAAGATAACGCAACACAGCAGTAGTCCCTCAATACAATGCCCACATTGACATTGAACAGGTAATGATCAAAGTTAAGTCCAGTACTTATCTTACGCTGCAGGATACGCACACGATTGCACCATCTCACGCTGCAGGACACACGCACACGATCGCACCAGGAGTGGCTCCAGGTTCGGCGTCCGTACCTGCCGCGTGTGATCGAGTAAAAGATGGGCAGTGGGTCGGCTACCTGACGATAAGATTGCACTTTCATCACAGTCACAATCGAGCAACTTCGAGCAACAGACAAGGGCGACTCTTTTTTTCATTTGCCATTTGTGGTACGGACTCACGTTGTTGTTGTTGTTGATGTTTCACGACGCTGACTTTTAAAACAAATGTAACAAAACCATATGAATCGTCCGTTCTCCACGGGGTCATCTGTCGACAACAGTTTGATTGTCAATAAATCCGTTGCCCATGGGACAAGATTTAACAAAATGTAGAACACGAGACGAGGACTCCACGAGACCACTCCCACCTCCCTCACCCCCCCCCCCCCCACAGCGCTGATCTCCTGCGAAGCGATGGGAGGTCGATGCTACAGCTTCTGGGCTCTGCACGTCAAGCGCTCTGAGCGGGAGCAGACTCCCGCAGTCATCTCTCCCTTAGCCGTGGTCGTTTTTTGTTTTTCATTTTGCATTTCGAATCGCCCCGCGCGCGTTGTTTCGGCATCGTCTCTGAAAGCTCCTGCCACGTGGGACGAACGGAACGTCGGACATTCCACGTGCTGGGGGAGCTTCTTCGCGGAAACTGGTCCTGAGGTTTCCCGATGCAGCCTCACAAGGTGGTGCTCGTTTTAGCCACCCCCGGAGGGATGATTGATGAGGGGACCGAGTTGACCCTGGCTAGGATTTGAACTCTTGACCTCAGGCTTGGGGGCCCTGCTGGTCTCCAGATTGAGCTTCGTTCGCTCTTGACCAGAGTCCGGTTTCTCCGTTGGCTTCCTTAATGGCCGCGCCATGGGTTGTACGTGTTTATACATTGTAAATATGATAAACAAATAACCGCCATGAACCATGATCTATCCACTTCTGGATGAAGACATCTAAATCTCTCACGATGTAACAATCCATCGAGCTGCTGCACACTCGAGCTGATTTCATCTCTCGATAGGCCCACGGTGGACGGAGTCAGAATCAGAACATTTATTTACACTGGAGGAATCCGATGATCTCTAAAGCTCTTTTGCACAGACGTCCAGTAGGGGACCGGTCAGAAAATTACAACAACAATAACACTGATACAAAAAACACGAAAAGAGTGCAAAGTATTGGAAAGTTGAGCAAATCATTAATCAAATAATAATTTAACTAAACTATCTTCTTGGTTCTTTCGGTAAAGTCACGTAGAAGGGAAATAATAAAATAATACAAATAAAACGTAATAAAATAATACAATTCTCACGACGTTTCGGCCACAACGCAAGCAGCCGTCCTCAGGTGAAGAACAGGGCTGTCGGAAAGACAGCGTCTATTCTTCACCTGAGGACGGCTGCTTGCGTTGTGGCCGAAACGTCGTGAGAATTATTTTATTATGTTTTATTTTTATTGTTTTATTATTTCCCTTCTACGTGACTTTACCGAAAGAACCAAGAAGATGAATCCCTGCAGTCACGAAAGCTTCAAATCGAAATTTATTTTATTTTTATTTTACCAGGTAAAGCCCACTGAGCCATGCGCTTCTTTTTCAGACGTGAGCCGTGCCACAAATGATCTCTCTCTCCCTCTCTCTGTCGAGCGCGCTCCGTCCTTTCACTGCCACTCTGTGTTGTTTGTCTCGACCTCGGGTCATCGTCCCTTCTATAAAACATGTTCATATCATTGTCGTATCGAAATGTAATCTCGCTTCATGTTTTTTTTATTTATAACTGCGTGCGTCTGCCCTGGACACTTTGCAGAGTGACGATAGCCAAGTTACCTGCATTAAAAAAATGTATTCCTCCAATAATATTCTTAGGTTTTTTCGGTAAAGTCACGTAGGTAAAACATTAAAATGAATGAAAGTAAAATAAAATAAAAATCACGACGTTTCGGAGGCAACACAAGTCTCCGTCATCAGGTTGGGACCGTCACAGCCAGATTTGCTGCATCAAGGTGCAGCAAATCTGGCTGTGACGGTCCCCGCCTGATGACGGAGACTTGTGTTGCATCCGAAACGTCGTGATTTTTATTTTATTTTATTTTCATTAATTTTAATGTTTTACCTACGTGACTTTACCGAAAAAAACCTAAGAATATGAATCCTTGCAGTCACGAAAGCTTCAAATTTAGAATCCTCCAATAATGTCCATCGATTGATTTACAGCGCTCCGTCAACCCACTGCTGGATGAAGACCACCGCATGACACGTCGATCGTCGGAGTCACGTGACCAGGTTGGTGAACGTTGGCGAACGGCTGATGTTTACGCGCTTGAGGCCGAGTCGACCCAGGGGAGGCCCAAGACGGGTTCACATATCGCTCGCCACCGACGCGAGCCGAGTCCGGGAGTCAGATCGGAGGGGCCTCGGCGTGCAGTGCGCCGAGAGATGCGCCACCTTTGACCCCCGAGACGCGCCTCAGCCGTGTCCCGCACGCGCACCCTCGAGCGATGTCGACTTCATATTGGACGCGTTGGTTGCACGACAATCCACGAGCTTCAAGACGCTTATTTAATACGAGAAAAAATAAAATGAACGTCTGATCATTTCCCGCCTGGAAAAATAAAACCGGGAATGTTTTTTTTTTCTTTCTGTTTCTTGGGACGGGAATAGACGGCGACGTCTCGCAAGGCGATGGGGGTCGTCGTTTTGTGTTTCATTGCGTCGAGACATTTTTAACGCGAGGATTTTAGCGGCTCCAAAAGCGTCGAGGATTTCCCCCCGCCCCGCCCCCCGCCGCCCCCACCTCCCATCCCTGCCCCCCGCCCCCCAACTCTGGGACAACTCAACGTGGTTCATCACGGGGGGTTTCATACTCGGGCCACATCTTCGGGTTAACAAACGTCTCAAGGGAGCCCTCGGATGGAGGCGTCGTCGTCGTTTATTGAGAGACGTCGATCAATCGTTCATTTCGAGCGTATTAGCGCGTGAGCACCACCTAAGGGACGTACCCCCCCCCCATCCCATCCCAACCCCCCCCCCCCCCACGTGCTCCCTGGACAGAAGCTCCACTTGACTCTGCACGCGGGGGAAAGTCACGTGGGGAAAAGTTACCGACTCGGGTCTTCAGTCCTTCAAATGCCGAGTGCGCGTGGACTTCACCAGGCGCCTTGTAGGGGACTGAGTCTTTAAGCCGCAGTGAACCAATGATTGTGCCGATTAGATGTGCTCACGTCTGATACGGCTGTTGTTTACAATTGCACTCAATTAGAAAATAATGTGCGATCACAATCCGAATCTTGATTTAGGCTGGAGGAGGAATCTGATGAGCTATGAAGCTCTGGTTTTCCCCCACAGATGTCCAGTATTGGCGGGTGTCAGCAAGTTACTACAACAGCAAACAATACGACAACACCAACAACAAAACGATAGGAGTGCAAAGTAGAGTAAATAACGGTGAGCAAGTCACTTAATGGTAAAGCAATGTAGCGAGCAGAAGGCCCGCTGTTGTAAGCCGGGCGGCCCATGAACGACGCCCGTGCCTACGTCAACAACAATGCGACTACTACTACTAATGTGCACTCATTAGGCGCCTTTCACGACGTCTCGAGAAGCCGTGCGTGAAGACGACAACGACAACGAAGAAGGAACCGGGTGGCAGAAGAAGAGCCAGAGAGGAACAACACCGACTTGAAGAAAGATATCGGACACTGTCCGGAGAGCCTGGAGATGTCCGATGGGAGGGGGGAGTTCCACAACTGGGGGGCACCAATAGGGAGTTCCACAACTGGGGGGCACCAATAGGGAGTTCCACAACTGGGGGGCACCAGTAGAGAGTTCTGCAACTTGGGGGACACCAATAGGGAGTTCCACAACTGCGGGGCACCAATGGGGAGTTCCACAACTGGGGGGCACCAATAGGGAGTTCCACAACTGGGGGGCACCAATAGGGAGTTCCACAACTGGGGGGCACCAATAGGGAGTTCCACAACTGGGGGGCACCAGTAGGGAGTTCTGCAACTTGGGGGGCACCAATAGGGAGTTCCACAACTGGGGGGCACCAGGAGAGAGTTTTATGCTTATTTCTGTTACATATCACAATCTCTATATGTCGAACGAACTAAGACCCATAACTTAAAGAGAGAATCCTCGCCCATGAACATCTGGCGCTTCACCAACCACCCTTGATCTCAAGCTAGCACGGCTCTGCTGATGAGACGCGACGTGTCGAAACCGGTCCACAGTTTGCTTGCGTCGAACCAATTCTTGCTGAAATGATGCGCTCCCAGAAAGGACGCCTCGTGGTTGACGGGAAGCGTAAAACATAACTTTACCCGATTGGAAGCTTTCGTGACTGCAGGGATTCATCTTCTTGGTTCTTTCGGTAAAGTCACGTAGAAGGAAAATAATAAAATAATAAAAATAAAAACATAATAAAATAAAATTCTCATTCAGACGCTGTTTTTCCGACAGACCTGCCCTTCACCTGATGACGGCTGCTTGCGTTGTGGCCGAAACGTCGTGAGAATTGTATTTTATTATGTTTTATTTTTATTCTTTTATTATTTCCCTTCTACGTGACTTTACCGAAAGAACCAAGAAGATAACTTTACCCATTTCTTTTTGTGTGTGGAGGGGCAGATACTGTGTATGACGGAGATCGTTTGTCTGCTTATTTACTTAAAGCTTCTGTATATGGCTAAGCTCGAGCCAACAGCCAGTGGATGTTTAAGTTGGTGATGAGAAAGAGGCTTGCAAGTCTCGGTGACCCAGAAAGACCCCGCTGTTTGGCCCTAGGCTGTGAACCATTAAATGTGTGATCGTCAATCTACTGCTGCACGAAAGCTTCCCAAACACCGTCGCATCTCCCAAGACCCTGCGAGGTGCGATAATCCCACCGAGAAACCCGATTACTACTCCGATAAAACCCACCCACGCATACCAGGTGGCGAGATGTTAACCACCTCGCCTGGTATACAGGAGGTCGTGGGTTTGATCCCAGCTGTGATGGCTGCTGTATATTTGAAGTTTGCACGTTCACTCTCCCCGTGGTCGCGTGGATTTTTTTGTCTCCGGGTCCTCCGGTTTTCCCTTCCATATTTAGAAGCGTGCGTTTAGAATATTTGCCTGCAATACGTCTCCACGCGATAAGCCACTTTGGTGAGCAATACATTTTGGCCAGGTCGCATCTGAAAAAAGAGCTACAGTATATCACGCAGTGGGCGTTTTGCAGTCAAATAAAGACATTGTTTAGTTTTTAGCGAAAGCTCAGCACAGATCTATTCAATAATCCATTGCTGCACGATTTGCTCCTGGCCATTTCGCAGGCCCAAAGCCCTACAGCACCCTGGTTTCCCGTGTAGTCTCCCATCCCGATGCGGACCAAGACGACAACACGGCTTAGCTTCCGCACAATCCATGGCAGATGTGGATACCTGATTCACAAATGGGGGGGCAAAAAAACCTCTCCAGCGTTGTGCGACTGTGGTCATCCAGGACAGACCATGCAACGCAATGCCCGATCATCCACAACTGCGAAGGAGACAACGCAGCGATAGCCACTCCGATGCTCCTGACGCGGTTGTTTGGCTTCATCGTAGTTGTTGCTCTACATCTACATCAGCTATTCGAAAGAAGAAGAAGAAGGAGCGTCCGAGATCCGACAAAATAGAGCACGTTTACCAAGGCTGACTCCATATATGGGACCATTTTGCCAGTAGTAAGATAAAAAAACCCCAGTGATCGATGCTTTGGTGTTTGCATTGCCCTTGGTCGAGCGCTGGTGGCACAAACTATAAAAGAGGACGTCTTTGGTGTCGCCCAATGGTTAATGAACACTTTATGTCTTTTAAAAGGTGCATATTTGGTGCTTGAACACCTTAACGTCTCCTGTATGTATGCCATGAAGGAAAAAGCCTTTTTTGTTATCATTCAATAAGCTGGACTCTGTTGCTGGGACCCAGAATGTTGAAACCAGTCCGGATTTTGCTGGCTTAAACAAATCCTGCTGGTCAACATTGCGTGGTAAGAATGTAGTTGATTAAAAGAACGGACAGCTAATTACATGCAGCAGGGATCTTCTGCAGCAGGATAATCGTTTCCACGCTGGATTCGGTTTAAACGACGGTGAGCGTTTCGTGAATCCACCCCACCGCCCCTGATCTCCAGCCAGCAGCATAAATGAGTTAATCACGGTGAGTTGATTGACAGGTTACGTGTCATGTAGTGGAATAAAGTGTGGGTAACCTCCCCCCCCCGCCCTCCCAAAGTCTACCAAGACGTATTGCCAGCGTGAAACAGGAGGCCACATTTGTTCCAATTAAATGTTAATTTAATAACAAATATTAAAACAAACACCGTCATAATCCAATCGCGCTAATCGGTATCGTATCATGAAACAAAGGACGTTCCAATAGGAGCCCTCGCAGTGAGCAGTGCATCATGCTGCGTTAGAGAACGGCCCTGGAAGATGACATCACCTAACTAATTGCCTCGAGCGAAAGCCCTCCCATCCAGCAGTGGAGCGAGCGAGCCAGCAATTGCAGGGACGCGGCTTTACCTGCCGCTGGGTTTCTTCCCCCACGCGGGCACAGGGGAAGCCGCGGGTTTTTGCGGCGTTTGCTGCTGCCGCCGCCGCTGCTTCTGATGATGATTTTGGTTGTCGCCGTTGAGCAGGAAACGGGACCCAACCCGTTCGCGTCTCTCATTCCCAGCTGGGACCGTCAATCTCGCCGAGGGTGAGCGCGTGAGCGTTCCTCGGCGGCTTGCATTGTAGACGACGCCAGACCCTCCGCTGACAACTTCCCCCCAACAACACCCCCCACCCCGCCCCCTCGTCCCCCCCCCCCTCCTCCCCATTGACCCCCCCCCCCCAAACTCAAGCGCCCCAACCCTGCCACCTCCGCTGTATTTTTGGCCAATGTATAAAAAGGGCCCGGTCATTTGAAACATTTTTTCCTGCCGGACCACTGTGTGTCCGTGTGCGCGTCTCTTCTGATGGGGGAGCGGTGGTGGAGCGGTTAGCGCTGCGAACCCGGCCGCCCGAGTTCGATTCCCGGTCACGGCCACCAACACCGGTGACGATTATCTGAACCGGTCCTGGGCCTCCCTTAGGTCGACTCAGCCTCAAATGAGTACCTGGTGCGGTGTGTAAACATCGCCACTGGTGAGACAAAGGCGGTCGGGCGTGGTGCTGGCCACCCACCCCCTCGTGTGCCGTTGCAGGCCTTCATAGGTGCTCGCTAACAGCACTTGCCCCTACAGTCTGTTACAGGCTATACGGGGGATCTTTGTCTCTTCAGATGGGTCGTGCGTGTCTCTTCTGCCACATTCACAGACGTTGCAGACGGGCCGAGTGCGTGTC